>NW_006920421.1:1097643-1176703 GCF_000344685.1 Gloeophyllum trabeum ATCC 11539 | reverse complement strand
GCGGGATGCAGCATAAGCACAGTCTTCGAAGTTCCCCGACTCTACTAGTACACGGAATACGGCACAGTCATCAACCCGAATGCTAGACCTCGAGGCCGGCCGCGCACTCTGGACATGCAGGATATGAACTTCGTGCGATCAGTAATTGAGGGAGAGCCTGCTATCTACCTTGATGAGCTACGAGATCGAGTCTACAACAGACTACACAGCACATGCAGTTTGTCAGCCTGAGGGCGGGCTGCAGTCTACAGAGTCACACAGTCACAAGAAGCCATCTCGCATTACTGCATATGGGTATATTTGGCTCGAACAAACAATGCTCACGGAAACCCGATTTTCGGTTTCATATGCAAATGACTGTAAAATACGACGCAGCACATCGTGCATACACCAGTACGCGTGCGCCGTGTACAGGGACTATTTGGCTTAGATACTAAGTTTCAACATTCAACCAGCGTGAAGCCAACCCACTGCCATTTCCGCCGGTTTCAGGGTTATCGAGCAAGCTCGGAGACGTCGACACGCAGGGAGAACGGCCAAATCAATAGGTACTGTAAGCTATTTCTGGTATCAGGATTCGTAAGTGGGAGTTCAGAACGTTACTTCCCCCTCTGACGTAGTATTCGAAACAAGGCGCTCACTGCGAGACAAGAGATCCGTTCGAAACGTGATGCTCCATCTCTCCTTATTGACATGCAGAGAATGAATGGCACTCCCTCGCTGCAGGTGCGATACCGAGATGTCAAGTCCAATGACACACATTGTCAGAGACCGTCGTTTCACGGTCAGGACGACGAGTGCGGAACATTGGGAAAGGTATGTTAGAGGACCCGGAACTCGATTTTAATGAAGCAAAATCGAGACCGATGGCATCGGCGCCATTGGGGGAGTGGATCGTCGGCCTGCGTAGCGCAGTAGAGACAAAGCTAACATAGTGCGTTATTATAGGACTTCATTCTGGCATCCTTCTCCACGGTCGTGGCAGTGAAGCCATACCTTACAAGGCCGATAACTTAGAGACAACCAGGCCAATACAGTATCTGTCCCGCTCAGGTCAGACAGGTGCTTGTATACCCTGAACACTATGCCAGATGTGAGTTTAATGCCCGCATGACGTCGCTGCTTGACTCATGCGAGTTCAGACAACTTTCCACATTGCCAGCTTCCGTCTTCATATCCGGCCGCCGGATACTCAACGTCTTGTCGTAGATCCGGTTGACACTCCGAAGAGCCGCTCGATCTACTGGAGCCTCGCATCCGCCTAGCGCCAGAGTCAGGATGCCGGCATAGGCGACGTTCTGTTCCCTTGCGATGGAGGCTAATCGGCGACCATAGCCCCCGCAATGTCCTATTCCAAGAAAAGGTGGCATACTCTCTTATCCGTCTGGTTCGCATTTCCCTCAGCCAATCTCCTGGTCCTTTCCAATACTGTTTAGTCCACAGGTATAAAACCTGGACGGTTAGCTCCTAAGTCTCAGCACTCGCCCTCTCTCGACATAGCTCACAATGGCCTCTCCAAAGCAGTTCTATATTCCTGACCTTCTTGCTATCTCTCCGTTTGAAGGATCTACCAACCCTCACTACGAGAAGGCTGCTGCGGAGTCTTCTCTCTGGGTTGGCAGCTACAAGCTATTCACCAACCGAAAGCGCCTCTTCTTTGTGCTCGGGAGTAATGAACTTCTGGTCTCGCATGCCTACCCTTATGCTGGCTACGAGCAGTTCAGAACCTGCTGTGATCTGGTCAATCTACTATTCGTGATTGACGAGGTCAGCGACGAACAGTCAGGCGATGAAGCATTGCAGACAGGCCTGTCTGTCCTGCGCGTCTTCAAAGATCCCAAGTGGGACGACGGCTCGACCCTCGCTAAGATGGCCAGAGAGTATGTACAGGCTTTCAGGAAGGATGCATCGTGCCGCCTCATTGACGTCACACTCTCAGGTTCCGCGGTCGACTGGGCAATGGCGCAGGCCCGGGCTGCCTCCGCCGATTCATCAAGCGGTTCGAGGAGTATGTATACGCTGTCGCCCAAGAAGCAGAGCTACGAGCGCAGAAGGAAGTGCTCACCTTGGCTACGTATATCCCGTTGCGTCGGGAGAATAGCGCAGTCCGAGTGTGCTTTGCCTTACTGGAATACGTCTTCGGTGTTGACCTGCCTGACGAGGTCTTTGAGGATCCGATTTTCATGGACATGTATTTTGCCGCTGTAGACTCGGTCTGCTGGTCCAACGTGAGTACTATGTGTTTTGAGCACGACCTGGCTGATTAACACCATCTTGTCAGGATCTCTATTCTTATAACATGGAGCAAGCAAAGGGACACACCGGCAATAATGTCATGACCGTGCTCATGAAGGAGAAGAATTGTTCCCTTCAAGAAGCCGCCGATTATATCGGACTACACTTCCAACAGTTGGTCGATACATTTGTGACGAATAAGAGGAAACTGCGGTCACGGGGGCCGTCTGACGACGCGGACATCGCCAAGCATATCATGGGGATGGAGAACTGGATGATAGGTAACCTCGAATGGAGTCTGGAGACCCAGAGGTACTTCGGCGCCGAGGTATCAAAGGTCAAGAGAACACGCCTTGTCGTCCTCCGTCCCCGGGAAGAGGAACATGATGACCAGTAAAGTGAGTATCTACAGTTTTATCCCATTGACACAGTCACTCAGAGATCACAGTACAGTGGTGTTATCTTGTCATACATCAAGTGATCCACTTCAGATGCAGACCCAAGGTCCAGAGGTTTATTTCTTGGATTACCAGTGTAGACGGCTCGCACTTCTTTTGATATCATATACTACCTGGTTCTTCCCAACGTTCTGGTACAGCTAATTTGTCTTTCCTATTACAAGACTCCATATATAATTGCTCCCTTCCTGTCCGATCACTAGTACAGCTTGCTCCGTCTAGCCTTCGATATGCTATGTACTGTTATTTTTATTCCTGTTCAGATTGTCTGGCCCCAGTTTCGTCTTTTCTATGACTCCTTCAAACTACCAGTGCAGTTTACTTGCCATATCTACGATCACTTGTATTACTCTCAAGAGTATGCTTTCTTGGTTATAATTATAATAGCAGTTACTATAACGCCTTCTTGTTATCATTTCCATAAGAATCTAGCGCTCTGACGCGACCCCACCCTGTGGATATCTAAGACGCGTCCTGCGTAACTGTACAACAGAACCCCGCACCCACCCACACCTCTTCAAGCTAGCCCAGCGGCGCAGAGGATAATGTTGAGGGCAACGTAGATCCCTAACACGTCAAGACCCCGAGGTCTCATGCTTGGGAAGTCTTGCAAGAAATAACATGCCGTACTTTAAACATTCGTAAACTAGATCAAGATACATGTCAACATATTCTTGCCAGACAACCGACCCAACATAGAACAACTGGGGTGCTGACTTCTCCATAACACAGAAGGATAGATGGTACCACAGAACAACCTCACGTATCAGACATACAGCCACCGCCCGCGAGACTCGGCCCACTCGGGCAACTCTAAGACGGACTTCTCCTGGAAGGTCGCTCTCAACGGCTCACGAGATAAGTAGGCCTCATCATTCGCATCATTAGGGGTTTCAGGCGGCGTAAAGGGCGCATCCTGGCCGTACGGGGATAGGATACCCAGTCCGCTGCCACCCACAGACGTTAGGTAAGGCTGGAAATTGTCGGACAACAAGTCAGAGATGAGCTGTTGCAACAGTTCTTCTCGCATGTCTACGGAAGTACGTCAGCGAATCCGATGACCCGACGGGAGTAATGACTAACCATCAGGGACTAAAGTGACCGCGCACCCGCCACCGCCAGCCCCGGTGAGCTTGGTGCTCAGCTTGTAGATACTCTGAGCGGTCTTGGCTCTAATGGCCTCCAGAGATGCGTGTGATACCCCCAGCGAAACCAAATGGGCATGGTTCTCATCGATGAGTGCCTGCGACAAACGCATCGGTTCAATTGACCGCGAGCGAAGATTCATTCGACTGTGACTCACAGATAGAGCCGAGAGCAAGGCTTCACGTGACAGCTCAGGATCAGCCAAGGCGCGCCGGGCTTCGTCGCTAATACTTTGAATGCCATCTAGGATAGCGTTGACGACCTCAGGCTCCTAGAGCACGACTTCTGAGTCGCAGGTCGATTCGGAGCTTGTGAGAAGCAGCGTACCCTTGCTTTCTTTTCCGAAACTCCCGCTACAAGCTTCTTCGTGTCCCGAGGCACCTTGGAATCGGTAAGCAGGAAACGCAAGGACTTGAAGCTATGCACAAATAACATGAAATTGACGTGCGATGTCACGGCCGCTATAGACTGAGATACGCACCCATGAATAGGCTCCATGCCGCTCTTCTTGCCAAACCCAGCCCTGGTATAGGCCAAGGCACCTCCATACACGGAAACGGAATTATCAACACCGCTAGGATTCCCGTGAAGGATCTTCTCTGCAACGAAGGCCCATCTATTGACCTCCTCGGCTACAGGAGGGGGGATCGCACGCCGGCCCTGGTGAGACACATGGATATGCCCAGGATCACTGCCGTGGCCCTCTCTTGTAGGTGCGGGTAGGGCAGGGATAGAGATCCTTTGGTGTAAAAGTAGCAGTGTAGTTGCTGCGCAAACGGAGAACGATGCCGACGATCCTAGCCCTGCCCCGATAGGCAAAGTAGATCTGGCAGAGAAATTGAATGAAGGCCTTGAAAGGCGTGATGAATTGGCATGCACAGCTACGCAAAGAAGCTGTGAAACGGACACCCACCTTTCTCCCCCATGCGCCAGAATCATGTACAGATACAAAAATGCGGTGGCCGCGCCTCGTGCCTTCGGAGCTGCATCAATGGATGCCGGTAGAGCCCTCGTTGAGATGGCTTCCATGAGAGTTTGGTCTAATTGTTCAGGGTGCTCTTGTCCAACCTGTATGGTCGTCACGGCGTCCCACGGTAAATTATTTATATCCCATTCATGATAGAAGTTTTCGATGTCGCAAAACTGTACAGACAATTTCCCGTCATGTCTGGGAGTTGTCAAGCCATAACAACGCAGGTCGACTGAAGCGGCGACTGCCGTCTATGCAATGCAATGATTTATTAGTCATAGCAGGTCCTCAATCTATCCCTATTACTCACCACGCCATGGACGACAGCGTGTTCTCCAAAGAGAATCACCTTGCCAGGGGCACTGACCATCCATTCTCTATATTCTCTGGGCCGCCTGGTCAAGCCAGAATCATTGAACGCCAACTTCTCCACAGCACGACTGATGGACACCTCGGTCTTAGGCAGAGTCGTGCGCACGTATTGGTGCTCGTCCGCGTTAGCCGAAACAGTGATAGCGCCAGCCTCGAGCAATGCTCGCTCGAGATCGTCCAATAGGTCTTCGGGGTCTTCGATTCCCACGCACAAACGAATGAGGTCCTCCGGAAGGCCCCGGGCCGCACGGGTAGCGGCGTCGATGGAAGCATGTCTGAAATGTACAGTGGATTGGAACGGCCAATTTGCAAGACAGAGGGCACTTACGACATCACACAGGGCATACTGATCAATGAATTGACTGCGCCGAAACTGACGCTGATACCCCACAGGCGAGTCGCCCCGACAATTCTCTCGCTCAGGGCTTTATCGCCAGTAGTGAAGCTCAGGACCGCACCATAGCCGGAAGCAATGCGTTCATGAACTTCACGGCCAGGGTGATTAGGAAGCCCGGGATAATTTACTTTGAAGCCCAGCCGCTCGAGCATAGTGGCAACTCGCATAGCCGTAGATTGCTGACGGTCCATGCGGATCGCCAATGTCTTGGATCCCCGAAGCAGGAGGAAACAGTCGAAGGGCGTAAGTGCATTCCCAACAGAGTTAATTATGAATGCCATGTGCTAGATTAACATAGCCTTAGTGACCGTGCTACATCCAGTACAGCAGAAAGGGACATACCTTCGCTAGGTCATCTCTGTTGCATACTATTACGCCTGCCATCAAGTCATGATGGCCGCTGAGGTATTTCGTGGCGCTATCATACACTATGTCTGCACCGTAGTCCAGGGGCCGCTGACAATAAGGGCTCATCATGGTATTATCGACAACGATAATTGCGTCAGGAGCGCGCTCTTTCACGTCCGCTGCAATTTTCTGGAGATCGACGATCTTCAACAGGGGATTCGTCGGGCTCTCAAGCAGGACCATCGCGGTCTTGCCTGCCTTTACATGGGGCAAGACGTTCTCCGCGACGGTAGTGTCTACGTGGTGCACGGTAACGCCGCCGTTCGTCTTCAGGTACGTTAGGAGGCGGTTGGTGCCGCCATATAAGTCATCTCCTGCGATGACTTCGTCTCCGGGCTTGAGCAAGCGAGTAATCACATCCAGAGCGGCCATTCCCGACGAAACAGCGAATGCATGGCCGGCCGATGAGATCTTTGCAATATGGTGTTCTATGGATAATTGATATGTCAATTCACCGATTGAATACCAAGGTGTGTATGACAGAGTAGACTGGTATCCGTAGGCAGCGAACGGAATTTAATGAACGGCTCGGCAGCAGTGCAACAGCCTTCGAGCACGGACAAACGGGTGCTTACCGAGGTGTGTTCTCGTAGGGTTCCCGCTCCTGGTATAGTCATATTCCCCTGCAACACCCTTGAACGTGGCCGTCTGGTAGATAGGAACCGAACTCGAGCCGTATTGATCCTTTGCGAAGGGATTGTCGACCGTCGCACATAAGGTGGAGAAGCGGTACGGCTTGCGCGAACGGTAAGGGGACTCTGGGTCGGGCGTCGGCAGATCGTGCGCACCAGAGGCTTTTTGAGCGGCCATTAATGCTACCCGGCAGTGGTGGTCAGAGAGTAAGACGTCGACCAGAGTCGTTTGACCTGGCAGCAAGTTGGGAATCTCGGAAGCCTGCCTAGTCAAGGCAGATGGCGTGCTCATATCCTAAGTACCGATTGTCTCACGAGCGACCGTCGGCAGCGGCCGCTGTGGCGTCGGCCACATCTCCGATTCATGTTTTGGTGACCTGGTCTGCGAAGTCGGCATCTGTGGCGACTCCCAAGTCCGCAATATCTGCGTCTCATCAAATAGTTTCCGTAGCGTCCGGGATCATACTACCAAGATGCCTCCAAAGCGTGGTCGACGTATGTCGTTACCTTAATCCTGGAGGCGAAGGAACATATCTGTCGCAGCTCGGAGACAGGTACAGAGTACCGCAGCGAACGCGCAAGTATGGATAGACCCTGATGTGCTAGCCAAACGGACCAAGAAACATCTTGAGGAACTCGAGGTTGGTCTTCTTTGAGGTTTACCTAGCCAGCGCAGCTAACGCATCCTCCGACTGACTCCAGCGTTCTAATTATACTGAGCCTTCTGCAACGCTTACCGGCGCCGATGATGAAGAGCCAGAAAGAGGGTCATCCGTCCGAGGCCGTGCTCGTCAGACAATATCAGACAAACGGGAGCATGGGAGGAAAAAGAAGTCGACCATGAACGTCCGTACTGCATTGCTTTACCGGAAGAATCTGACTACCCTCATTGAGGAATCTGTGCGTACACTATTCCCTGATATTCGGTAGTAACTAATTCACCCAAACAGGGAATATCTTCTCTACCAGCCAATTGCCCAACCTATCTCACAGCCGTCGTGCCTCCTCCGAACGAACCACCTCGCCTTATTTGCAGTGTGTGCGGTTACTGGGGCAAGTACAAGTGCGTGAGATGCGCTATGCCGTACTGCGATCTCAACTGCGAGGCAGTCCACAAAGAGACGAGATGCGAGAGACGCGTGATATAGACGCGAATAGTGGTTTTCTGCTGAGGCGGAGGGCCGTCCTGTACTGTCAGTTGAGCTCTTCTCTAGGTTTGCGCAAGAACGTCTGACACTCATTCATCAAGAGAGATACTCGTGGCACCCATCGCTCTATAAGCATTTGCTCTAGTGACAGCGGATCAAGCCCGTTCGGGGGTTTACGCGTTTACGATCTGAGCGAATGGAAAGAGTATGCTACGGTAAAGAGGACGTTAGTAGGTCGCAGCTGCCGGAGACTCTTGACGAAGGCGAGTTAAAGGTGTAAGGCGATCTACACATATCACTGTAACGTTAGGTACCGCATATCGAGTCATGGAAGCGTTTCTGCCACCGTTGAATATTGAGCTCCCTCACTGCATGGATGACCTTTGCTGAGATGATAGATTACCGGTTTCGGCATTTTACTAAGTACGCGGGCGTGACACGTCATCCACGTACCCTTGTCATGTCTCTACTGGACTCAGTGCATATTTGGTCGACATTGAATGGCTAACTGCAAGACAATCCATGATCTCAGGAGGTCCAAGGTATACGCTGGGATGCTGTGCCTGCTTTTGCTACAAAGGAAATAAATGCCGGAGCCTGATGCATCCGATTGACGATGTGTGCCCGAGACCAAGTTTATCTGCAGGGCCAGCGCTAGGATCGAAATGCGACGTCTACCTGGTTCTCCTATCGACTTCCCTCGTTTGTCGCTAGCAGTGTCCTCGGAGGAGCTAAGTCGTGCGCGCCATGCGGATGCCGCAAGTAGCTCGCGATTCACTGACGACGACGCGGGCGTCCGATCAAGAAGGGAACCTGAAGCTTAGCCAGTTCGCGAAGCTCGACAAAGTTCCTTCGGTCTATGTACTCCCTGTCCGGTCCCGCGCTGTGCGTGTGGATGGCCGCGGATCAAGATATCCAAGGCACCAATGTCGGGTGCAGTGTACCTGTCTCTGATGATCTGGCCTGCCAAAACTACGAAGGTGCCTTTGCTGGCAATTCGTTGCACGAATCTGGTTCTCGATCTTGTGGGTCGCTAAGCTCAACAGCGGGGTATTAATCTGAAGTCTTTGGCTTCCTAGATAGACTACTTTGCGCAATCTATCTCAGGAGAAACTTTAAAACGCTATTCAGATTTCAGGTCAAGGAGTTCTGCGGAGTCACTTATGCACTTAGCGACATTACATCTGACATGCGCCTCAATTCAGAATGTGTGGAATTCATCCGTGTTCCTTGTGGGAGCCGTTCACACCAAACCATGCTTTTGCCTGGCAGCAGGCACCTCTCACAGCGTCCCCGAGCCGTCGGACCTATCCCACTTTGTCCGTACCCGTACTAACTTTGACCGCGGCTACAGAGCGTCTCCGGCGCGTTTACCTTGCAGCAAGACCTCGGACGGACGGAACGTACGTTCGCTACAGAGACTTTGTCAAAATCATACTACGTCCTCTCCTTGCGCTTCCGGTTTCCAGACGGCCGCGGGGACGTCTGGCATTGAGCTTCCTCGCCCCTGCCTTCAGTACTTCTAGCTGACCTCCCTCGGATCAACTCAACAGTTCGGCGGGGACGTGCTATTCGAAGTGGTCATACCAGGCGTTCACTGCAATACTACGCGGGATCCAGCCGAACCATGTATCTGTTTGGGTCAGCTTTCTTCTTTGGACTTTGCTTAGTTGAGCCCAGAATACCTCAGTCGGTCCACATTCATGCATATTGCATTGTCGGGCCTTCAATCAACCACGTAGCAACGTGAGTGAACGTGCATGGTGGCGGACCGCGAACATGGACCATCAGGATTCCGAGACTCTAAGGCTAGGTGGCTCGATCGAACGTCGACTGTATGACGTCGTGGAACAATAGGCAGAGATGAAGCTTGAAGCTGAAGCTGAAGACCGATCTTCGCGCCATAGATCAAAAGATCCACGGCATGTTGTCCCGGATCTTCCGTGGTCTTGGCTGTGCTGCGATTTACATTGCCAGTGGAATATCATATATCACTTCCCAGTCATGCCGGGCGTGCTGTGATGGGCATGTTCAGTAGTGCTGCTGGCAAGCCCCCCGGCGCAACTCTGGAGAAATAGAAAATTTCGTCGCGATCTGCTCCAATTCCAATCTTCGTTCCTGCTCGGGTACATATTATTTTGGAATCGCATCGTCTACGTACGGAAGGTTGTCAGCGTTCAGTGCATAACACGTTGGCCCCCCGCGGTAGCAGTACTTCTCTACTTTTGTCACTGCACCCCAAAACGCGGATGGTAAACTGGTACTCCGCATTGTCCTACTTAGCGGAAGCCTGAGGCTCGGTTTTCGTTTGGGGTGATGGGAACTTCTCTGAAACATGGATACAGATGCTAGCTTCCTGCCGGTACACGGGTCCACCTGCTCAGTAATCCTGATGCGAAGCTCACGGCGAGAGGGATATACGGGATTGTCGCGATTGCGGGACACGCGACTTTTGGTGTGAATGCCAATCACATATGTTGGGCACGATGCTGGCCTCGTTGACGCTCGCTTACTTACTAGGGAAACGTTCACTCAGCACAGGTGTTTCATCTGAGGCGTCTCCACAATAACAAGATAATGATACCGTACGTTAGAATACATGTTGTCCTAAAGTAGTCTAGGCGATTCAGTCAAGATATTATAATCAAATAGGCTTGCAAGATAAGTAGCGTTATAGGATAGGTCGTGTCGTGTAGCTGAGGACACGATGCAGTCAGTACCGAGTGCAGCGGCCATGAGGTCATGACTCACCGTGTACGAAAGCTATAGTCAATCTCAATCTTCCCGCGGCAGCAGAGTGATCAGGCGTGTGTGCTTGACCTCAGCGTGATTGGCGCCGAAGTACCTCTGAGTCTCGAAACTCCATTCGAGGTTACCAATGATCCAGTTCTCCATCCCTCTCACGTAACCCGCGACGGCCTCATCGACCTCGGGGCCCCAAGAAGGGAGGCGCTTCTTGTCCGCTTCGAACCGCTGCATCAAGTCCGTGAAGTACTTGCCGATGTAATCGGACGCTTCTTGGAGCGTGAAGTTTTTGGCCTGCATGAGCACCGTGACGATGTTATTGCCACCAATGCCCTTGGCTTGTTCCATATTGTACGAGTAGACGTCCTACAGCACCATGATGTCAATGACAAGCCACACCAAATAAGCTACTGACTTACGTTTGACCAGCAAACCATGTCACAAGCGGCCCAGTATAAGCTCATGAAAGTGTGGTCTTCGAAGACTTCGTCGGGCAAATCGATACCGAGGCAGAACTCGAAAAGTCCGAAACAGAGGCGGACTGCGCTGTTCTCCCTGCGGAGGTCGCGGAATGCATCCCTCCCAAGGACTTCACCACGCTCCCGGTATTCAGCCTCTTTCGCGACAGCCTCAACGTAGTCCTCAGAGTGCTTCAGGAATCTGCGCAGGCATCCAGGGCCGGCATGGCGCATGAAACGTTGTCGGAAACTATCAACGGATCACGTCAACCTTAAACTCGTGTCTCAGGGTCGCAGATCAACTCACTCTCTCGTCATCTTGGCTAGCGCGGACCCATCGTCCCAGCTCGGGTCTTTCATAACATTGACATAGGTCAGTCCGGTTTGGCGGGCGTCGGAGCCGTTCTGCTCGTCGCTCACTTCGTCTATGACGAAGAGGAGGTTGACGAAGTCGCAGCATGTCCGGAATTGGTCGCGATCGGCATAAGGATACGTGTGCGAGACAAGGAGTTCATTGCTACCCAAGACGAAGTAGAGGCGTTTCCGGTTCGTGAAGAGGTTGTAGCTGCTGACCCAGGCGGACGACTCGATGGAGACCTTGTCGTAGTGAGGGTTGGTGCTGCCTTGAAGAGGGACGACCGCCAGTAGATCCGGAAGGTAGAATTGCTGGAGAGGTGCGAAGGGAGACATTGTGCTGTGGATCTGGGGAGGGGGGATATGCTACGATGCACTGTCAGGAAAACATGGCAGGGCTTTTATAGCCCGGACGCGTTTCTGTCCGGGAAGTTATCGTACTTGCAGCTGTGTCGGGAGGCAAGATCTGAAGATAAAAATTCATCGAGATCCCGGAAATGAACGAGATTATTCGCAAAATCGATTATGTACGGCCTTCTCATGCGCACGAATTAAGCGAAGGGACGTTACGTCGTCTTGCAGACCCGTCTGTGCCGGCATGCTGTACGATGGCCCGGTAGACGGCCATCTGGTATTCAAGATCGATAGCAACTTCCCGAAACATATTTTCCTACGGCCAGGGGATGGATACAGTGACACAAGGCGTCATGAAGCTGCGCGGAGAGCAAACGTGGGGAATATTGTTCCTTGCGAGTCATAGCCCTGAGCGCTTGAGGTTGACCAAGGTCTGACCAAGTTTCGCATCCCACAGAAATGGACGGCCTAGTTCCGCGTCGAAATCAGCACGATGTGACTGCCCGACATCATAGTTAATGTGCTTTTTGTTCTTCATCTCAATTTCCGCCGGTTGAAGCTCTGCAGTTCTAATGCACGAAATTAATGGACGGCGTTCAGGCTGGTTGCAACAAGTCGAGATCCAAGACTCCCGATCTTGCTGATTGTTTCATAACAAGACGGAAGCAGATTGGTGCCTTCTTGGGACGACTAAGAACGTGAGCTTCTCAAAAGTTGATCCGCCTCATCTACCTTTCAGGAAACTCGACTCCTTGAACGCCGGCCGTCCTACGGAAATTCGATACGATGTGCATGTTTCTGTGCGGCTATACACAATTCCAGACTAAAATTCTGTCGCAAGCTTTTCGGTCCGGCTCCGACGCTCCAAGTACTGCCCGCTGATCAAAAAAGCGCACTCCTTGCCATGTGTCAGCCCTAAATCCAGCGAAGGACTTGCGCAATGTCTGCGTATTCAGCAAAAATAGGTATGCTACACTTCTATATCTCGTCCACTTCCGTAGTAACAAGGAATGTTTCGGCGGTCGTGTGCTGTGGTCTTGATTGATAGCTCGAGCAACGTCGCAGTGGCTGTCCACGAAAAGTGGCCATCTGCCTGATTGCACTGCGGCCTAACCCAGTGGTACACCCGGTCGTTATGGCCAGAGCCCCTGCGCACTTGGATATCCGTGCTGCCCGTGATATGACGCCACCATAGGTACGCATTGTTTAGTAGGCAGCCACTTTAGCTTCAGCTCTACCAGTGTTGCGGCTTGTAGGACAAGGCGGCCCAGTAAGTCGCATGACGGCCCATCTGACTGACTGCCCCCATACCCACAGTCTAACCAACCCTGAGATCCGCTCAAAAGAATTAGAACTGGGAGGGCCACCAGATTTCGGCCTCGAGATCGTACGACGAAGGAATGGCTACCCGCTGCATGGCTCCGGCGTTTGCAGGCCTGCCAGCACCCAGTCGGGAACGCGGGTATTGATGGTACCTCAAATGCAACGGCGTAAGCCTACCATTTCATTGGCTGCCACGATCGAGTGTCCGTGCCACCCAGATAGGTGGAAGGTCCTTTCCTAGACAGAAGCGCCCTGCATTGGTATTCGGGATCTGACTGGCGTCTATGGTGGACGGCGTGGCCTTCGGCAATTCTATTAGATCTATCACCTACGCGTTCCCGCCACCGGTCTGTCAGATGTCAGCCAAACGGCTCCGATTTGGACGGATATCTGACCCCTCGTCGCGTGGAATGGCCGCAGGTACTCTACAGCTCGACTCTCAGACCATCTATCAATTAGCATGCCGATGGTCTGTGCTGGTCGCCGAGACTGAGACGGATGGACTGCTGTATCCGGGCTAGGGGCTAGCGGTGAATGTACGATTGCTCGGTACTCGGGATGATTTGCAAGCTTTGCCACATCCATCCGGATTGGAAGGTACTATGACGCGTATCCTTCTAAGGAAGATTCGCTCGACAGGACTACCGTCCGTCTTCCATGTTTGTTGAACCGGAGTTTCTTTACAGGAACGCACTGGTGCCGGATGGTCTCAGCCGACGTCCAGTGCGACGAATGGTCGACGATCCGTCTCTGGGATTTTCTGATCGTTCCGACGTTCTATCTTCGTGTTCCCCGACCGCTCCTTCGTAACTCACAATCCATTGTCCCGCTCGAAACACACGGGCATCCCGAACATCCTCGTGGTTTCGACCTCATTGCGCGCGCAAGTCTTTTTTTATACGTTTCGGCCACACTCGGCGACCATGGAGGCGCTGATCCCTGGGGATTCGATTTGAAAGCGAACTGATCTCTACTACGTTCCAGGTACTGCCTACGTGATGTCTCGGCCCTTGAAGACCGTTCTATGCGTAATTGGACCATTCACCCATCGATAGTCTCAAGGCGAAGAGTGAGTGACCTAGAATATGAACTGCCATGGACGGGTCAGCTCCTGATACTACTAGGTTTACTCGTTGAGGAGACTGGCGGCACTACTGGATGGAGCCTTCATTCGTCCTCGTTGACCCCATTCAGGCGTAAAAGTACCCATGTTCCAAAACGCCGCTGCAGGCCACGGTATTGCCGTGTCACAGCGCTCCTCCGGAATAAACGGCAAGATCTATTGGCAGGAGGTGATCCAGAAAAACATACGGTGCAAGGGTGGACGGCTCGCTTAGTAGGCACCGCGGTGGTACCACCGCAAACTACTTGAAATAAGCTCGCATCGCCATGACTCCTGCGGCATGTAGCGCATCAAGGCTGGGGTAGGGCACGTTCCGACTAGACATCATACAGATGGTGGGACCCACCGACCCAGGACTGCAAGTTGAGACACTTGCCTTTAGCGACGAGATCGGCAGGTAAGTCTGAAACTCTGTCATTGCGCAGTTTAGCAACACGAGGTGGAACCGAGTTGACTGTTTACGACATAAGGGTAGATAGGGCGTTCAGCGGACATGACCCACAGATATCACCACCGGTAATGGCCACTAGTTTGTGGTAAGATAGTACTCTGCATGCCGAGACAATGACTGGGCAATGTGAGATCCTCAGGATCTTCAGCAGTCTGACAAAGCGAGAGACTTAGTTTCTTCCCTTATGGAAGGCGGACATACGATACTGATCGCCGGATCCAAGTCCTCGACGCCTAACCGGCGTGCAAAAGGCTCCGTTTGCTGCTTTAGTGCTGATAAGGATGGTCCGAATCGTCCGGGTTCGATGACGTTTTGGTTTTGAAGCTAACCCCAAGGAGGCGATACACTTGTATAGCGCGCTGGAGCGCCTCTCCTAGACCGCAAAAATACCGTTGATGGGATACAAAACTAAGAGGAGGGCAAATACATGAGTGCAAATTATAATAGCCGAGTACAGTGATGTGCAGGCGATGAACCGTCAAGGGGTCGAGAGACACAGTCATGGAAAACAACTAAAAGCATATTCGATAGCTCGCATAGCGTCCAGCCGTTTCACTTGGTCTTGTGATTTTGACGACCTGTCCTCGCTTGAGGCCATAGTATCGAGCAACTGGATCCGCCAGCTGGATACGCGGTAGCTGCGTTTCCTTCAGCCGGCTAAAGAGCACTTAGTCACGGATACACCACGTCCAAAGATCGGAACCCACTATCGTTCTAGCAAAATCCTTTTGTCTTCCGGAGAGAGTACCTCGTGCCGCGGTACTAGCGTATGGTGCGTGATATTCACGAGTAGGTCGGATTCGGAGAACTCCTCCAGCTTGAACTGTTGCGACATAGCAACAATGACCTAAATTTCGGGTAAGGATATGACACACCAACTACACGGAATACGTACTTTCCGAGCTGAGGGCGTCATGTTGCCTGGAAAAATGATAATGCCCCGCTGGATCGATTTCTCCTCCAGGATGCCGAGTAACCTAGGGACGTCGTCAGTCCGCGCAGCGTGCAACACTAGAAGCCGCCGCGTACTTGCGCATGGTCTTCACGCCGACGCTTTTCTCTTCTGAGAAGAAGACGAAAATTTGATCTTGTGGGTTATACGTATGGTTGGTGAAGAAATTTAGCTGGTTACGGCTAAGCACGGGCTCAAACAATAAGTGCTAGTCCATGAACTAGAGCAGATATTGAACTCACTCCACGCTGCCCCCGCTATTGGCATAATGGCTCCGGAACGTTGCAAGGTCCATGTGTATCTCCTCGTCGGACACTTGATACCCCTGCCCCAGATTCATATTGCGTAAGACACTTGAGGTTTGCGTGCGCGAGAGACGGAGACGCTGACCCTATCCTTGACGAGCTCGTGTATTGTCCGGTTGACCTTCCATAGTTTGGCGGATTCGTCCTGTTCAGCCATATTGCGAGTGGTAGCCTAACAAGAAGTTGTTTCAAACTCCGACATGTTGTGGCGGCGCGCCTTCCTGCGTGGATTGTCCGCCCTCTCCAGTCTATCTTGCAATGCCACCCAACAATGATGTTCAAGCGGGCCCGTCCCGTCCGAGTACACTATCGCTGACACCGGCGCTGATGGTGACTATGAGAATTCATTTAGTTGCTTGCTTCGATTGACCGAAGGCGCAGAGTAAGCTGAAGCCGGCAAAGATATTCAAAGGAGCCGTAGAGCAGGTGCCACCGCCTAGTCCCGGTAATTTCGCGTCGAGAAATGCAGCCATGCAGGGGCCCAGGCATATCACCGGCATATGTTTTGATGATAGAGGAGACCAGTTGATCACGGCGTCCGAGGACGAGACATTCCGTCTGTATAGCTGCAAAACTAGCAAGCGAGTCTCCTCCGCATATGTCTCGACATGCATTGCTCAACTTACTCCTTATCCGAACATAGGCATCTCAAGACTTTACAGTCGAAGAAGTATGGTGTCGACCTGCCTCGCTTCACTCACAAGAATACCGCAATTATCTATGCTTCCACAAAAGAGGACGACACCATCAGGTATCACTCTCTGCATGACAACAAGTATCTTCAGTACTTCAAGGGCCACACGCAGCGGGTCGTTAGTCTGGAGATGTCACCGGTGGACGATGGCTTCATATCCGCGTCGCTGGATAAGACAGTACGAGTGTGGGATCTGCGAACCCCGACATGCCGGGGCCTCCTGAACTTACCATCATCACCGATCGTTGCGTATGACAGCGAAGGTGTCATCTTTGCTGTCGCCGTGAACGACTTCCAGCGTATAATGCTTTACGACTCAGCCCACTTTGACAAGGCTCCGTTCCTTGCCATCACCCTTGATGACCCCACTCTGGCACAGATTAGCTATCCTCCTCGCGCCATCTTCATGAGCTCCATATCCTTCTCCATGAACGGGAAGTACCTCTTAGTGGGTTGCTCAGGCGACGCGCACTATATCATGGACTCCTTTGATGGGCACCTACTCGCAAAACTGGAAGGGCACGTAGGACTCGAACGGAGAAACCTGAACACACCGCCCGGCATCACGCCAGTGCGAGGCTGTAGTGGCGAAGAGGTATCCTGGACACCAGACAGCAAGTTTGTTGTTGGTGGCAGTCTTGACGGGAAGATATGTGTATGGGACGTCCAGAACTTACCCTCGAGATCCGGGCGTGTGGACTTGAAGGTTCCTCCTGCACGGTTGCAGCCGATAGCGGTTCTCGAAGGCCATCCAGGGCCGTCCCGATGTGTCAGGTTCAATCCTCGCCTTGCCATGATGTGCTCTGCGGGATCTGAACTGGTATGTTTTGGTTTCAGTGACGTCACGTTTGAGAAGTTGACGCCCTGTTGTCAGGCTTTCTGGTTACCGGATCCCGCTGGCGACGTGGAAGAAATTGCCAAGGACCTGTTGAGGAAAAGAGGGGCCGGTGCATGACCGTAACTGTGGATTTCTCCTACCTGTTGTATAACTCCTTGACAATCAGACTGTTTTACAAAGTAACATCGTTATACAGTGCATTCGAGGTGGGATGCTACTCTCCGCATGACCCAGCTGGGTGGATATTTACTCAGTCACCGCGCCTCGAGGCGCCGGATTGTCGTAAGTAAAATTTCTACGACGCAATGTGTGTCAGCGATATATCCTGAAGGCTCCGGTTATGTTTTATTGTTGTCGGTGATCAATACGCGGACAGCCAATTCCCTGGCGCCCGGGCTCCTGACGGATTAACGGGGGATGGCCGCGGGAGCCCCAGAATCTCTCTCTCTCGGGAGCCCCTTTGATCGATTCCCAACGGTCGGTGACGGCCTGGCGTCCAGATGGTTGTTGTTTGAATCCGGCTCATCACTTGCTGTTATCCTATACCCACATGGTTAGTCGTGAATACGCCGTATCCCGCCGAGTCGATACTGTCCTGCGCTCCGATGCAGTCGGACGACGTGCTAATGAGACGCGTCGCGGTCACGTGTCTTTTATTGCCCTGCCCTAAGCTCATCGGACGTGGCAAGGCACTCATTCGGCGAAGTGATCTCGTCATATCTCGGTACACTCACCTCTAGCTTCATAATATATACGGTGTATTTTCTGGTCTACGGGACGTTCTTTACTTGGCTGCAATATGCATCTCCGGAACATATTGAGGGGCGGGTTAGCGCTGGGGTTTCTGGCAGCGGTCTCTGCCTGTTAGTGAGATCTCTCTTGGCGAACAGGAGTCTGACGCTGACGAGCATGCCTGAATTGCACAGCACCGGTGGGGGACACTGAGGAGCCCGCTGTTCTCGCGGTTGCCGTCTTTCCCGAAGACAATCCATTCGGACGTGCGTCCGCACCCCTCGTAACTGCTAGCGCCCTCCATTGATTTGGGCTGTGCCTGACGAAAACAGACGTCGTCAATGGCGAGAGAAACAAGCTGGATGTATTCATTGAGAACACCTCTGATCGGAACGTGACACTCTTGAGCATCGCCGGCTCCGTGCACCACCCAGAGACGAATGCTCTGATCAAGAACGTAGGTTTGCCATTTTGAGGCACTCGTCCCATCTGCTTGCACTCGTACTCGGCTTACGACTGTGCAACAGACCAGCAGTCTTACATACGGGGTTAGGTTACTCGAGGGGACGAGGATTCAGTTGCCCTACACATTCTACAGCGAGTAAGCACACTTCTCGATTCTGGGTGCTTATTCAGTTCGCATCTGATGCGTCGGTTCAGATTCAAGGTGACTGGAAACATCAATCACGAAACGCGAGATCTACGGCTGACAGAAACCATTTCCTCGCACAGCCCGGCGATCTGAAGTTGAATATATGGTTGGAACACCTCGCCGACGTAAGCTAAGATCATAGACCATTCCTCGAGATCACAAAGCTGACAAAGTGCGTCAGGATAAAGTATACCGTGTCACGGCGTATGACTCGATCGTGACCGTCGTCGAGCCGGAATTGTCATGGTTTGACCTCAAGATGTGAGTAGCGTGAACCGCATGATCATTCGCTCATACTGATGGCCGTGTCAAAGGCTATCCACGTACGCGATGGTCGCGGGTATACTTGGCGCGGTGGGATATTTTGCTTACCAGACGTACGCTCCTGCGCCGAAGAAGGCGCGCAAGCCGCGAGGAGAGGCGATAAGTGCGCCGGTCGGTACGGTCACTGCCACTGGTGCGGGCGGGTACCAGGAGGAGTGGATCCCTGAGCACCATTTGAAGAAGTCGAAAAGCAGGAAGGGCGCGGCGAGCAGCGGGGATGAATTGAGCGGCGGAGAGACGAGTGGAACCGAGGGGAGGCGCAGGAAGGGGAAGAAGTGAGGTGTCCGTCCCGTGCGCGACGAAAACTGGGTCGTTCAGTAGTGACCTGCTATTTATCTTCATATTGCCAAAATGCTTGAATTGGCGGGAATGTCGCACATGTGTGAGCTACTTGCGACCATCCAATGTTGGGTTCTATCTACAATCACTTCCCTTAGGACGTGCCGCACTGGACACTGATGTGTAGGACGCTGTGTAGGACGTTCTGTCTTCCAGTTGCAATCGACCTCGACCGCCGTTATCCACCGCAATAGCGGGGCTTTTGGTTATTAATCCTGGTGTTGCCGCTCCACTGCCGAGGCACGACAAAGACAAGGGACTATCACTATCATATGTCGATCATCTTATAGCCCTTGACCTACGCAGGATCGAGACTAAGATTCGACGTGAGCCGGAGACACGACAAGCACTCACCCTGTTCTCTTTCAGCATGTTCGCGTACTTGTCCGCCAGCCATTTGCAGTTCTCCAGGTGGTTAACACCTTCGCCCCTCTGGCACTTCTTGAGCTCATCGCGGACGATGCGAGCTTCCATGGCGCGCACCCATGACTCGCGCAGATGGTCGTCCCGAGCTTTGAGACGAGCTGGCAGCGTCGTCAGATGCGTTCCAGACAGCGTGAAACAACATGGCGGCGTCACCTTGCAGCTCCTCGCGTTGCGCCTCGTCAATGGCCATTGCGGTTGGAAAATGTGTTGACCGTTGTTTGCCGCTCCCTCATGCGCGGGCACCGCCACCCGCGAACCTCAGCGCTCGTCCGGTTTCTCCGAACTTGTTTATCATTGACGATTGCAATAAATGCGGTTTTGACATGTTCCACTTTGTGGCCAGCCTTTCTGTATTGACGTTGGGCCTGCCCCTGACGTTATCCGCTGAGGGGGGCGTCATTAACTGTTTGATATCGAGCATATATTCCTCAGTTTCGAAGGGTATGATAACCGAAATGGCTGGTGAGCTGCCCAGATGAACGTCTTATCGTCGGTTCGTCGGCCCCCTGCCCTATCACTTGCTGCAAGTGACCAAGACGCTGCATCCGAAAGCAGACCAAATTTAACTGATCTCTGTGGAGAGCTCTTATCCTCTTATCGGTCTGGGCGGAGCGTTCTTCGCATGTACATCATCCTTCTGAACTTCCGATGACCTATGTTGAATCCGACCGTGTTCGCAGTGCAGCTACTTTTACCACCCATGGAAGGTCAGACTCGCCCTCTCAGAAATGATGCCTGACCGGAGTTCTTTTGGAGAGGGACGTCGTAACGTTATCACAGACCTGCTCAAGGAACGGGAGTCATTAGTGCTCCAGCACTGCATCCACCCTTATCATTGAAGGATCTGGATTTGCCAGACTAAACATATTCCACGGTGCCTAGATATGCTTCTGCGATGCCGCGCACATGAGCAGGTTATAATGAGCCTGCTTCGTACCTGGAGGCCTTCGTCTCCTCCGACCCGTGAAAGCTTGTCCTTGGCTCGCTATGGCTCTCGCAGACGACATCCCCACTCTCAACCGCAGATCCCATGCGCAGGAAGGGGATTCTTTCGATGAGAAGAAATCGTCTCAAGCCTCGGTCGTGAAGGACGTGAAGGACGCGTACAGCGACCTCGAGAAGACGGAGGTACTAGAAATACCGCCGGAGGAGACGGAGGCTGTCGTCCATGACGCCGCCGACATCGCTACTCAAGTGAGGACGGCCCGTGATATGTTACGGTCGCTGCACTGACAAGCTCATCTCTCAGATCCTGCATACGGATGATGATCCTACGCTCCCCGCCATGACCTTCAGGTTCTGGTTTGTGAGTAGATAGCTGTTCCTCGTACCTTGTACCCCTCAGTTGAACCTCTTCCAGTTGGGTTTGGGTCTCGCAACATTCGGTAAGTACATGGACGTCCGTGCCGGTTGGTTGCACTAATTCGCGGCAAAGGCTCTGTCTTGTCCGAGATCTACTGGTGGAAGCCTCAGAACGCAACTGTATCTGCACTCTTCCAGCTGATCATCTCGTATGTCCTGGGACGCGCCATGGCTCGTAAGTAGTTAGAAAGCGACCGTCTATTTGCCTTCGGTAGCTTTGACACACGCCCCCAGAATTTATACCGACCAAGGGCTGGTTCCGTTACCTGAACCCAGGCCCATTCAACATCAAGGAGCATGCTTGCATCGTCATCTTCTCCTCCACAGCATCGACTACGGCGGACGCCATCAGCATCATCTCCACGCTAGACCTCTTCTACGGCGTAAAGCTTCACCCTGCTGTGGCCATCTTCCAGACATTGTCCAGTCAACTGCTGGTACGTCCCACGCATATCGACATCAGATTCCAGTTTGTCGGCTGACCGGCTGACTTCGCCAGGGTTATGGTTTCGCGGGGATCTTGCGAGTGCTGCTAGTCTGTGAGTATATACTGGCTTTTGCTCCGTTCAGGGACGGATATAATGTCGTTGCACAGTCCCCACGTACGCGCTGTACCCTGCCACGGTGCCCCAGGTCAATCTGTGTAAGTGGCTTTCTTCGAGAATGGCCAGATGATTGTATACGACGAACCTCTTCGTAGTGCAAAGTATGCACACTGGTAACTATCTCAGCAAGAAGAAGATGCGTTTCTTCTGGATCGTATTCACCGCCATCTTCTGCTGGGAGATCATACCGTGAGTCCGTTTGAGTAATTTCACGCGATAAAGTTCTCAAGTAAGATCGACAGCACCTGGATGTTCCGTAAGCATTACTGCGTTGTTGTTAGCTTTGGGGCTTCTCAACAACAGGCGTTGCAGCTCTACTGACGGCATTCAGCATCGTGTGCCTCGCGGATCATGGGAAGCATGACTTCGTCAGGTATGTGGAGAGCCTGCGTGTCTCTGGACTTGCATAATCAGAACACTTCAGAAACTTTTTCGGTGGCGGCTCCTCCAACGAGGGGATCGGGTTCTTCTCTTTCGGATTTGACTGGTAGCCAAAATTCTGTATCTCTTCCCAATACCGAAGATTGATCCGTGGCTTCAGGACGCTCATCAGCCAAGGAAATCCGCTCTATTGGCCGCTCCAAACACGTATGGGAATTCTCCCCCAAATAATTCGTCTAAACGTATCATTTTTTCAGAGATATCTGCCTATCTTGGCATGTTTGGAGGTTACATTCTTCTGACTAGTGCATACGTGAGTACCCCCGTGCCTCTTTCATTCCTCTGTTACTGATGTACCCCAAGTACTCCGACCTTTGGAGCGGCAAGGTGAGGGCTACCGCAATAGTTTTTGCGAGGTTGTCCATTAACAAGTAATCATATAGTCCCTTGGACTCCCCTGGATGTCACAGTCGCTCTTCTACGCCAACGGCACGACTTACGACCAAACGACGATTCTTAATGACAAGCAAGAGTTCGACCCGGAGAAGTATGCTCAGGTTGGCCAGCCATGGTAAATAAGTCAGCAACACAAATTGCGTCGACCTGACCTTAGTTCCGTAACAGGCTAACTACGACATATGGTCTCTCGCTGCTGTGCTACAACTTGGCGGTCGGAGCAAGCTTCTCTCACGTGCTGGTTTGGCATTGGAAGGAACTCAAGGTTTGGAGCTGTTTGCCACGTCGCTTGGCGAAGTGGCTTATGACTTTGAATTGTAGGCAGCGTTCTCTGGTTTCAAGTTCCTCAGGAATGTCAGGGATGTTGATGATCCTCGTACGTGGGCCATCGATGTATCCTAGAATCATATTCTCACACCATTCCCTGCAGATTTTGCGAGTATGTTGCGTCTTGCACTAGTGCTCACCCAGTCCTGATCGAGAACAGAGATGAAGGTTTATCCGGAAGTACCGCAATTGTGGTATATCTCGATCCTGCTTGGCTCATTCGCAGTCGGGTGTGGTACTTTGTATACTCACACCAACTACCTGCCCGGGTGGTCCATGCTCGTCTTCGTGATTATCTGTACGTGTTGCCCCCCCCCTTCCAAACCTACTGGCAGAGATTAACCCCAGCATAGCTTTCGTCATCACGACGTTCTTGGGCTTTGTCACTGCTGTGACGTGGGTCCGTTCATACCTTGAATTCGAAGTGTCTCATCTTTGTCGCAGGGGCTTCTCGCAACCGACGCAAGGTTTGGTCCAATTGATCGCTGCCTACGTGCATCCAGGCAAACCTGTCGCAAACATGTACGCCAAGCTGTATGGGTATAGCACAGGGTACGCAGCGCGTTTATGCAGGGGTTCTCGCGCTGATGCGGTATATAAAAGGTACCAAGCACTTTACCTCTTGCAAGATCTTAAGCTCGGCCAGGTGAGTATTACTTGGCGCTTGACGTATGATTAGTTTCACTTATGCCTTGCAACTAGTATTGTAAAGTGAGTACACGTTTCACCACGCTTGATAGTCCCGACGTCTGACAATGCTCCACCTCCAGATCCCTCCTCGGGCTACTTTCACGGCCCAAATTGCTGGCACTGTCGTTGGCTCCATAATGAACTACGTCCTCATGAAGAGCATCATCAGTGCGCATAGAGCGGAATTAGTGGATCCCATAGGCACACGTCTCTGGTCGGGGTGGCATGCCCAGTCTTTCAACACCCAGGCGATCACCTGGGGGGCTCTGGCGAAGCAGATGTATTCCCCTCACTCGACGTACTTCTGGATCCCGATGGCCATCTTGATTGGCTTCCTTACTCCCTTCGTCTTCTTTGGCCTCCATAAAGTCTTTGGCAAGAAGTATGTGACACTCACATGCTTCTCACGAGCGGACTAACGGTATGTGCAGGACGGGCTTCTTTAAGTACATTATCATTCCCGTTGTGGCGAAGTGAGTTCAGCGTCCTACGCAATTGCTCATTGGCTGAGGCCTGTTTCCAGCTACCTGGGTTATCTTCCCTATTCCGTGAACGGCCAATGGTGGACGTGCTATGTCATTGGCATCGCCTCGCAGTGGTGTGTAGCATCAATGCTTTTCATGTTTGGCTCATATCCATCTTCTCGTTTCAGGTGGGCACGTACGCGGAGACCTCGTTGGTTCAAGAAGTGAGTTTGCTTGGCCTTTCCACGTTTCTCGATGCTGAATCAAGCGCGTAGATATAACTACCTCATGAGCGCTGCTCTGGTGAGTCTTCATATTCCTGACTTCATGCAAGGTTACCCAACAACACGCTGGGACGTAGGACGGAGGTAGCCAGGTGCGCATTTTCCTGTGTTCCTTATAATGTGTTTTATCTTGACAATGATCTTCGTAGATTATTTTCTTCATCTTGAACTTTGCAGTGTTCGGCGCTAGCGGGAGCGGGGTGGATTTTCCCAGCTGGGTACGTACCTGGTTTTACTCTTCAGCTGCGCTCTGAATAAAATGTCCATCATCATCTAGTGGGGTAACCCGTCCGCCTCTAGGTATGTCTTGATGCCTGACGTAAAGAGGATGTGTTCTCATTTTTCTTCTTATAGTGGATTGTCCGTTGATAGATGCAAGGCGACGGTCGGATGAGTGAACCTGCAGCTGGCTCGTCCAATGGTTGTATATATCGTTCTACTCGTGTACAACCCGTGTAATTTTCATCAAATGGAGCTCTTGGTCAGGTGTGGCAATGTTGCGTTGTGCCGTTGGTCAATGGTACTGTGTATTTCACTTGGGAGCACAAAAGGTATTTACCATATTCAATGCACTAAGGGAGAATCGAACTCGCGGCCAGTCGAATCCGAAAGCCGTTGAACTGGTGGCAACGACTGAGGTTACCACTACCCCATTAGTGCGTGGGATGTGGGTTACATGTTATGGTGCGGGACACCTAGTCACCGCTACTTTTGGACAGTGGCAAAATCGGTGCTGGAGAAAAATTTTAATTCTGAGGTCACGAAAACGAGGACTTCGCAGTGGGCAGAGCTATTTAATGGTACTCAGTAGCTATATAAGGACTCACAGTGTTATACACAAGTAGGTAGCCAAGGATTTCTCGACCTTGCATAGTGATTACATAATAAGCGCCTATCTATATCGGGTAATTTGGCAAAATAGATTTGGGCCAATATTATAACTCCTTCAATTTTAAGTATTTCGACAATCTGTCTTGAGAAGCTGATTCTTTCATCAAATGCAGTGTTTTCCCAAGATGGATAAGAAAATGAGGGAAAATTGGACCCTCCATAACTGTTGTACCAAAGTAGTGGTGACTAGGTGTCCCGCACCATAGTATCACATACTACCTTTAATCATCGGTCATATTCACATGTTTCCGCCTTCCCCGGATCGTCATGCGGTCTCACCCCGAGCCTGAAGACAGTCATCGAGGAATGCTCTCATTATAAGATCTGCATGCTGGACTGCCGCATCGGTATCAACCTGATCAATTGCCCCCTCTCGCCATCATGTCTTATCCCCTACAATTACCGGTTGGCGGCGAGCCGCTCTTGACCTTAACCCACCGTTCGTACGCGAGGAATGCTTTCATCTAAAACGCGCCTTACTCAGACGACTCGTTCTATACAGCTACGTCTTCCATCTGGATTCTAGAATTGCATAATGGGGACGACAGCCGGCTCACGCAGCTTCTGGTGGAGAAGGGGCTGAAGCCTGCACTGGACGCAGTGGAGAGACACTGGAGGGATGACAGACGGAAGGCCGTAGCAGCCAAAGACAAGGAAGGCGGGAAGGGTGCTCTGATCATTGTGGGGAACACTAAACAGGACAAGTTCTTCAGCAACGGTGAGCGAATAAGAATTCTCTATATTGGACTACATGTCTGATTGTTGTACGACCCAGGGCTTGATTTCGCCCGCATCGTGGGTGACCCGAACTTCTTTCCACGTAAGCTCACGGTGTTTGCTGCTACGTACAGTCGGGTACTGACCGGCGATTTATAGAAATATTCAATCCCTTCTTGAAACGACTGCTCCTATTTCCCAGTATGCGTAGGGTCTGCTACTCCGTTGACGTGCTTCTGACGGTCGTTAGTCCCTACAATCGCTGCCATTAACGGGCACTGCTTCGCCGGCGGAATGATGCTCAGTCTGGCCTGTGACTACCGTGTCATGACGGATGGTAGCAAACGAAATGCATGGATGTGCATGAACGAGGTGAGCGTGCTACCTTTGCTGGATAACACTCCTACTGACAATGAATATCACACCTTGAATACAGGTGCACTTCGGTTCGCCCTGGCCATTCTCCTTCGCAGCCGTCTTACGAGCCAAGTTCGGAGATGTGCGGCTGCAGCGCAACATTGCACTGGAAGGCCATAGGTTTACTCCGCAGGAGGCGCGAGACGCTGGACTGGTTGATTATCTTGTTAGCGGCAACACCGCAGATGTCCTCAAGGCAGCTCAGGAAGTCGGTGAGCGGGTGGGTGCCCTCGCGAAAGGCGGCGTCTGGGGCTTGATCAAGGTGGGTACTAGAGTAGCCTATTCATGCCTTATTCACATATGCTATCCGACCTTGCAGGCGGACCTGTACAGGGATGCCACTGAGAACATCGACCGCGACCTGAGACCTCTGAACGTGGAAGTCGATGATGCTGCGGCTAAGGCGCGACTATGATTAGCTGATATATTCTTTCTTGGGGTATTTATGTACTGGTTGTTCCTAACATAGCGTGTTCTCATCCATCATGCTCGGTCAGAGATTGATGCGCGGCTTGTAAGGGCTTGCCATTCGAGTCAATCAGATGCAAGCCTGATGCACCTCTCTTCCCATTCCCTCCGCCTTACGTTGACCAATTGAAGGCCACCTGCGAGGAATGCACCACGGACTGTAGTTAGATGTGATCCCGTGCTGCCGGATGTGATCGTTGGCAGCGCACGGTCGCCACGACGCCAAGTGAGGAACCGCTTAAACGAAAGACTTGCCACAGTACCCTGCGCTCAAGTGCCCAAACTACTGACCTTTGTGAAAGCAAATCCATCAGCGTATGAGTAGACTGTCTGTTTTTTGTGTCTTTCTCTACGAATTATGCCACAACCTGCGGCTTGAATAGCTAGCGCTGAAGCGACAATGGGGGCACACGTGGGTCCATTACTTAGGCCGTTGCCACCTACGGCTTATTTGGAAGCCATACTTGGCAACAAGGAAGTCTATGCATTGGCCGCTTGCCGGCTTCCGCAGCAGATGTATAAAAGCAAGATCAGTCTGCGTTCCATGGTCCATCTTCCCCTTGCTTTCCGCTAGTTTCTCTCGAGGCCGGGTCCTTGATTTTCTTTCTTTTTACCTTTTCTTCCATTCATTCTCCGGTCCCCTTTGTTGGCTTGAAGCGTTAGGTATTCAGACAGTAAACATCAAGTGCAGGCACCATGCAGCTCGGACTCTCGTTTTCTCTGCTTCTGGCAAGCTTACTCGTCGCGTTGTCGTCTTCCCAAGTCGACGCGCACCCGGTGAAGCGGAATGCGGGACTGGTCACGCTACCCCTCAAGCGTGTGCACCAGGCTCGGGGTGATGTACACCCTCAAATGGTGGGTATTATGCAATGGGTTTAGGAGGATACAGCCTTACGGTAATGGTCTGTCTAGCTCTTGCAGCAGCACATGAACCGCGGTCACCGCCGTCTGGCGCGTATGACCGGACGAATCGCCCCTAATGACACCGAACTCGAGGCGAACCTCCGCAAGAGGATGTACCTGCTCCCGTACGGCCCTGGCTCTAAGAGGCCCACGAAGCGCTACGACCGAAGCGGTGTTGCTTCCGCCAAGGCCAAGATGGTCAAGTCGACTGCGAAGACAAACAGCGCCGTGGCGGATTCCAACGAGGCGTTCTCCATCGACGACCTCATCGGGTTGCTCACTGGCAATGGCAACAATGCCCAGGCAGCTGGTAAGCAACAGGCGAAGGGCAATGCCAAGGGGAGCAATGGCAAGGGCAAAGGGTGAGTTTGCCTGCACGTCCGTATGGATTCCGCGTTGAGATTTGTCCCGCAGAGCTGCTGCTGGTAATGGCAACGCTACTGCATCTGGCTCTGCTGCCGCTGCCTCCTCGAGCGCAGGTGCTGGCTTCAGCGAGGTTGATCTCCAGGCTCTTGAGAACGGTGGTCTGACGGCCGCAGGCGCGCCCACTGCCGACAACTCCCTTGGCCTCGACATTGAGGCCAACGATGTCGGATACATCGCGACCGTCCAGATGGGCACCCCGCCTAGGGACTTCAAGCTCCTAATGGACTCTGGTTCTGCCGACCTTTGGGTGGGATCGGAGCAGTGCCAGTCGACGGCTGGTGGTGGATGCGTACGTTCGTCGAATGTCTACCTCTCGTCAATAGCTCATGCTTCGTTTCTTAGGGCAATCACACTTTCCTCGGGTCGCAGAGTTCCTCTTCTTTCAAGGACACTGGGAACCCCTTCCAGGTCACCTACGGAAGCGGTGCTGTTGCCGGTAATATCGTCACTGATAATATCAATGTTGCTGGCCTTGCGTTGAATGCGCACACCTTCGGTGTTGCTACGCAAGAGACCCAGGATTTCTCCAGCGACCAGGTTCCCTTCGACGGTCTCATGGGCTTGGCTCAGTCGGTAAGTTCAAGTCCCTCGAACCCTCGAGCGCGTGCTGATCTAGCCACGCGTAGACCCTGTCTGAGCAGAAGACGCTCACTCCCGTCGAGTCCCTGGCTAAGGCGGGTCTCATCAACGACGCTATTACTTCCTACAAGATCTCCCGTCTCGCTGACCAGAAGAACGACGGTGAGATCACCTTCGGTGGCATCGACGAGACCAAAATCGACGCCAGCACCCTGACTACTTTCGACAATGTCAACACCCAGGGCTTCTGGGAAGGTGCCATGGACTCGATCACCGCTGATGGCAAGGACCTCGGACTGACTGGCCGCACTGCTATCCTCGACACCGGCACCACTCTGATCATCGCTCCCCCTCAGGATGCCACCGCCGTCCACCAAGCCATCCCTGGTGCCAAGTCTGACGGCCAAGGTGGTTTTACCATCCCGTGCACGACCACCACCAGCCTTGCTCTGTCCTTCGGCGGAACCTCCTTCGCGATCGACCCCCGTGACTTGGCCTTCCAGCCTCTCGACCCCAATGACTTGACCGGCGACTGCGTCTCTGGTATTTCATCCGGACAGATCGGCGCCGCTACGGAATGGCTGGTAAGTAATTGTGTTATCGCCATTGGCGGTCAAACTCATGATACTGATCGTTTCGATATAGGTTGGAGATGTGTTCCTCAAGAACGCCTACTTCTCGACTGACGTGACGAAGAACCAGATCTCGCTGGCTAAGCTTGCTTAGGCTAGCCCTCGCTCTCTTTTGCTGGTTGCGTTGTAGTCCCGCTGCTCTCATCTACGTTCGCTTGATAGTGTTGTACGCTTTACTGTTTCGTTGTCTAGTTAGCTTTCGCTTATCTCAGTCACTGGCCGGAAGGGAATCGGATCTGAAATGCTGGACATAGTCTCTTCAAGATAATGCTGAAGCAATGAAGCACGGTTGCTATAGATGTTAAGCTTTCTCTGTCGCCGGCTGTTGTACGTTTTTCTTAGCAGCAGACCAGAACGTTCCTAGTCGCAATTCACAAGGGAAATATGAGTGGAGGCACCAGATTTGCTTACATCAGTGTGATGATCGGCCGAAGAGCGCCGGAAAGTGCCGAGGATAATCCATTAATTACAGCATACAAAAGTAGCCATGACTCGAATCCACTCCCTAAGTTTTATACCTCGACCTCCTCCTCGATCCCCCCATCCCTTCGTTCCCCCACCTGCTCCCCCAAAATGTGCCCCTGTCAAAACGGTGACAATGTTGCGACCGACCGTAACGAGATGGTCTCGGTCGACCTGTCTAACAAGCCCAAGGTCAATGGCGTTAACGGTGTGAACGGACACACGAACGGTGTCAATGGTTCTACTGCACCTCAACAACGGCGAAACCCCTACGCACCCCGTGCTTCCGACTTTCTGAACAACGTCTCCAACTTCAAAATCATCGAGTCCACTCTACGAGGTGCGCGGGACTTCATATTCTCTCGTTTAGTGACGTCACTGATTAGGTGGGATGATTGCTTATGGACAGAGGGCGAGCAGTTCGCCAACGCTTTCTTCGACACCAAGACCAAAATCGCCATCGCCAAGGCGCTCGATGCGTTCGGCGTCGAATACCTCGAGCTCACGTCCCCCGCCGCCTCGGAACAGTCCCGCGCGGACTGCGAAGCCATCTGCAAGCTCGGGTTAAAGGCCAAGGTCCTCACGCACATCCGGTGTCACATGGACGATGCTCGTATCGCTGTAGAAACTGGTGTGGACGGCGTGGACGTCGTTATTGGCACCTCGTCGTTCCTCCGCGAATTCTCGCACGGCAAGGACATGGCCTATATCACCAAGACCGCCATCGAGGTCATCAACTTTGTCAAGAGCAAGGGCATCGAGGTCCGGTTCTCCACGGAAGATTCCTTCCGTTCCGACCTCGTCGACCTCCTGTCGATATACCAGACCGTAGATAAGATCGGCGTCAACCGGGTTGGTATTGCTGACACCGTTGGCTGTGCAAACCCCAGACAAGTGTATGAGCTCGTCCGCACACTGCGTGGTGTTGTCGGCTGCGACATCGAGGTCCACCTTCACAACGATACTGGCATGGGTAAGATGTCATGCCCCTTCACCCGTAGACTCTAATCTAAGATCGCGGTCCAGCCATCGCGAACGCATACTGTGCTCTCGAAGCTGGTGCTACCCACATCGATACCTGTGAGTTAGCCTTACCGTGGCTTCCTCTTCTCAGAACATTGATATATCTTGCTCAGCCGTTTTGGGTATCGGTGAACGCGTCGGTATCACCCCTCTTGGTGGGCTCGTTGCTTGCCTCTACGCCGCAAACCCTGAATACGTCAAGTCCAAGTACAACCTCCCTATGCTCCGTGAGATCGAGAACTTGGTCGCTGAGGCCGTCGAGGTCAACGTTCCTTTCATGAACCCTATCACGTGAGTACTGGTTGCTCCCGTAATGCTGAGAGTTGCTCATGCATTTGATCGATCAATAGTGGTTACTGTGCATTCACGCACAAGGCTGGCATCCACGCCAAGGCTATCCTCAACAACCCGAGCACATACGAGATCTTGAAGCCCGAGGACTTCGGTCTCACGCGTTACGTTTCCATTGGGTGGGTTAGGGTTATGTCTGCGGATATACTAGTTATTAATCCGAATGTGTCCCATAGCCATCGGTTGACTGGTTGGAATGCTGTCAAGTCCCGTGTTGAGCAGCTTGGATTGAAGCTCACCGATGAGCAGGTACGTTCCGAGCGAACTTCAGGTTATGGGCGAGTTGATCGACCGTCTTCCCCACAGATCAAGGATGCCACTGCCAAAATCAAGGAGCTTGCTGACGTCCGCACACAATCAATGGACGACGTCGACTCGTTACTCCGAATTTACCACTCAGGCATCCAGTCAGGAGAGCTCGAGGTTGGCCAGCGTGAGGCTCTTGACCGGCTATTGAAGAAGCACCGGGAAGAGAGCCGCGCTGAGACGGAGGTGGCTGCATGGGTGTGATATTGAGGACGGGACCTGTTAGTCGAAAATTATCCCTTGCGGGACATCCTGTATCATTATGTGTAATTTTGGTTGCTGTACTGAAGGGTAGAAGCTAGATGAATTGTTTACGAAAGTTGCATCGGAGAGCAGTTCCAGCCTGCTCAATATTGCGGACGTACTGACGCGTGCTGGCAATCCTTGTCTATACATTCTGCACTGTGTAATCTCTGGTTCACCGGTGGTTATCAGGATGCCACATCGGAGGATGCCACGCGGGAGGAGAGATCCAGTCTCCGCGGCGTTCTTTGCAAGTTCAAGCTCAAGACGGGAGGGTCAGTTCTGTGAGTCTTGCAGCCTCCCTAGCTCCATCGAACCCATGCTCGAGCTGAATCTCCACGCTGTCAGCATAGCATTTTGAGTGTACTTAGTAGGGGCAGCCTGGCATCTATGCGTCTGGCTGATCCAAGTCCGGTAGGGTGAGCAATAGGCATGTCTGGTACCATGGCCATCTGCCATACGAATATGCTGTTCGTACGCATGTGATACTGAAATTCAAGGTACCAGGGAGCAAGCCTGCACCACAGTTCGGAGTGCTCTCGCGAGACCGCCACCGGTCTGAGGTCTCCTCTCCCCGGCGCGTTTCCTGCCGCTATTCTGCTCAGGACCGGGCGCCGTAACCCGGTAAATGAAGGCGGCCACTGATCGATGTTCTGAGGTTGGAACGGCCTGGGCTTGTAGGATCCGACGGACGCAGTTCAGGACTGAGGACATCAGGCAACGGCCCTGGCAATCCAGGGCGAGGATCATCCTCAGGCTGCATGCCATGAACGATGCATGACCGATCCTCTTCTTTTGGATAGTTTATGCAGGGACTGCTCTTCCTCAAGATATCAAGTGTTCACACATGTGATCTATTGTATGGCCTCGCAAACCCCGTGAGGAAAAGCAGGTACACAAGGTCCCTCTTTAGGCGACCGTACATCTACTGCAGGGAAGATATAGGAAGAACTAAGGGATACAGATGTTCCGAGCAAAATATGCAAAATGTAATAGTACGATACAGAGGTGCCGGATATGATAGTGAATGCGCATACATTATGTACAGGCTCAAGACTGCGATAATAAAGTAGATGGAGCGGCAGGTTCGACTGTCCGGATTGTCGTCGTAGCCTATGGGTTTATGAAATGCCAAGTTCTCGGAACATATGGTCGAGCGTCTTGAATGCAACGGGCTTAACAAGGCTGATTTAGATAATGTCAATGACAATCCAGCAAGGATAAATGAGGCCACATACTATCCATCAACACCAGCCTCGAAAGCCCTGCGCTTGTCTTCCAGAGACGACATACCCGTTAAAGCTAGGATCCGCGCTGGGCGGAAATCCTGCGGGTTAGGTAATGCACTTCTGCGTCCAGCTTCGATTTTTCGCATTTCAGCTGTTGCACCAATGCCTGAGGTAGGATTAGCTAATGCGCGTCGTGCAGTAGCCAATGAAACATACCATCCAGCACTGGCATTGATAAATCTAAAAGAACCACACTGCGCAACAACACATGTCATTTATTGCATAAACTGAGACTGCGGGAGACGTACTCAAAATGACCTTCAGACTCGAAGACTCGAACGCCGTCTCGACCATCGACAGCATCCTTGAATTCGTAGCCCTAAAATGAATGTAAGCCAGTCTCACGTACATTGAATGTCGCTCAGCTTTACCTTAGTCTTTAACCACTTCAGTCTGAGAAGTCTAATTTAGCTAGAAGCTCACACGGATAACAACCGGAGCTTACAGGAGGTTTCGAAGAATACTATTGTCTTCAACCACAAGGACTCGCAGTTTATCAGCAGCAGCTACTGTCCCAACAGAAGATTTCAATAGGGTGCCGCAGCCGCCTATGGGGATAGTAGGAATCGATGTCTCTTGCCCTTCGTCGTGGCTTCCATGCGCTGAATGCGCCGAAAGTGGACTGCGAACACTGGGTTCCGCCATTTCAAGTTCCTCAGCCATGGGGGTGCCTGACATCCGTACTGTCGCGAGAGGATGAACGGTGGCAGCTCGATTGCCAAGTGGAGGCCTGGGCAAAGTGTTAGACCGCCTGCGAGCTTCTTCCGAATTTCGTCGCGGCAGCGTGCTATACGGGGATGTTGGACCAAGTAGGGCATCTTGGTTCGCTTGATCAAAACTTGACCTGAGGTCCTGGTCATCACCGTCCCTGGGTTGCCGGACAATCTTGAGAGCGCGGATGCACAGCTTGAGAGCGAGACGAAGCCGTGAAGGGCCGCCTGGCTTGTAGATTAGACGACAGAAGCCGCCCACCTGCTCATAATGGCTGACTATTGCCATGAGCTGGGGATCACCTCGGTGGGACGAAAGGATAATGAATGCCCGACTGATATCCCTCCGCCTGGTGGCTGAGATAATGGGAGCGAGGTCTTCATTCGTAATAACGAGGTCGGAATGCTCTATGTCGTCATCCTGGACTTCGAATCCCCACCACGTAACGAGGTACGTTGACAAAACACTGCGCAAGAGTTGTGTGCCTCTATGGGAGCTGCCAAACCCTACCAAGGAGATCTTGCGTTGAGCTTCCTTGTCGCCAGAGATAGGGAAGTCCGGATCTTGAAGAGGGTCCGACCCATCGTCCTCCGCAACTTCAGTCGTGAAAGTGATCTTAATTTCTGTTCCGACTCCTTCCGCGCTCCATACGTCGATGTTGCCATTGAAGCTCGGTGATCGAACTATGCTGTTAACTATTGCTAGGCCCAACCCAGTGCCAGTCTGAAGAGGATTTTCTTGAGAGAATGGGTGAAATAGTTGATTCTGGAGGGAACGTGAATATCCGGTAGGAATATACGCATTCTGGATGAGATACCTTCAAGAAATTCTGACTGATCCCCTAAAGAACAGTAAGTCATCTTGACAAGTCAGCGGCGAGCCCGAAACCCTACCTTTCCTGTGTCAGAGACGGAGAGCTCAATCTTCACTTCCTTTTCCGACACTTGTGAGACTTGACGGAGGACCACATGGACAAAACCATCCTTAACGCATGGTCAGTATAGGTTGTATGAATCAGCGGAATCTCGCATACAGTCGTAAACTTGAGACTGTTCCCGAAGATATTCATCAGCACGCGACGAAGGCCCCCCTTCTCGCATTTAAGGATCCAACCCTAATTCGGGGTTCAGCGGACCACGATTTAGCGAGTCCATTGCGACACTCACAGATGGGCGCTTGCCGATGTCTACAACCGTCTCAACATGTGGATTCACAGGTGGAACGTTTCCAGGAGTGATCTGCCCATCATCGAGCTTCGGAGGTGAATAGACGCTGCCAATCTCGGACTCGGCCAACGACGCCATTCTGGCCTTGTAACCTATCCAGCATCCCTCGACAGCCTCTTCCACTAATGTCATGACATTTACCCTTTTCGCAACAATTAAGAAAAGTTGGTTTAAGGATATGCGAAGACTCACTTGGTCGGTGGTATGACGTTCTCGACGCCACCAGCTTTCGAATTCCCACTTAGCTTGGTGAAGTCCAGAACATGGTTCACGGTTTCGACGAGAGAAGTGCCGCACGCCCGGACAGTCTGCAAGAACGACACTTGGCTATGGTTGAGAGGGGAATCAGCCAGCAACTCAGCCGCTGCCAAGATCTACATCACATCAGTAAGGACGCAAGTGGGTACCAACGGGACATACACCATGTAATGGCGTCCGTAACTCGTGAGAGATGCTGACGATGTGTTAGATGGTCAAACAGAGCACGACAAGCTACATACGTACTTCGAGATGAATAAGCTTTTAGCTTTATCCGCTAAAATCATCCTTCGCTTTAGCACAGCGGATAGGATAATAACACCTATAGGGATATCTTTGCTCGTAACAAGTATTGTGGCTGATATAGAGTGAACTCTTACCGATTGCCCTCAGGTACGAAAGTTCATGACCCTCCAACTGAGGCGACTTCAGTGCCACCCATGAAATGACATCAGCGGTACTTACATAGCGCCTTCTGGGTTCGGAAGTCGTGTAAGCGCATAGTAAGGCGAAAGGCCTTTTATCAATGTTGAAGATGGGAACAGCTGACAAGGTACATGAGGAAAACGACCTTCAAGCAACCTAATAATCTTACTGAGAGCATATTGTATGCGCGTGGCTAGGAAGGTACGCAGTGGAGGTGGCACTACGCCATCGGAGATTTTACCATCTGGATACTTGCTGAAGAATTCCGACAATTGCGCGTATTCCGGGGCTGACAGCTGGTGATGGACGGCGCCCGAATGGGAGTCCGCACTGTACGTGACCACGGATATAGAAGCTTCTGCACTCATTGTCTCCAATACCTCGCAGTGCGACACGTCCATCACCGTCGCATACTCCACATCCAATGTGCGCTTGACCAATTTAGCTGCGCGGTCATAGATCTTCTCCATGGACTGTGAACCAAATAGACTATTCGGAGACTCTTTGCTGCCTTCTGTATCAATTTCCAGGCATTCTCGAGTGAATTGCTCCATCTACATTGTACATGAGCAAGGAAAGGATTCTCATATCTGGGGCTGCAACCCACCGAATTCTGGATACGATCCCGAATCCTTAGTTGAATTTTGTCTCTCCACAGCTCCATCTCTCGCATTGCAATAGCCTACCGAAAAGGTCTGTCGATGTCCATAGGCAAAATACAAGTTTGTACTCACGGCGAACTCCTTTAATGTATGCCTTTGCCGTGGGCTGAAGTCTCTATGGGGGACGTCATCCACAAGACTTAATCTGAAACCATCAAGTCAGCACGGGAGATATTGGATCACAATAAACCAGTCTAGCTGATGGGCTTACGTTCCGACATTATATCCGTCTTGCGTCCGTAGAGGTGCCCCCGCATAGAATCGTGCGTAGGGTTGTCCAGTGACCAAAGGCTAGAAACGGACATTAATTGTGAGGCCTATAGGATATAAGTAGTGGTCACGTTTTGGGAGAATCTCCAATCTTGCGTGGTATCAAGGACAACCGTCGGTTCGTCCCCGCTACGCGTGCAAATGAGTCGCGGTATCAGGGATTATAGTATCCGGAATTCACTGACCGCTGGAGAAGAACATGGGCACCGAAGCTCATGGGGCGCGGATAGAATTCACGTTTTCCTATGCCAGCTAGAAGGAATATCGTTGAAAAAAACGAGGAATTGCTACAGACGCTTCATGACTTACATTCTGATTTCACCCATCTAAAACCGAGAAATCATCTCATGCACACACGCACGGATCACAGGTAGCACTTACAGGTTGTTCCCGTCAACCAAGCACAACGCTACAATTTTCGTGCTGAAAACAAGTTTTGCCAGATGGACGATACGATCAAAATTAGCATCACTTTTCGTATCCCAAATGTTGAACCTGCGGGCGAGTCAGTTTACCGCCACACTATATGTCTGCGATAACCCTTACTTGTACAAGGCCCGCCGTCGCTCCAACTCATCAGGCGGATTGGGAGGCGCCAGGTACCCTAGCTCCTCATACATCTGCTCTTCGCGCGCCGCTCGGCTCGCCTTACCTGGCAATGTATCCGATGCTACCCTGGCATTACGGATAGCACCGTCACGAGTATTAGGCAGAGGTGATGATGTCTGCCGCGTCAAGCACAGGCGGCGCGGAATGGCCGGTACGGTGACGACACCTGACGGTTGGAATCCCGGCTCCGACGGACGTCGCTCGTACGGTCCTGAAGGTCTTTGACCCGTCAGGGAACTCGTGCGCATCGTCTTCGGCTGCCTGTTATAATTGGGGGTTTCTACATTTCCGAAGTAGTCGTTCGCATGGTCTTCACCGAGATGCGGTTTGACCGGCGCAGTAGCAGGAGGGAGGCGGTTAAGGGTAAATGTCGGCATGCCGTGCATTTCCTGATTTCCTTCGGACTGCGTGGTTTGGGGCTCCGGAGACGGGGAAGGGGTCGGGTCCCGGGCTATCGAAGAGTTCTCTGAATCTTCTACGTCCTGCGTTCCTTGCCAAAAGCTGCCTAGCCGCGTTTTGCGCCCTTCCCCGGGGGATGCAAGGGGTATATCAAGGTCAGAAGGGTGTGACCCTGGGATGATAGCATGATGACCTCGCAGGGGATCAGTTAGTTCGTGCTCAGGGGAGGGCAAGGCAAGTGGAGCCAACGATATCCGTGCGGCAGCCAGCCGCATGGTAGCCGTATGCGTAGCAATCTCAGGGCTGGACGCTGGAGGTCTATGGCCGATAGGAGGAGCTAGGGCGCTACGAAAGTCTGCGAAGGAATTGCGCAAACGATTAGCGGGCATGTTGATAGTGAGCGGGACAGGGAACCGCGGTTTGGGCTCCAAGAGTGATGATTTGCCTGCGCTATTGGAGGTGTAGCCAGTGGCATGAGAGGCGCTGGACCGAGTAGTTGACATTGTCGCTACGGAGTCGCTGCTTTCTGAGGGCTGCGTTTCCGGTGGTGTGTCCCCGAGGGTTTCCGGGGATACCTGGATACTTGAACCTGCTGAACGGGGTTCTGAACGATTCAGAAACTGCCAGTCGGAAAATGACATTGCATCTTGTGATTGCCGCTGCTCACCGGGTGAAGGGAGATTCGTCACTTCGTTAGGCGCGGGCACGTCCAGATCGAAATGCATCGGCGACTGAGCGGGCTCCGATGGTGTAGAAAAGTGTCCGCCGAGCCGCGACCTGGGAGGCTTGGGGGTTCGGAGGGGATCCCATCTGCCCGTGGCATAGGCTTCGATAAATGTAGCCCAGTCATAATCTGCTTCTACGGTGTCATGGGAAGAAGCATAATCCGAGAATGGGTCAGACTGCTCCGAGGTAGAGGTCGATGCATCGAATGGAGACGGCAGCCAACCTAGAGTGCCAGGTTGGAAAGAGCAGAGCAGAAGGATCGAATGTGTAGTGACGTACCTAGGTCGGACTGTACAATCTCTTCCGAACCCGCACGCCGATCGGACGCGCCGTCGTTACTCAAGGAACCGTCCCCTTCCGAGATACTATCCTGCCCCACTCGCGACGTACCAACATCTGATCGGAAGCCTTCATCTTGGATGTGCCTGCGCGCCTCGCTCGCGGCAGTCGTTGCTCGTATCACAGACGGCAAGACACTGGAATGTCCTTCAGCACTGGACGCGGTGGATGGTCTTGAAGGGCGCTTCGGTTCTCTCCTCGAAGGCACGGGTACTGATGGGACTGAAGATGATACTTGTTGAGAAACTGCCATCCGTGGGGAGCGAGAAGGGAGATTACTGGGTAAGAATGGGAGGTTAGGGTGGCTGCCATCGACAGGTTCTTTGTTAGCCTTGCTCTCCATCGGTTCTGCGTACACGCTCTGCTTCTTCAGTCCTCAGGCGCGGGTTCGGCCAAGGCAGTTGGCAGAGGGCGGTCAGCGGCCAATAATCTGCGGATTAGCGCGGAATGTACGGATAAGCATGCAGAAGGGAACCGAAAATAAACGGAAAGGAGCAGGCAGGCAGCAGGCAGCGAGCAAGTGCAGATCGACCGAATGCGCACCATCGCTCCAACCACTGCTCTCCTCCATGCTCGGCCGACCCCGGCCGTCTGACATCATCATCTGGACCCCTCTCCGGCCGTCGTTGCCCGGCCGGTCTCCGGGCCATGGACCACTCTCACTTTCATCTTGGTGGCGGTGCTGCACTGTCAGGCATCGGGGGCGCCCGGCACACACGTCGGGTCCAGGCAACGTCGAGATCAACCCCCGAGGTACACGTCAGCTCTAGTTAGGTCAAGTACATTCTGCGGTACGTTATACATCCGCTATCACCAGCATGCTCCACATATAGAGGGGCAGAGTTAGATTGTCATTCTGCTGCGACAGAGCCTCTAGAACGGAGGACAGAGCCGCGACCGCTGCGTACCGGACGATCTTTAGGGGTGATCGGTCAGTTACGCTTCAAAGTAAGGGCATACGAGGCGCACCGAGAACCGCTCCGTTAGACCGCACAGCTGCAGCAGCCATGCACAAGCGACGATTGACAGAGTGAACCCAGCACTACCTTCTAGCGTCTTCGGTGTGGTGATGGACCATCGGTGCCTCCCTATTCGCTTACCCACTATAGACGCCTATTTCCATGGTCAGGATCTACGGTCCGGGCGTATAAAGGCACCGACGTACTACAGCATCTCCGACACCCAGCACAAGAATGCCAGTGAAGGCAAGGAAACGTGTCGAACTGGTGAATCATGATGAGCAAGGATCAAATCGGCGCCCGAGTAAACCTTACCCCTCCAGCCAGACTGACCCAGCGCAGCCGGTCAATAGGTAGAAATGACTAAGTATCGCCGTTCCGCTGTCCTTGTGATCAAGGAACTCGTTCATGAACAAATGCACAGCCGCCCCAAAAGGATATAATGCGAAGAAGCGGACGTATTCCGCGAACGTGAACAGCGCAAAGGCGGCACTAAACGCGACATGTGTGAACGCAGGCTAAACGGATTGTAAGTCTCCGTTATTCCTTTAGAAAGTAAGATGCCCTTACGTCAAAGGCGACACCGGGCAGGAACATCGCAACGGCCAGAAGATGGAAACTCTTGCGCCTTGCATTCAGGCTCAGGGTCGGCACGCGTTTGTCAGCAGCGTCCAGAAAATCCGTGGCCGCACTTGACATCTGAGCGCCGTTCGGAAAATTGGGGAGATTCGGCAGATTGGCGAAAGACCGTCCTCCAGCCGCGGGCGGAGTCGCGGGAGCGCTAGCCTCAGGCGGAGTCGACGCGCCAAAGGAGTTGGGCACGGAGAAGGACTCGGCCGTGCCGGTCGACGGGTTCATAGAGCGATACCGCCTGGACCTTGCTAGCTGTCGATTCCACGTACCTACGCTGATAGATCCCAATAAACCCCAGTAAGCGAGAAGAGCCGGCCGACTCCACTTTTTCCGCCCCTGCAATAGCCAGAAGATGATATATAGCCAAGGGTCGCGGTTTCGTAGACACCAGCGCGTCCATATGCCGATGAGACCGCCAATAATGATAGCCGCTCCTCCGTAAAAGCCCAAGGCCAACGATCTGCGATAACCCATCCGCTCTTGTCGAACGCGAAGACGTCGGACAGATTGCTGGGCTATATGCCGAGACAGTACAAGGATCGGACAAAGCAGGAAGCCGGTGAGAAGAGAGCCAGGTATCATAGCAATCTGGTATATGAGCAGGGGAGTCGGCAAGCGGTAGGTCTTAATGTACGGCGTCGTCATCGGCCATATCTGAAGACGTCTTTACAAGTGAGCGCTGGAAATTTTGGCTGGAAGAAACGTACCCTCGCAATCGTCAAATTAGCCATCTCCATGAATAGCGCCGTCGCGCCAACAGACACCAGACCGAGCTCGCCGAGGGTGAAGCTGCGGTGCGCCAGGCGCACAGAGATGTACATCGCAAACTGGTAGAACAACGAGGCAGCGGCGACATCGAAGTAGTTCAAGTCTGGCGACCAGGTGATTCAGCCAACAAGCCTGGAAAAAATTTAGTGGAAGCGGTACGAACGTTGCCAGATGGGGGAGACAGCGTCCGCTAGCAACGCCTTCACAAGCAGCATGGCCAGGGTCGTGCTGAACGTGAAAAGTACGTACAGCCACGATTTACGGGCCTCGCTTCTCGGCACGGAGCGCCGCTCACCCTCGGGTTTACCAATACCCTCTGAAGCGCGGTATTCAGCCCAGAAGGAAGCGCATACATGAACAAGAAGGACAGTAGAACAAAGTGTCGCTAGGTTTACTGCGTTAAGGCGGGAAACAAGAAGGGCTTCCCCCGCGGTGCCAGGGTATGAAACATTTTCAAGGGCTGCGGGGGGCTCGACCAACCACGTCGAAGGCAACGTGCCACGGTCTCCATCAGGTCGTAGGCTGATCTTTACGGACGAGTACAACATGGCGGAGGCCGTCAGTGGACCTAGAAGAAGGGCTGTGCAGATGCCGTCATCGGAGGACTCTCTAGACTCAACCTTCAAACCTTTGTTCCCAGACCCCATGGCTTGAGAAAAATCGCGTACCTGTAGTTTTTCGGCACTGTCATCCAGACGAAGCTCTGATACTCCTTGCGAGAGACAGATATTATTCGCTTACTCTCCCGCGTATCACCGGGGCGGGGAGACGCGGGGCGAGGTATCTGTAGGGTCCCTCCTCGGGTCGGATGTGTCTCGGAAGTGGGATTTTCAGATGAAAGATGGCCCCAAATCATGTAAGTTACGGATGCCATGATCAGAAGCTGGAGTTCTGGGAAGGTAATGTAAACGAAATGTTGCAACACCAGAACGTGCACGGATGAGAACCTGTGGAAACTTGTATGTCTGGCGCAGACGTGAATTGTTCGGATGACAGCTTCTGCGTAACGTACGCCAGGGACGCAGCAAGCAGGAAACATTCACCCGCCTTTCTCGCGTCCATAGAAATTGTCCAGAGCTTTGCGGAGAAGGGCAAGCGAAATGAGAGATCGAGGGACGGAGGGAGAAGATACATATCGGACGTTCGGCGGTTACGTGAGGCCCATGAAGGAGAAGAGGTCCTCGGTATATCGGCGGCATTCATGGATTCCGCAGGAGGCATGGGGGAGCGTGAGCGCGTGAAGGAGGACCTACGGATGGAACCGTCACGGGAGTGTCTAGAATCAATAGGATGTAGTCCCTCAGACCCGTTACGAGAAAACCTAGAAGGCCGCGCAGTGATCTTGTTTTGTCCATACGACCGTCCTCGGGAGGTGATGTCTTCTACGTCTGTACCGTCTTCTTCATCTGTAGTAACCGACCCTGGACTGACAGGCATGAGAAGTCAGAAGCAGAACAAGTGCAGAGTATGTTCACATACCTAGATGGCCCTGCCTGGTAGCTTGTGCTCCAGTCTAGCGAGGCAGATGCCTGAAGGCCGACGTTCTGCACATGTGTTAGCAGCGGTGCAAGTTGCTTCCGTCCGGCTTTCCTAGTACTTTGCTGTTTCCGTTCTGCACGTCCGGACGTGGACTTGGACGCAGGAGGAGACGGCGAGGAATGTGAGCGCGGCAGTGTGGCAAATATTAAGGACAGTGATATACAAGGTTTAAGGAATCCAATGCATCCAGTAGGCTTCGGTGATAGCGTCGCGTTACACTGGCAGGCGCTTCCGGGTGGGTAAAGAGCCGCGAACACGCGAGCTGCACGCGAGAACCCAAATATAGCCAAATAAGGATCTACATGGATAAATAACGCGCTGTAATTACTTGACACGCGTTTCGACGCGTCCGGTACGAATAATATTGCTTCTCATTTCTTTAGGATATCTCTTCTCTCTGTCCTCGTTCCTCACTCTAACCATGGGAGACTCTATGCCTATCGTCTATCTTGAGGATCTGGAAACAAAGGCCAATGTTTCGGAGGTCGTAACGGCCACCCAGGTGGAACTAATTGCAAAAGCGGAAGTTACAGCATCAACAGTTAAACCCGTGGAATCTTCCACACAAAAGGCCAAAGCTTCCTCTGTCAAAAGACAAAGGACGCTCATGGATATGTTTGACACGTCAAAGGCGCCCAAAAAATCTAAACTTGCGGCTTCCGGGTCCTCCTCGAGTTTATCCGAGGAATCCGGTTCAGTGGAGGTCAAATCGACACGACCCGTGGTCAGAGTTGGAGGCCTGCAGCTCTTGAATACCATACCCTTTTCTATGGCGTCATACAGGGCAGCCTTATCAGAAGAACAGACGAGGCTACTCGAATTAGAATGCGAGACGATGGGCATGAGTTGGTTAGTCCCATAGTCGTCGTAAAGCGAAAAGCTTCCTACAGGTATTTTGCTGTGGACAGGTTAAAGTTACTCAAAGATGAGATAAAGAAGCCGTACTTCCTCGCCCTGAAAAGATTTTTGTGGGAGGAAGGAGTTACCAGCGCGGACGCCAAGGGCCATTCGGTCTTCCCTTCGCGTAAGTCTTGCAAGCTTATTTGAGTCACAAATACCTTCACCTTTATTTTAGCTAGGAACATCTATGCTTGGTCGCGCACCCCACTGGGAAAGCTGAAAGTCGTCATCATCGGACAAGATCCCTACCACGGCCCGGGGCAAGCTCATGGTGAGGGTCATTGGGAGCGTCACCTTCGCAATGTACCTGATGGTCCACCGTAATGATCCACAGGCCTCTGCTTCTCTGTTCCACCAGGTGTGGCGGTTCCACCGTCATTGAGAAACGTAAGGGGGGCTTGTGTTGTGCCATGTAGACTTGGTCTCACTTCTGTCGTTCGAAGATATATGCCGAGATTAAAGCCGAGTACCCCGAGTTCTCCCCCCCAAAGCACGGGTGAGTATTCGGACAGGTTCTTCGTCGCATGTTCCAGGATCGCCTTATGTTTTACGACCTAGGAACTTGACGGCATGGGCGGACAACGGCGTTCTGCTGCTGAACACGTGTTTGACAGTCCGAGCGGGAAACGCAGGTTCTCACTCCGGAAAAGGGTGGGAGGAGTTCACGGACAAAGTCGTTGATGTCGTGGATAAATATGGAGGCGCGAATCTCACTAGCGGGTCTTCGGGCAAGGCCGGGTACGGACGAGGCGTCGTCTTCCTGGCTTGGGGAAAGTGGGCGGCCAAACGTGTGGCAAAATTAGACAAGGTATGGCAGGTCTATCGTGCCCTATCGTGGATCTGATCCTCCGAGATGGCTGTAGAAAAAGCATCTGATCCTGACCAGTGCGGTGAGTTTAGTTTGTACGATCGTGCGAGCTTGGACCTGACTATCGACGCTGTGGACAGCACCCATCACCCCTCAGTGCCCACCAAGGTTTTCTAGGGAATGGGCACTTCAAGAAGGCTAATGAATGGCTGAAGGAGCGATATGGACCAGACGCGGTGGTGGACTGGTGTTCCCTTGAAGCGGCGCAGTGATCGCACCTCAACCGGGCGCCGCCCCTTCTGGTCCGCCGCGACAATCACCTGGCCCGGCCTGCCGCTCTGGGTAGACGCGCTGTATCGTGATGCTCGGTATGGATGATGCAGCAGCAAGATCCGAGACATGATATGGTCTGTGTTAAGGACGATGTGTAGCGAGACGGCGTTCCTCGCGGTGTGGCAGAGCGTCACGTGTTTGTGTACATTAACCGCAGAGAGAGTATCTGCAGAATCCCCGAGTCGCCACCGCTTCGAGTTCTAATGGCGCCAGGGCTGCCTCACTCCGGGGCCTGGGAGCAGCGAAGGACAGCGATCCACCTTCCACATTAGGAAAGCGGCCAGGTCAAAACGAGGTAAGATCGGATCGTGATGAGAAGCACCGTACCGAGGCCGAAGCTGTGAAGCCGTGCCTGATGCGCCGCTCCCCATGACTCGGTCACCGCAGCGTATCCTGCCGGTGGCAACGTACAGCGCTCGTTGTAGGCTCGCGTCCGACATCGCGGACGGCACTATCGTTACAGCAGAGAGAGTACATCGAAATAAATAAACTAGTATATCCAGTAGTTGCAGAGAGACGGGGATAATGCTTGTACATCTATGTGAATGCGAAGTAACCCAGAGCACTATCGATCGATTAGAGATACAGAATTTTCTTCCACCTATTGAGACCACCTATGCCATGTCCGATGTGACGACAGAATGTCCATGCACCTGGTCGTTGGGCGACACGGAGGGCGCGATCAGACCAGACCAGCTACGGCAGCTGGTTGATGCGCGCCAGTCCGGGGTTGTGTCCTGCACGGGGGACGTCGAGCAGTCGAGTGGGAGGCGAGAGACGCACTCCCCCCTGCTGCTGGGGCATGGTAGTCGGGGGCAGAGCCGTGTATTGCCCTACGTTCCCTCGGAAGCCGCCCAGTGGCTCCGTTATTGAACGTCTATGTGAATAGGGCAGGTTCGACAGCGCCGACCCCGGCTCGCGCTGCTGATACCCTGAGAGTGAAGAGAGGGACGGACTGTCGGACATTTGGGGCTGGTGATGGAGCGACCCTAGATTGGAAGTGGGGGAAAATCCGGGCTGCGAGTACGAATATTGCTGACTGTCCTCCCGGACGTCGCGCAATAGGAAGTTCGACCCGCTATCATAAGCGCCACTCGGAGGCGGTGGGCGATCAGCGGTATGGGCGTAATTGGGCGGCTCCGTCGGAATGTAGATGTTTCCAACAGACTGCCGCGAGGTCGATGGCAGCGGGTTGGTAGACATGGAGTATTGCGACGGGGATTTCTGGGACATTGATGGCGTGACGGCGGACAGGCGATAGGGAGCGGGTGCAGGGGAAGCGTGGCCGTCAGGCCGGCTGTCCCGTAAGAAAGCCTGGTCCCATGCAGCGTTATCCATCGCCTGAATGGTCGTGGGGGATGCGATTTGGGCGGCCATGGCCGACGGGGAAAGCGAGCTCGTTCGCGACGACTCGGCGGACGACGTCGCGCCACTGTTGGAGGCGAGGGGCGACGCCAATCCGGCGGACGTCGAGGCCCCGGCTGAGGAAAAGATCTTTGGCTTGTCTTTGCCCGTGGGGCCTTTCCCGAGCGGGGGACGGTTCGCCGGAGGCAGGTTCAGCGCTGCCCGCAGTCGGGTGTTCTCCTCCTCCACTTCCTCGAGCCGTTTCTCCATGGCCTTAATTACGACAGGCAAGTGAGCGGTGGTCAGCATGCCCGCGTATGGGACGGAATAGAAAGCGGAGACGGTACCTGCAAGTGGGCCGCCCTCCTCGCTCTGAACGCTCTCTGCACATCCCGGGCACGGTTGGGGGGGAGGTTGTCGTTCCTCTTCCTACCTCGCTTTGACGACATACGGTAGAGCTGGGGGCGTCAGGGACGAGCGTAAATACGGGAACGTCGAGGGAATGGCAGCGATAAAAGAAAAGACGAGGGCCGGTGCAATGTGCATCGGGGCAATTGAACCGTTGGCTTAGCCGCGCCGGGAGGGAGATCGAGGCTGGACCCTGATCCTAAATTGCTTCTGCAGAGCCGACACACGCCTGTCTGGTGGGCGCCCAAAAGTCTATAAATGCTGTGTTACACTTTTTGATCTCATGCGACGACAGGGCACGGTCGAATAGACGCGAACGCTTCCTTTCTCGCAGCGCAGGGCCCCTGTTCTGTCGCCCATTCCTCCGTTTCACCGCCATCAACTTACCATGCCGCCGATGCCAACGGGCTTTAATGCACATGCAGCCCGGCATCCGCCGCGCCCTCACCAGTCTCCATGACAAGCTGCAGCGTTCACACCACTGTCTGCCGACTGCCCTCCACCTGCCTTATAAGGGAGGCATTTAATCGGTCGCCTTTGGGAGACTACTGCCTCGCAGGTTACCATCTCACGTGGACGTGATTACTCTCTAATTATCGCGAATATTCGTACATATTAACCTGCCACAGTGCCCCGAAACGGCCTCCGGAAAGCCACGGAATCTACCGTTACATAACAGACCGCAGACCCCCGGCACGGCGTTTCAGCCTCGCCCGCGGGCCGCCTCCTTTCTGGCGGTGGCTCGCTCCCTATCCCGCTTGGCGAACAGTTTGTTCCTTGTCGTGTTGGCCTCGCGTGCCAGCTTTTTGTTCGCCGACTTGTTCTGCTCCATGTACGACATGTGCTGCCCGCCGCTCAGCGCGGTCAGCGAGCCCGTCGTGCGTTGCGCCGGCGCCACCTTCGTAGGCAGCCCAAAGTCCTTCGATGTCACCGTCCCTGCCAGATCCCCCTCGCCAGCCCTGACATCGTTGCCAAGGTCTGCGTCGCTCTCGTTGGCTAACAGCACGGAGGACAGCAGCTCGATTTGTTCGTCGCGCGTCCGGTAGACTAGGTCTGGGAGCTTTTCGAGGCCGTCCAGATGGGTAATGACTTTGAAGGAATAGCCCTGGTCGATCAGGAATTGTTGCCGCTTTGTACTGTAGAACATCTCCTGGGTATCCTTAGACACCAGGGAATAGAAAAAGGCATTGAAGCCCTCGTCGTTACGGCGTTTGGCCCGCAGGATTCGCCCTGAACGATGTCAATCAGTCTATGGCCGCCCAGAGACAGCGCGCACATCACTCACCTAGGCGCTGAGCCTCCTGCCTACGCGACCCGAAATGAGACGAGATTTGGATGAGGCATGTAGCCTCCGGAAGATCGATAGAGGTGTCTCCGACCTACCGAGCAGTCAGCCGACCGGAGTGCCCAAGCGATATAATATTTGACTGACCTTGGACAGGAAAATAGTGTTGACCGCCGGGTTGTGCTGGAAGTTTTGCAATATACGCATCCGTTCCACTTGCCCGGTGCCCCCGTGAATATATAGCTTCCCGAGCTTCTTCGCGTACGCCTACAGAGCGGACAGTCAAACAAAATCACCTGAGTAGCAGTGCCGTGACATACCTCCAAAGCGAAGACATTGTCGGAAAAGACTATGATCTTGTCTCCTCGTTCCTCGTGATACTTGATAAGGAACTGACAAGCCTGGAACTTCTTGGGGTTCATACAATACAGGAGCATGCGTTTTCGAGACTGCTCGCGCAGGTACTCCCGATAGAACTCGGGGGTCATCGGGCACCACACTTCCGCACACTGCACAAGGCTCTGTCAGAAAAGCAAGAAGCCGTGCCGCAGGGTTACTGACCTGCACATTGGCGATGTGGCCTTTGGCGGCCAGATCCATCCAGTTGGCCTCGTACAATTTAGGCCCAATCATGTAGTTGAGGTCCGCGATCTTATCGTCCTCACGGACAAGAGTAGCTATAGAATCCCAAGGACATCAGTTTTACGACACGCCACCGCATGCTCGGAGGTAAACGCACCGGTCAAACCCAACTTTGAATGAGCCTTAATGGTAGTGACAACCCGTCGGAACATAGCGGCCGGTACAACGTGCACTTCATCTAACAAGATGAAGCCCCATTCTCTGGACGTCAGAAACTCCATCATCTTCTTCGACTCGTGTGATCTGTTGTGGGTGTTCGCGACCATGGAATAGGTGGATATCACGATACCGCTCTCTCCTGCGAACTACGAGCGTCTCGTGCGTCAGCCAATGGAAAGAGGGCCATGACGGCGAGTTAGTAACGCGAGCTCACCTTCTCCTTCTGATCTGCGGTGAAGACAGCAATTTGTCGGTCCGTTACGTTCGACCACTGCATGAATTGTGCCTTCCACTGCATAACCGACACCCTAGGGTAAGGCAGCGGCTTGTCATGAACCCCATTCCGCGGCCGGTGAATAGGAAGAGCACTCACGATGATGTACAGAGCACCAGACAGGACTTCTTGATGGTACATGCTGCGGTAATCCCAACCAGGGTCTTCCCTGCGCCACAAGGGAGCACAATAATACCCGACCGCGCACGGCTATGTAATCCCGACTAAGCCAGAACCTAGAGCGGAATTGTACAAGCCCACTTACCCGTTACCGAACATCTTGCTCAGACTCGTTTCCTGATATGGTCGAATTACAGTGGCAGGCTTGAGATCGATATCCAGATTGGCATTGATAGTGTCGTTCCGGAAGTCGTACTCTTCCAACATAGGGTACTCGAGCTCATTGCAACGTTTTTTCACATCCTTCCACGGTGTCAATTGACTAACATGAAATACGAAAGCGTACTACTCACGTCGATTTTGGAGTCGTCAATCTCAAACGAATGCACGTTATCATCCTCGTCCTCAATGTCGTCTAGAGATAGAATGGTGAGAAAAGGATGCAACACCCGCGATGTCTCGCTACAACGAACCGGAATCGACGCCAACCACCGAGGTAAATAACTCGGCGTCCAAAGTGGAAGGACCTTGCGCGCTCTGCGTACCCGTTTTGCCACTATTCAGGTCGTCCCTCTTCTTTTCAGCCTCCTTAGTGCCGGGGATTACAAGGTTACCCTTGATCGGGGCCTTACTTGTCGTGAAGGTGTTGGCTTTGATGCTCTTGTCCGTAGTCTGAGAGATTACGCGAGCCTCCCGAATTACTTTGTCCTTGAGCAGGAACTGGAGAGTTTCAGGATGGCTAGACTCGATGTAATATTTGTTATGCTTGAGGACGAGTTTGACCTTCCCGTACGACAGAGTCCGCTCGCGAATGAAATTGATGATACTTTCCGGCACAGGGACCTTGGACGGCCTCAACTATCTGTACGAGGAAATTCACCAGTGCACTGACCTTGGAAAGGCGATTCAACACCTTCAACGTCAAACAAAATTAGCGGTGGGGACTATAACAGACACAGCGTATACGGACTTCGATGATGTCTTCCGTCTGGAGACCGACGGAAACAGCAGCGTACAGAGAATAGGAAGTGAGCTTATACTCGTGTATGAAAGCCGGCCTGCAGGCGCGAGGTCTAGACGGTATCTACCACAGGAATCGCAGCATGCATACCTGCTGACAGGTTCACTAATGGCTACAAGAAAGTCCTGAGCTTGCTCGGCTATAGGTGAGAAGGCTTCCAAAATGATGTGTCCATCTTCTGGGCTTATCCAGATTGGCCTGGATGCATGATCTGGCTTCAGATGAAGCCAGGAAAAATCCTGATCCATAAAAATATGCGACACAAGCTTGTCCTGCTGTCGTCGGTGAGCATCAAGGGTGGAGTCGGAAGGATCTTCGTCAGTGTCCCGTCTCGCCGCTGCTAGCTTGCGGGTCAAGGCGCTGAAATTGATAGTTGCGGCTCGCGGCACAAGGGAAGTATCTGGAGGAGACCCGGAATCATCTATATCGACATAGTCGTCTTGGTCACCGACCCTCCTTGACCGTTTCGAGGAAGAGTCAGCATCTGTGAAAGCTGTTGTCCTGGTCAGCTTGACGCGCGTGGCAGGCGAGTGAAACATACGAACTCTCAGCAGCGCGCTTCATACGATCTCTCTACCTCCAGACAAAATCCAACAGCAATATCCAGCGATGAAAGTCTACAGTCAGCAACAGGGCAGTAAGGTCGGTGGATGTGGCTCGGACAGCTTGAAGCTACGAACTTAGACAGGACGCGAGAAGCGCACTCGACTTAGTAAGCGAGTCGGCGCTTCAAAAAAGGGCCACGCAACGACAGCGACGTCTGCTCCTTCGTCGTGTTCCGCGTCCGAGCTACGCTCATCTCACGTTTACCTTTTCTTGAGTTTTACTCCATCTATTCTTCTTGTCAAAATGTGGAAACGCGCAACAAGTGAAGTAACTGGTACAAATGAAAGTGAGTCTCAGCATAAAACCTCTGCTTTATATGCAACTAATACTGTGTTGTAGTTCCTCTGGGGACCAGGAGGAGGTTCGGTCCAGCACCTACTGAAGAAACAGCGCCGCCTCAGCTCGCTCAACCATCGCCTTCTGCTTTTCCCCGTCAGCAGCCGCAAAACCACCAGGAAAGTCCCAGGAGAGATAGGGAGGATACTCCTGGATCCACGGATGGAAAGAGTGAGTCTCGCATTACCGGGGGTATTCTCACATCCTTCGTTCCGGAATCATCACAGCGATGTCGCGCGATTCGACTTAGATTATACGTGCTTCGGCGTGGATAATCATTAACTCTGATTACTGACCTGCGTACTGACACTAACCAACCGTTGTTTCCTCACATCCTTTACATTAGCTGATTCCGGTCCTCGTAAACGTCGTAGCCGCTGGGGTGATGCAAAGACAGAGATCCCAGGATTGCCCACAGCCATCGCTGCTAATGGTGTCTCTCAAGCTCAGCTCGACAACTATGCCATTCATCTCAGGCTGGAGGAGATCAACCGTAAATTACGGCTCAACGACTTCATTCCGCCTGAGAAAGAACGGTACGTCTTAGCCCTGGTCTGGTACTGAGGAGTTCATCCACTCACCCTCTTTATGCACGATTAGGTCTCCTTCCCCGCCCCCAACATATGATGCTCATGGACGTAGGACTAACACTCGTGAAGTGCGTTACCGTAAGAAGCTCGAAGAGGAGCGCGTGAGACTTGTCGAACGCGCCATGAAAAACGATCCCAATTTCCGTCCGCCTGTCGAATATCATCAGCAAAAGAGGTCGCAGCGCCCTTCCGAGAAGGTCTATATTCCCGTGAAAGAGTTCCCTGAAATTAACTTCTTCGGGCTGCTCGTCGGTCCTCGTGGCAACAGCTTGAAGAAGATGGAGAGAGAAAGCGGGGCGAAAATCAGTATCAGGGGAAAGGGCAGTGTCAAAGAGGGCAAAGCACGGCCGGAACAGTACGCAGAAGATGCTGAAGAGGACCTCCACTGTCTTGTTACTGCTGACACCCCCGAGAAGGTGGCCGCGTGCGTTAAAGCAATTAACAAAGTCATTGAAACTGTAAGTGCGCCACTTGCATTTTTTGCCCGCTCTGGTCCTGATAGTGTTCTAGGCGGCATCTACCCCTGAGGGGCAAAATGATCACAAGCGGAATCAGCTGCGTGAGCTTGCGGCTCTGAACGGTACCCTCCGAGATGATGAAAACCAGGTCTGCCAGAACTGCGGTAACGTTGGCCACCGGAAGTACGACTGTCCGGAGCAGAGAAATTTCACTGCGAACATCATCTGCCGTGTCTGTGGAAGCGCTGGGCATATGGCACGAGACTGTGTTGCTAACAAAGATCCTAACGCTATGCTAGGGGCAGGCGGACCGCCGCCAGGACCGTCCCCGCCCATGGGGAGAGGTGGATTTGATTCGGAGTACGCCAGCCTCATGGCGGAGTTGGGAGAAACTGGGAATCGCGGTAACGGTGGTGGAGGGAGCGGCCCGTGGATGGCGTCCGCTGGTCATGATATCACTGCTGGTGGCTCTAATATCCCTCCTTGGCGTCGTCCAGAAGCTTGGATCAACAGCGTTCCCACAAATCCTCCTCAGCAGGCTGGATACCCTGCGCCTCAAGGTGGTTACGGAGGTTATGCGGGGGCAGCGGGAGGCTACGGCGCCGGCTGGGGCACTCAAGGTTATTCACAAGGAGGGGCTTACCCGCAACAGACTCAAGATTACTCTGCGAATTACGCCCAATACTACCAGAACCAATACGCGCAGCAGCAAACTATGACTCCGACGCATTAAAGCTCAAGGAAGAATCGGTAACACTAAATCCTCTCCCAATCCTCGTCCTCACCCGGCTTACACTCCGACTGACTCGGACCATTGATCCTTTTCATCCGTCTCTGTTAACTGGTCCTTGGTGCAGAGGCCTCCACCATGTAGATTATCCGGCTCACATTCGGCTAACTGTAGCTTTTTAGGCCTTTCTCCCTTGTTCCCCTTTGGCAATGTAACTGACCGGTTATTATTCACGTCTTGTACTCTACGAGTAAGCTCTCCTTCGAGATGCATAAATTGTCCATGTAGTAGGTCGTCATCGCAACTTCGACGTCAAGAGGTTCTCCGTCTTTTCTTCCCCTTTTCCTTGCGCTTCCCATCGGCATTATCATTGCGCGCTGGAGTTACGTCCTCATGTGTATCGTCGAGACCGGATTGCGCCTTCCTTTTCTCAGTATTGGCGCCGATGTCCCTTATCTCACGCTGTTCAGACTTGATGAAGCATGCCACGAAGAACCCATTCGTGGCATCATCCCCAGGACGACAACGTATGACAGACGGGGCTTGTTCTAAGTACGTATGATGAGGAGCGGTAGTTGTAAAGAGTCGCAGTCAAAACTCTCACCAGCATCATCCATTTCTTCAGGAATGCCCCTACGGGGCCAATCAGGTAAAACCATTTCCTTCGGCGCGAGCTTATAGTTGGAAGCCTGGGCCTCCTCAGAATTTAGTGCCTGGCATACAACCCGCTCGTTCTCTGCTGCGTGAATACTACAAGTCGAGTAGGCGATCTTAACGACCCCGGGAACTGGAGCGACATAAGTGGAAACGCACAGCGAAAGCTCAAATTACTCTCACATTTCATGGCATGTCTGATCATGCTAAGTTGGAACCCGGAGAGCTTGTTCAGGCGCTCTGTATCTACTGCTTCGTTCTCATCCTCTTGTGATTGCCGATCAATACAAGACGAACAGAGTCCTAACAACACATACCTCGTTCCAAGAGATAATCTAATCGGTTTACGATGCCAGATCCGCTGCATGAAGGATCCAGCAGACTGCGAGATTGGGTTGTCTCAGTAGGACGACCGGTGGGCTTGAATGGAGACACTAACATGTGTGTTACGGCAGCGTACTTCTTGTCATCAGGAGACACACTCAAGAAATCGGCGTTGATGGTCTCTACGTTTTTGCACCCGGCCTTTCTGAGCATTCCCTGCAGCGTGGAGAAACGCTTCTGATCCCGTTCGAATGCGAAAAGCTAGAATGACATAAATAGGCTTATCTGAGAGTCTGGAAGTTAAATATGAATGGCTCTCACCCTGCCTTTACCCTTCATTAGCGCACTGAGATGTGAGGTTTTATTGCCAGGAGCGGCCGTAGCATCGATGACCGCGCCGTCATCCGAAGATGGTGGTGCCAGGACGAGGGCGGGGAAGCATGAGGCCTTGTCTTGGAGAATGAGCTTCCCGGCCTTGTACGCAGGGTCCTCCTGGAACTGGGTCTGCGAGGAGAACAGAAAAAGATTCGGAACGTGTTGATCTTGGGCAAACTCTTTTCTGAAAGGAGAATAAAGTGATGCACGGAGCTGCAGACATCCGGATTGCACTACCTTGATACAGACTCCGACGGTGTGAATCCGCGAGAGATGAATGACTGGATTGCTTCCTCCGCGGTCCAGAGCAGGGTGTTGACTCGTACGTAACGGGGAATCTTGACTGTACAGAATGATAATGACGTTGAGGGATACGCCACAGAAAGGACTTGTGCTAAGACAGACCTGCTCGAGGATCCTCCGGTTGGGCCAGTTCTTGGTTCGACTTCGCACCCCGTTTAATCTTGAGTCTTTGGAACTCGCTGTGAAGTCTGGTTTTGTGCCGGAGGATAGCTGCCTTTATCGGGCCGTCCCCCGCTTCAATGCCGTTCGAGAGCAGAAGGTCGTGTACCAGGACTAAGGCGAGGTTGAGGGTCGTGATTTTCTTTTCTTCTTTCAATAGTTTCGAAGCAACGACGACATCGGTTAGGACTGCCTTGTCTGAAAGTGGTTGAGCCCCAAAAGACGCCTTATGTCTAGGTAACTCACATTTGAGAGTCTCGATGACTAGGGCCGCAGTTCGTTTCCTGTCTTTCTCGGGGAGCGTCGCCAGAGTGCCCTTAATCGAGCCTTGCTTTGCGTCGAGACGATCGAGAGTCTTAGCGGCTTGAAAATAGAAATTCATTGGTATGCAGCTAATACAGTACATTAGGCATTGTGCGCAACATAGTCAACTGGAAATGGCGCAACTGATGGCCAGTGGAGACGTAAACAGAATTGTCAATGTAATTATATGCCTAGACCAAGTTGCATTGCATACGGCAAGCAGTGATCTGGTGCCCAATGAATCAGTTAGGGGTACACAAGGGCATTGAAAAGAATGTCAAAGAAGTAAATGGGATCAGGACGAAGTTGAAGTCGTCACGCCTGGACATGTCCAGTCTGACAATGTAGATAAGGTTTCGAGAGCATCATGCAGCCACTAAATCAGTATGTCAAAGACGCTCACCTTGGAACGCATCCCCTTCGCTGTGTCCAGACAGTCTCGCTGGTCCAGCTTGGTGGCGGAGGTAGCAGCGCAAATGCAAAGTTCGCGAATTTCAAGAAATTTAACCGTGGGAACGTTGCGTCGCGTGGCTGCTGCATTGGGTGCATCTCCCTGAGCCTTGCTCGCCTTTGGCTCGCTTCCGTCTTCGACTTGTGCTACGAAAGTGAGTCTTATTCGGTAGGAGACTGAAGCTACCTGCGGCAGAGAATGACTTCCGGTAGTGCCAGTCGAAGTAGAGCTTTACGAGCTTCTCGGAGTCTCGGTGGACGCAAGTGAAGGTGCGCCAGATAGGGTATTCTTGACTTCTAGACCTTACCAAGGATTCATGTTGCAGATGAAATCAAGAAGGCGTATCGGAAAAAGGTCACTTAGATATTTACCGCGTCCTCGACCCTTGGGCTCACTTACTCACAGGCAAAAGAACATCATCCAGTGAGTTCTCCTGCTCCTCGAGGTGCTGTATCGTCATAGTAAGCACTTTATTACAGGACAAGGTATGTCGTACTATCATGCGACGTTCGCAACCTCATGCTGTTTGCTCAGAACCCCAATGATCCCGAAGCAAGCCAGAAGTTCCAAGAAATGGCCGCTGCGTTCGTACTAGGATGCGCCCTTGCCGCCCCTTTTCCGTACTTACCGTGGTTGCTGCTCACAGGTATGAGATCTTAAGTGATCCCAATAAGCGCGAAGTGTACGACTCCTATGGGATGGATGGTGTGGCAGGGCGGGGAGGCAAAGGAGGTGGACCACCAGGGATGGACCCTGCAGACATCTTCGCAGAATTCTTCGGGGGAGGGGGTCCCGGCATGTTCTCATTCGACTTTGGCGGTGGTCCTAGGTCAGGACGGCGGAGAGGCTCCCAGGACTCGATTATCGAGTACGATGTCACATTGGAGGATTTATATAACGGCAAGTCTGTGAAGATGAACATGGAGAGAGAGGTTGTCTGTGAGTCGTGTAAAGGGTGCGTCGTCCGCTTCCCGTTCGTGCTCGATTTGACGGTAATCCATTCGTCAGGTCCGGTGCACGTGGAAGTGCAAAGCCTAGGAAATGTGTCAAGTGTGAGGGCAAGGGCTGGACTTATGTACACAGTCAGGTACGCGGCCAACAAATTTCTCGCGATACAACTAGTGTCCGATGTCGCCCTAGATTGGCCCTTCACAGTTAGCGACGTCAAGGGCTGTGTGTTCCGAGTGCGACGGGGAAGGAGAGAAACTGCGAGAGAAAGACAGGTGTGGGCCGCTTGGCATGCAGTTTAGGACAAATGTCCTGAATCTTGTTCAAGGTGCAAAAAATGTAAAGGGGAGAAGACGGTCAAGGAGAAGACGCGACAAGAAATCCACATTGAAAAGGGCATGTCCGACCGCCAGAGGATCGTCCTTGCGGGCGCTGGTGACCAAACGGTACTCTCATCCTTGTTCTAATGATGATGTCTTGCTGCGATCTGACGCTCCTAATTCCGCCAGCCCGGGAGTCCCCCTGGAGACGTCGTGTTTGTTCTCAAATTAAAACAGCACGAGTCTTTTGAACGCTCTGGCAACGACCTCCTGGCGACAGTCAAGATCACCCTGTCAGAAGCTCTTCTTGGTTTCTCGCGGGTGCTGATCACCCATCTTGATGGGCGCGGTGTCCGAGTGTCGAGCCCACCTGGTAAGGTAGTCAAGTTTGGCGATACAATTGTGCTGCGAGGGGAGGGAATGCCAACATACAAGCGCCCCGATGAGAAGGGTGATTTGTACGTTGTCATGCAAGTAGAAATGCCAGACGAAGAATGGCTGCGGTCGACTGATCGGGCGGTACGTTGCACTGACGGGTTGGGAGCACGGTATACAAGCTGACACTTTTCGCCGATATTCCTGTAGGCCCTGGAAAAACTGCTTCCACCCAAGAAGGCGGAGGTAGACCCGCTGCCGGCCGTAGTGCACGAGGCGGACTACGAGGAATGTGACATTGCCGATGTGCGTGAGAGGTCTTTCCCGGCTGGGTCGAATTTCTTTGACGGCGGCTTTGCATCGCAGTTTGGCGAGGACGAAGATGGATGGGAAGACGAGGACGAGGACGAAGATGATTTCCACCCTGGCATGGGCGGCGAACCAGATTGCAGGCAACAATGAGAGTCTGGTCCCCTCCACCCTTGGTTTGCTTCGTGTATGTACCCCATCTGCATCGATACCCACCAGAATCTGCACAGATATCCTCGAAATATATAATACATTTGCATGCCCACCTCTACCGCGATTGTGCTTTGCAAGCTGAGGTTCCGGTCTCTTGACTGAACGCCAACACGTGGGCGCTAAAGCGCGAATTCGCGGAATCTGAAGATCCTCCACTATGACAGCCTTCGGTGCTACTGCTTGCTTTCCAACATCCTTCTTGAATCGCCAGAGGCGATCTATTTCTTGGTTCCATGACAGGTCTTCTGAAACTAGGCTTCCTTACTCTACCACTATGCTTACTTCCTTTAATCGCTGTACAAGCTGCTTCTAATACCGCTCGCATTCTGATTTACTCTGCCACTCGAGACTTTCGCCATGATTCCATCCCTACCGCTATCGACGCCCTGAAGGGGAAGGGCTCCTCTATTAATGTGTCTTTTGACAACACGGAAGATCAAAGCCAGTTCACGGACGATAATCTTAAGCAGTATGATGCGGTTCTATTCCTGGATAATACGGGAGAAGGTGGGTGAAGGGGCTTCTTCGGACGACGTCGACGCGGACGGGCTGCCAGTATGTACTCGCGCTGGTGGTTCTCTGCCAGATTGCCTTCCTGTCAAGAGGCGAATCTGAATCTGAGCATGATCTCAGCCAGGCAGATCTGCTCCCGGGCTCCCGAGATATATATGCAATTATACAAATAGGGATTCTGATTTGTTTTGACTGGGCAGTTCTGGACGACGAAGGCAAGGCGGCGTTCCAAAGGTACCTGGACCTTGGGGGCAACTTCGTGGGCGTCCACTCTGCGTCGGACTGTTTACGGAATACGACCTGGTATGGTCGGGAAATTGGTGAATGCTTGGTCTGCTGGGCTGCGTGTGCGGACTAGGAGGGCTTACCAGCGGCTGGCTTGAAGGGGCTTTCTTCGACTATCACCCTGAACTAACGAACGCCGTACGTCCTTCGCAGTGTACTCTGCAATGTACGGACTCATTGATAGGCTACCTCTCAGACTATCAATGTGATCGATGGTTCGCATCCCAGTACGAGCATGCTTCCCGCTCAGTGGCACGTCCTGGACGAGATGTGAGTGGCGCCACTCGCACCTTGCGCGCGAATGACAAGCCTCCTTCACCTTCTCCAGGTATAATTTCAAATCCGATCCTCGCGCCGTAGGTGCTGTCGTCGCACTATCCGCTGACGAATCGAGCTATTCAGGTAATGCTTCGTGACTGGCTGCACGGGTCATGTATTCAGCTGTACCTTTTGCAGACCCTGGCCCGCGGAACTATGACCAGGGAATGCCTCACCCTACAGGTGCGTCCTCCCGCTATCCTTGTCGGCCGCGCCGATCCACTGAGAACATCATAGCATGGTACCAGGAGCACGGCGCGGGTGTGCAGAGCAATGGCACCGCTGGACGGAGCTTCTACACAAGCTTGGGCCACTTGAACGAAACATGGCGGGTGCGTCTCGCATAAGAACTCTGCCTAACTGCGTCGAATCGGGCCATAAATAGGATGAGCTCTTCCTTGCCCACGTCCTGGGGGGGATCACCTGGACGCTGCAGGCCAATACGACGCTGGCGTTCAACACGAGCGCCCAGGTCGGGAATCCCGGTGCATCGAGCACGTCTTCGTCGGTCTCTAGTGCTCCCACCGCGAGTCAGTCGGGGAAGACGTCGGGGTGAGTCGTGTCATACTGTTCCTGAAGAATCAGCTTGATAATTTGTATTACCCACTTCTCGTTCTGGCTCTAGTTCACAAGCCCAATTTGAATCATGGTTGAACGGGGGTATTGTTCTGAGCCTACTTCTCACGATATTTTTCCTATAATATGGTCTATCCGTCTGGCAATCCTTCTCGTACCCTACATGCAGTCTATTGATTTGCTAATAGTATTTGCCATTCGACATCTGGATCAGGCGGTTGACTACAGGAAACCCAATAGAGCCTCGTACCAGTAATCGGAATTAACGAAGATTCGTTTCCCAGAGGGCGGCCATAGTGGATAGTAGTGGGGTCTCTGTAATGGCCATATATCAGGGAGTCGACTGAAGCTTGAAGTCCAAGGACCAGTGGCAGTGTTTCGAAGCCGCCGAGTGCAGAAAGCTGTGCAAGGCACGTGGTATCAATGTACGGAGACTTGCGATCGACGTCAACTTGCACGGACAATTACCCATGTGAAATATAGCAAAGTGTACAATATCTCCCCGATGACGCCGAGGAGGTATCTCAGGCATGGTCATATGGCGCAATTTCCCGCACTTTCCCCGCTCTCAGGCTTGTACACGGTCGCAGGCAAGCGGGACCACGCTCGTCATCTCACCAGACAGCGACGACGATGACTGCCCGAATCCTGCTGTTTTCCGCCACCAAAGGCTACCGGCACGACTCGATTCCTGCCTCGATTGAGGCGCTGAAGAAGAAGGGACCGTCTATCAACGTCGAGTTTGACGATACGGAGGACACCACTCAATTCCGGGATGACATACTGACAAAGTACGACGCTGTGATTTTTCTGAACAGCTGTGGGGATGGTGTGTCGCGTTCGTTGAGTAATCTTGATGGATATCGAATGATCTTGTATCTCAGTCCTGGACGACGAGGGAATAGCGGCGTTCCAGAGGTACCTGGATAGCGGAGGGAACTTCGTCGGCATCCACTGCGCCGCCGCGACGTGCGAGAACGCGCCCTGCGTGGGCAAGGAGCTCGGGGCGTACTTTGATTACCATCCGCCGCTCCAAGAGTCGGCAAGTAACGAGAGGATCGACATTCTACGTCCCGCAACCTAACGTGCATACCTCACAAGGTCGTGGAAGTCATCGACAAATCGCACCCCAGCACCGCACATCTGCCAGACAAATGGCGGGTGCTGGACGAAATGTGCGTTCGACACCAAACTGAAATAATCGCTGTTGGCCTAGCAAAGTGGATGTTAACCCCTCCCTGCGGTGCAGGTACAACTTCAAGTCGGACCCCCGCGAGGTCGGCGCCAAAGTCATCATCACCGCCGACGAGACCAGCTACGAAGGTCGGTTCTCCACACCTTTCTCCATCTTCCCCGGACTCATACTCATATTCCATGAATAGACCCAGGACCCAGGAAGTTCGACCATGGCTCACCGCACCCCATCGGTAAACAAACACATCCATCTCCTCGCACACCAAATAACCTCAACACTCACTGTAGCGTGGTACCAAGAACGCGGCGCGGGCGTCCAGCCAGGCGGCACCGCCGGCCGCAGCTTCTTCACCGGCCTTGGGCACTCCATCGAGATCTGGTCGGTGAGTCACCCATACTCGAGTATGCCATGGAGCAAATGTGCAGACTGTGACAATGGAATGCAATTGATATTTAGGACGAGACGTTCCTCTCACATGTGCTAGGCGGGATCGCCTGGACGCTGCAGTTGGGCACTACGCGCGCTTTCAACCCGGCTGCCAAGGTGGGGAATGCGGGCAATTGACGGATGGTGGTGCGGATCGTCGAGGATGTTTGTGGCTTCAACGCCGTGCTACTTTGAATGCTGTCACTGCAACTGTAATTGTAACTGTACCACCGATCAAGGGTCCACAGGATTGCTCGACTGTCCAGTGTGAGGCCAGCATCGTGGCAAGACATCATGATCATGCGGAAGTGATACCATCCAAAGGTATCTACAGCTGCTATGCACAGACGCCGATCAAAACTCTTCGCTGTAGGCATTCAGAGCAGGCTGTCCGCCTAGATGGACATACAGGACCTTGCTGGACGGGGCTATTTCACCTGACCGGACAAGGTGAATCAACCCTGCCAGGCTCTTGCCTTCGTACTATTCGAGTAGAAGGAATGTAATCAGCGTCTCAAGCTCTGCAACGAGGAAATGGTGGAGCAATACTGACGACCGGATCGGTAATGAAAGCTTCCAGCTGCGCACCGAGCCGCATCGCTGCCTTGGTCTGCTCGTCCGGAATTCCGTACATCCCTGCGTGGAATCGCTCGTCCAGCACGACAGCGTCGTCCGGCAGCCGTGCGTCCGGATCGAGCAGCGCCAGCGTATCCTTCGCTATATTGCTGCGTCGACCCGTTAATTGCATCGTACTCCTCAAAAGCATAATGGACGTCGAAAGACTCACGTTACCTGCGCCTTCGTATCCACAGGCCGCCCACTCGCGTCGATCCCGATAACCTTACGCCCGCGGCCCTCCAACAGCGCGCCAACGGCGATCCCCGAGTGCGAAGACCCCGTAACCGAGCACACCACGATCGTGTCGAAGAATACGCCGAGGTCCTTCTCCTGTCCAGCAAGCTCGACGATAAAGTCCACTGTACAAGGACAACGCCGATCACAGGTTTAGCTAAACATCACACAATAATAGCCATAGGCAGATCCGGGAGGACGACGCACCGAACCCGAGCGCGCCCAGGGGATGCAGGGACGCCCCCGCCGGGATGCTGTACGGCTAACAATAGCTTTAGCTTTAGCTCAGGGTTGCGGGGCCGGGGGAAGGGCGTGGCTACGCAGACAGACCTGACCACGCTCACGCCCACGCACCTTTGCCCCACGATCCTTGAGCTCTCGGACCGCGGCGTCTAGCGACGCCTTGGGCCCGATGTGGAAGCACTCCGAGTTGAGCCGGACGTCGCCGCCCATGAGCCGCGAGAGGAGGATGTTCCCAGTCTGCGTATAAGAGAAGAGGTCAGGCAGATGCGATAGGAACGCGCGATCGATCGAACGTGTGCCGTCTGGACCCGCATCTACGTCAACTTCCACTGCACGCTGCTGTGCTCCAAAGCCATGGGAAGCAGACAACGCGGCAGCGAAGTGGAGCAGACTCGGGACCGGCGGGAAACCACAGCAGGGACAGAAGTGTGAACGTCCTCACTTACCTTATCGTACAATGGTGGGTTATACGGAACCCACGCTTCCTGCAAAGTGACGGCCTGCCGGCTTTCAATCAGTATCGTCTAAAATTGGCACGCAGACCGGTAGCGGTAACTCCCCCCGATACCGGTAGTGCACAGAGGACCCGCGTTTGACGCACCTTGAGCCCCGAGGCAGCGGCGCACGCCGTCACCGCCCTCGTATGGTTGCTCTGCACGCCGCCGATTGAGACGAGCGTGTCTGCGCCCTCCTTGAGCGCGTCTGCTACAACGTACTCGAGCTGTTACCCACAGACCGGGCTTGTCAGTACGTCCCTCGGAGACGACAGGAGTCAGACGCACCTTGCGGACCTTGTTCCCTCCGTAGGCAAGGCCGGAGTTGCAATCCTCGCGTTTCGCCCATATGGACGCGCCGCCGAGGTGGGCGGAAAGGCGCGGGAGATGCTGCACTGGGGACGGGCCGAACTGCGAACATTTCGAGGTCAGCTCTCACTTCAAGGACATTGACACTCGGAAGCGTTGGCGTAAGCTCGCGGAGCACTGCTTGGTGTAGATTCGAAGAGGCGGGCACCGTCTGCTGGTTCAGCCCTCACACGCGGGAGTTGCGCGCCGTGCACCATCCTATCATCCACCTCGGGCTCTATCTGAGGGTCAAGAATCCACTCACTAGGAATCTCTCCTTCGGGAATGAGCGTAGTTTGCTGACCCACCCTGGAAGTTGCGCAGCAGTAGCGGCCATCTCCAAGCTTTCTAACACTTGTTGTTCTATCGCCTGCTGGCACGACTCAAGGACCCATCTCTGATACAGTACTCGATCTGATATACAGTATGTCGTCGGCACAAGTCGGTTCAAGTCCCGATGGAAGTAGGCTCCGAGATTCTTATCATTACGATAGTCGGGATTGACGCGGTTGCGGAAGAGTCTGGGTCACGATCAGGAGGACGCTTGAGTGTTCGTCGAAGCTATATCCCATCCCCAAGCGATTATTCCGCGCTGGGAGGGGATATGGATTCGCACACCAAAACTTCGAGAGAGCACGGGTTTCGTGTTGTTGGGCGTACAAGCACGAAGTAAACGTCGAGCAAGGCTTGCTACACGCCCAGTCTAAAAAAGGGTTTCGGCAAGGTCAGACCCCAGACCCCACCAGGCCCTACGCGTGACATCGACTCGATATAAAAACCGAGGATCAACTTGGCCTCTACTTGACTCGTATGTCGAGTCAAGGTCGGAGTCGGGCATCAAGCTGACATCCGGGCTGGACAACGAGAAAGCGGGTTTTCTGGCCAGCGGGCTTTCACATTTCATACAGCTGCTTGATTTTATTGCTCCTTGAATATGAATAAGAAAATGAAGCATATATTGCAATGCTATCTACAGACACTGTGTATATACAGTACATATAATCTTGTAAATACCAAACTACCTGTCGCAGTCACACCTATTAGAGCCCGCCTGCCACAATGAAACAGCACATTCTGCACATGATCATGAGCATAGTAGACCATGATGATATTACAATACACGTACCCGATTCACCCTGACCCCAGACACACTCCACCGACCAAAGCTCAATATTTGAGTGAATAAGATATCCTTCCGAGTGTTCCTGTATGAATGTGAGTGACGTGTCGGGGAAAGTTCGTCATCACTTACCAGTTAGCAATGAATGTCGGACGTCGCAGCCAGAGCTCTGTCACCCAGACAGTCTACTGTCTCGTGGTGCGGCGGACGGGCGAGTGAGCGACAAGGAGCGGGAGATCGGAGCGAGAATGAGAGTGAAAGACGGAGTTGAAGAAGTGGAACGACTTGAACCACGGGTGAAGTCGCTCGAGTTCAATCTCCGCTCGAATTCAGTTCGCGTCAGACACGTCCTGTCCTTGAATTTCTCTAAGTCCCACAAACAGATAGTGGGGACTTGTGTAGCACTCCTTACGCCGTAGTACTACATCTGTTCTGGTTACTCTAATCAATCTTATTAATACCTAAAATACTTTGAGGCCTCAAGTCATCCTGTAGTCCAAGGTACAGCCTTTATATGCAGCGCAAGGTATCATCTCTACCTGAGGTTACGAGCTAATGCCCAGTAAAGCCCAAAGAGGATGTCAACTCGGTATCAGGGCGGTCTTGCTCAGATATCCCTCGCTAAGTCTCAAGAAGACGCCGCTCTGACCTCAGCGCTGACATCTCAAATGATGGCGCACACATCTCTGGGCAGAAATGCCGAAACAAGGTAACGTCGGGGTCTACCGGGCCTTCCGAAGCGAGGTCGACGCGAGACCTCGGCTGCGACCTCACGAGAACCTTACGACGCATTGGGCGTGTACCAACGTCTACGTCCAGCCGCCAACCCGTCCGAACAAACCCGAGCCGAACCCGGGCTATTTCCGAGCCTGATGTGGCCAAGGCCCGTTGCCACAATCTATGGCTATGGTCTTATGCCTGTCTAAGCACATAATACAGTGCGTACTACCACGACTACCTCTTACACAAATTACACGCTACTACACGGAGTGGGGCATATAAGCATAGTCACAATACTCCCCGCTAGAAGTGGAAGCAGTGTCTCCCCAGGCGCATATTCTTACAAATTCATACCCCTGCAACACCTTCAATCAACACCCAAAGCCCTCTCGCTCGCGCGTAGCATCCCCGTAACATGGAACAAAGTCGAGGTCCGGATTCTCCTTAAATGCAAACCGGTCTGAGCAGGGCCTAAGTCAGCAAAAGCAGCAACAGGTCTGTCTGGACGAAACACGCACAGATCCGATGATCACCCGCGTCGAACGTGTAGCCAAAGTAATCTTCCTTGTGCCATGCCCTCGACGGCCAGCACTGGTCGCATTCGTCGTCGAAGTCTTCTTCGTCGTCCTCGTCCTCGTCCTCATCCCCGTCCTCATCCATAACATCCTCCGCTCGCTGTCGCTTAGGCAGCTTCGCCGGCCGGTAGTCGTGGTGATAACCCAGGCGATCAACGTAGTTGCACTCCGTCGCGGCATACAGTGCAGATCGTTGGCTATCCCACGCGAGGGAAGTGACTCCGTTGTTGCCCGTGGCGAGCTCGTAGACAGCCGCCCGCGCGCGGACGTCCCAGACTTTGATTTCTTCCTGCTTGAGTGCGCCGGTGATGGCAGCTGCAGGAGCCGCGGTCAGCACCTGGAACAAGACGGCGAGAAGAACACAGCTCACTTGGAATCCCATCTGGATGGACGATCAAGCCGGCAGGACAAAACCCACTCAGCGCGCCTACGTCAAACGTCACAACAGGCAAGGTCTCGCGCCGATCATATAGCCGCGCGTACCCGTCCGTACACGCCGTCAGAAAAACGTTCGGGTCCCCCGCACTGACCGAGAAGTCCATGACAATCCCGCCGTGCCCAAGATACCGTTTCCCGACCTTCCCCTCTGCAAGATCCAGCTCGAACACCGAGTAATCGCTCGTCTCGTGCGGCTCGCCCGTGGCGCTCAGGACGGTGCTCGACCCCGGTGCGACTTGCGTCCACACGCTCGGCTTGAGGTTCTTGTCCTTAACGCCGGTAAACTCGATGGTCGAGTGGCGCTCGTTGCCGCTGGACAACTCAATCTCGTCGGGGTCGTCGCGCCACGAATCCTCTATGTCGAGAGTGCCCTCGCCGATCAACTCGTTCTCGAGGTGCGTGTCAAGCTCATCAACCTTCCACATCGCCGCAGAGCCCTTGCCCGCGCGGACGACAGTCCCATTCGCCAGCACCGCGAGCGGGCCGTCGAACCCGCCCGACGCAAGCGTGTGCATCGGCACCCCGCCCTTCGACCTGGACCGGCGCTGCTGCTCTCCAGGAACCCAGGAGAAGGACTTGACCCGCCGCGAGTCGGCCAGCCAGACGAGCTTGCGCTCCTCATCCGCGAAGACCTCGCGCGCGACCTCCGACAGTTTCGGGTACACCGTGTGCGCGTCGGGGAAGTCCGTATTGTCGTTGAGCAGGTACAGGTTCAGCACCGGGTCGCGGTTCTTGTACCCGCCCGCCATGTTGAGCGCCAGGCAGGTGTTGCCGGCGGACAAGGAAAGGCCGATAGGAGAGGGGACGCTGTCGCTTGTAACCTCGCAGCGCGCCTGGTAGATGATGTTCGCGAGGGGTGTAGATGAGGTCGGGGTAAGGGCGGTGTGCGATGTGAACCGCGCGAGCGGCGTGGAGAGCGGATGGCGCTTGTTGGCCGGGGTCCAGGCCTGGGGGCCGCGGAACATCGCCTTTTCTTTCGCTGTCAGTTTGTCTGTGCGGAGGGGTTTGATTGGGTGATCAGCGAGCTGGGAGGACGTGGACGTACCGCTGTCGGGGTCGACACCCATCCGTCTGAGGATGGGCAGCAGCCCTTCGAGAGCAAACGCAGCTGCACAGAGTCGACTCAACACTGTAACAGAAATAGGATAGAGTAGCCTCACGCACACAAAAACCTGCCCTCCCCTTGCTCCTCAACGAGCGAGGCATCGTCCGCGTGAGCAAAGGACGGCATGAAATCGTATAGGTCGAGGTCGCCGTACGCAGCATCGATGGCCTCATTGAGAATCTCGCTCACGCTGGACACGATTTCAGCGAGATCTGCAGAACCGCCTGCCTGAGCCCTGCGGACAACGGCGCAAGCGTCTTTGAGGATGGCCTTGAAGTATCTGCGGTCGTTCTTGCCATCGTCGTCTCTGAGCTTCTCGTTCCTGTTGTATCTCGCGAGGCGGGTTTTCAAGTCTTTTATCTGCTGTTGGTGAGCCATCGGATCCGTCGGCGAGAGTAAGAAATTAGGAACAAGAGCAGTGGCGGCGCCCGACGCGTTTAATTAGGGACGCGCCGTGATGTGACAAGACGCGACTGTCACAGAAGAATGCCAAACCGGCACGATCGAGAAAAAGGTGAAAACATATCGATACAGCACATAATATACACATTCTAGTCTTCGAACTTCTTTTCCTTTATCCCTTGGAGTACTCGCTCACGCCCCCACCCGTGCCTTCGCCCCCTGCGTCGAAATGTCAATCCCCAGCAAATCCTTCCCCGCCCGCACCTCCTCCGGGCTGGGCATCAACCCGAGCCGCATCAGCTCGCTCGCCTTGCTCACCACCGGGTCCTTCTGCATGCTCGCCACCGCGACAATCTTCCCGCCCTTGACGTAGTACGCGATGAACTGCTCATAGTCCACGTTAATCTCCCGCATTCCATAACCCCGGAAAAGAAGCAGACAAAGGTAGAGGGGCAAATGGGGAGCAAAAACGCACCTTCATCTCCCCTGGATCGCCCTCGACGATCACGTCCTCGAACTGCGCGCCGACGCCGACGTAGCGCAGCTGCTGGCCCTCTACATCCCACCAACGCCCGTCAACACCATAAAACACGAAAGGTAAGGCAAACGCGAGCACTCACGCGCACTCCAAAACACAGGTATCTTCACAAACGGCTGCGCATCCCCCGCAATACTTTTCCCCGCCGCGCGGCCCTGGTTCCCCGCGACCTGCATCCATCATCAGCACCCCGTCCTACCACCCAACCGCCCCACGCCAAAATCCCAACCCAAAGAGAAACACTCACATTCCAATGCTCAATCCTCCTCATCTCCCCCGTCCCTGGCTGAGGATACATCGCAATATCCCCCACCGCATATACGTCCTTTACCCCTTTCACTCTTAAATACTCGTCCACGAGCACCGCGCCGCCCTTCTCCAGGTTCCCCTGCCCATTCCCGTCATCCACCGCGAACCCCTTGCTTGCGGGACTCTTGAGGTACTCTGTCGCGGGCGCGACGCCGACGCCCATGACGACGACATCCGCGGGGATCGTCTGCCCGGCGACGACCACGCCGCCGACTTTTGATGGGTCTGAGGACGAGGGCACGAGCCTGTCGAGCTTGGACTTCATGTGGAACTTTACGCCTTGGGATTCGTGGTACTACAAGTGACATCAGTTATCTCGTAGAGAGGAAGGGGCAGGGGGAAACGGACCTTCATGAGCCCCGCGCCGACTTGCTTGCCCAGCACGGCCTCGAATGGCACCTCCTCCATGCCCACCACCTCGATCGCCGCCAGCTTGCGCTTCGCGACCGCGACGACGAGCTCCATACTGATGAACGAGCTCCCCACCACGACCAAGCGCTTGCCCTCCTGGCACACTGCGAAGCGCGCATATTCAGCAAAGAGCGGTTATAAGGAAATAGAAAGTGAGAGTATACGGACATGCGTCGATGGCCTGTGCGTCCTTGACGGTGCGCAGGGTGAACACGTTGCCCAGGTCCGCGCCTTCGACGGGGAGCGTGCGGGGCGTCCCGCCCGACGCGAGGACGAGTGTATCATAGGCCATTTGTTCGCCCGTGGAGAGGGTGACGGACTTGGCGACCGCATCCACCGCGGTGACTCCCTACATGCAGGAAGGGCGGGTTGGCAGGAGGTGAGGAGAAAGAAGAGAGGACTTGCCGTTCCGGTGCGCATAGACAAGCCGTACTTGATCTTGAGGTCGGCGGGGGTGCGCCATTCGAGCTTGGAGGCGTCGGTGATGAGGGCTTTGCTCAACTTCGTTCTACCGACTCCGGGTGAGTTGAGTATATGCGCATACATGCGGTGGGTGTTACCTGTCAATAGGCGCATATGGCTCCTTTGATATCATTGTGATGGGGCCCTTGTAGCCATGCTGCAGGCTAGCATATCATCGACTGCATCTCTCTCCAAGGTGCCTTTCACTCACCTCGCGCAGACTTTCGACAGTGTGGAACGCCCCGCTACCCCCACCCACAATTACGACCCCGTTCTTCGCTGTCCCTCCCACAGTCCCCTCGAACCCGCTCGCCAGCAGCTTCGGCGGGCGCGACTTTGCCTCGCTCGTAACCTTGGAGGGATCCGCGGTAACATAGATCTTGCCGTCCGTGACGTGGGTGTTGAACGAGTGAATAGCATCGGGCGCAGGTGCGTCCTCGATGTCGCCGGTGCAGACGTTGAAGCAGGCGCCGTGCCAGGGGCAGACGACGCGACCGTCGGCGGTGAGGACGCCCTTGGCGAGGGGCGCGCCATAGTGGGTGCAGAAGGCGGAGGTGGCGTGGATCTTGTCACCGAGGCGGGAGAGCAGGACTTTGCCTTTCTCGAACTCGACTTCTTTCCTGTGTGGCCGGGTTAGTAAGGTGGACCAGCGAGCAAGACGGGGCGTACATCTGGCCGTCGGCGAGGTCGGACTGGTCGAGGACGGCGACGGTCTTGACGGACATGTTGCGAATTGTTGGGACGGCGAGCTGGTGTCTGAGGCGGCTGAGACGAAGAGCAGCGCGCATTCGAGGACGGCGGACGCGTCTGCGAGGGTTATCAGGACTGGACGCTCTCCGGTGATGTCATCTCTGACCGCCCAATGGGAGCCCGCTATTTACGTCCGCTGACGTCTGATCTAGATCCAATTTACTAGCTGTCTTCTCATTGGCTCTACGTGGTTGTAATGTACAAAGACCTTCCCTTCCGTGGCCGCCTGGCGAAATGGCATCGCGTCTGACTACGATCAGGATGCAACTTGTCCCCAGTCGAAATCAGGAGATTGCAGGTTCGAGCCCTGCGGTGGTCATGGATGAATTCTTGTTTTTTTTGCAAGTGGTTGAGCTCCAGCTTCAAGACCAGTTTGTCACCCTACAGTTCACTGTCATGTCTATGGAGGCAGGGTCTCCCATTTTTCTCTGCATTCTGAAGCGCGGCTAGTGCATGCATAGCCCCCGCAATGCCATCGTTCTCCGTCGAGATATGACCACACAAATCCCACAAACGCGAGTACGACTTGTAGTCAAACGACATGCCAGTGTGCTCCAGTCTGTCTATCATTAGGTCCTTCGTAGAGAAAATACGGGACTCCCCGGCGTATATGTAACATAGCTATGGGCGCTATATATCCCTATTCTCATAGATCTCCACCACGACGGTGACAACGCAATAATCCAGTCGTACTTGCGTTTGTAGGTGTAGCGAAGCTAGTGCATAACTTGAATGAGGCAGCGCCAACACTGGAAGACGTGAGTAAACAGTTAAGCTGCCCTCGCCCCCGGGCCCTCCGAGCCTCACCCTGATCGTCGCGCGAAACAGCATCAACTTGGACAAGCGCTGCGAAATCCCTGGCGCTCTGTCTTTGAAGTGTCTTCTATCCGATCAAGAGCAGAGTGCTGCTTTACTGGAACGGCTTCGCCCGCTCCTGCCGACCGCGAGGTTGCGCAAGTTGAACCGCAAGATCCACAGACAAGCCAAGCAGTACGCCATGCTTACCTTCGTCATCCGGAAATCGCTGAGCTACCTATGAAGCGCCCATGATCCAGCTGCGGGACTAGGGGCCCTCAGCATCCCTGCCGAGCTACTCCTGCTGATCTTCGAATGCCTAGGAGACCACCGGGATGTCGCCTCTCTTTGCCTGAGCAACAAGGCCTTGTGGTGGATCGGCTTCGAGTATCTGACAAGAGCGATACAGGTGCAGCCAGACAGATGGCAGGGAGACCGCATTCTCTGCCTCGGCAGCCGCTCGACCGACCTGCCCGAAGGCGTCCTCACACCCGCAGACGAAGCGGCGATGGAGGCGGACACGAAGAAACACGGCATGCATCCCTGGCGCACCCCGTCCGAGTTCTTCCACCAGCACCTCCCCGATTGCTCCAAACCCCCTTCTGACACTGTGCGCCGAGCCAGGAATCGCGTCTACAGCGGCCAATGGGCGCTCTGCAACGTGTCAAAGCGCCAGTACGTGCGCGCGGAGGGCCTTCCGAAGGTCGGTGGCCGGCAGATCCACTTCGGCGACGTCCTCCTCTCGCAGATCTGCTGGTCCAGCGATCCGCTCACCAGCATGAAATACGAGGGGAACCTCAATCGCGGTGCTTGGGCCGGAGACCGCTTCGCGATCACCACCCTGCATGAGCTAGAGGCCCGATCGAGACAGGAGCCTGAGGGGACGTGGCTGGATGTTTCCGGAGATGTGATGAAGACGGTAGTGGATGTGTATCGGCCGTGATTCGGGGCAGAAGCAACTGTAACACTGGTCCCACGCGTCGTTGGGAGTGTTTGGCTCGGCTCAAGGTCGAGTCAGTACGGGAGGCCTTTTCCGACATTTCTTGAAGCCCTATGTATAGTAGGTTTATCGCATCCGCCGCTGTGGCATCACCACTGGCGGGCCGGTAGCCTCCGAGTGGCTAGGAGCCAGGACCTATAGCTATCCAACTCTGTAATCTGTCCTTCTGCGCATAGAGTATTTCAGGAGCTCCCGTCCGAGTCCTCTGTGTCAAGTTGTGACGATCCTGTAAACACTACAGGTCCGAGTCACGAGTCTGCAAGCGCTGATAGGTAGTGATACACTGATCATGATAGGCCTGAACGAGTTGCCACGGGTGACTACTACTCCCGTTGTTGCGGTTCATAAACTGCAACGACCGTCATCATATCGACGACGGGACTAGGCTGGTGCCACTTTGACTGTGCAGAGCATCAGGCTGCAAGTGCATATCCTCATAGGAAGAGGTAGCATCCAACAGATACTTGCTAGTACTAGTCGCAGTGGCCTACTAGTAGGAAGCGCAAGTTTCAGATAATGGCGAGGGCTCAATTTTGGGGGATGTGAGTCATTCTGATGCTCAATCTGAGCCCCATCCTGAGCATTACGTGCAACAGTATGAACGTCGACAAATGGCGTCTAATCCCTCGTGCAGGCTCGCTGATTAAGAGCTTGTCCGACGAAGAATACTGGCAGAGTGCGGAGCTGCTGAAGCGGGTGCATCCGCTTCTGCCAACCCCCGAGCTGCAGGAATTGAACACCGCAATCCTGGCAAATGCCAAAAAGTAGGCTGTCCAATCATTCGTGCTTCGTAACCGGTTCCTGATCTTTCTCATAGCCCGCGAGATCCGGCTGCGGGACTCGGCAAGCTCGCTCTCCCTCTGGAGCTGCTGGAAATTATCCTTGAACTCATTGAGGGTCCAAGCGATATTGCATGTCTTTGTGGGTGCAACAAGACGCTGTGGGCAATTGGCTATAAGTACCTGGTGAAGGCATCGCAGGCATACCCAAACAACTGGCAGGGTGACCGCATCCTGTGTCTCGGCGATCGTTCTGACGACTTGCCGGAAGGTCTCCTTGCGCCTGAAGAGCAGAAGGAGCTGGAGAAGCTAGAAAGGAAATACCATTTCCGGCCCACGGGGCGCATCTTGACCTTCATGTGTCAGCGCGCCATCCCTCGATCCCCTCCAGGTAATCATTGGACAGTTCGGCCCGACGAGTTCGATGTCTATGACGGGCGGTGGATTCTCTGTAACTCGTCGAAGCGTCAATATGTGCGGGCAGACACTGTAAGAGAGATCGCGGGTGACGCGGTAAACCTCGGGGACGTCCTTCTCTCGCAGATCTGCTGGTCCAGCTGTCCTGATATCGGCATCAGCGGATACGAGGGCGACGTCCATCGTGGCCTTTGGGCAGGAGACCGTTTTCTGATTACCACGTTGGACGAGCTAAAGGATGATCAATTGGAGCATGAGGGGATATGGCAGGACATGTCGGGAGACGTGATGCAGAAAGTGTTGGAAATTTGGAGACGTATTCACGGTCCTGACTGGCCCGAGACGGCCCCCTCGAATTAGCGAGAGTAGGACTGTCATTTACCGCGTTGCGTCGCACCTGGCCGTCATGTCGGTGGAAGTATCTGTCCATTGTTCAACTCGGTACGTTTCAATTCTCACCAAGGACTATAATATGTCAGTATTGTACAAGTCCCTCGCGCGCTACATTACGCTTGCCAAGTAACATCGCAGCATTTGCTTCCGCTACGCTTCTTTATTGCGCCACGTGCTAAGTAGTAAGATCTGGGAATCCCAGTTGTGCGGTACGCCGACAGATCTCCGGGAACCACCACTGGGGAGCCTTGAGACTCACGAGCAGCAGGAAATAGGTTATAGAAGACGCCCTCGAGAAGCGCGTTCGAAAGCGTCCGGGTGACGGTTATCGTGATACAGTATTGAGATTCGTCGCAGGCGGTGCCCTAGCTGTAGGATGGATCGACACATGGAAAACGTACCGGTGTAACCATTAGTAGCGGCACGTCTTCTAATATGGACAAGGAGGGATTTGTTCCCGAGAAAACAGGCCCTGAGCTCGTGGAAACGGCCACCCTAATATACATGCAGGAATTGGGTGCATGGGTGAGGACGGAGGGCATGGCGCTCCTAAATGAAGGGATGGCCTGGAATACGGAAGGGCGGGGAAGACGGCGTGGGGTACTACGCCCACGCTGAAAGGAATATAGCGTAAGGGACATTGCATGGAATTAGAGTCGCTGGCTGAACGCAATTCACGCGACGGATGCTAGAATAGTCCCACAACGATGATTTAATTGCGTTGACCAGTCTATCTGCGGAGATAGCAGCAGTTGCGCTATATATGTGAGTGACACAAAGATAGCAAGGCGCTCACCGGTACTGTTCGGTAGGCAAGCCACCCCCACTCTCAAGCCACTGGTCACATCACCCGGGAACAAACCGGGATATACTCTGGACTGCGAAGACTGCCCTATGAACATTTGACGACAGCTACGGCGGATTTAGAATCGCCTTGGCTCCACACTCATGCATAGGCTTAGAAATCTTGGTCGGCATACTTGACGTTGCGTTTTAGTATCAGGCTTGTCTGTACCTGCAGTTCTGGGGGAGACGAACACGCTTTCCGCAAGTCATGGAGAGTCGCCGCTGCACTGCAGACGCGTTCGCGTTCACTTGGTAAATCTCCGAGAATGCTAGGACAGCAGCGGTTGGACGGGGTAGGCAGTCGGTGTCAAGCTGTGCTCTATCTTTATGGGCATGCAGCCTATGACCGTGAAGGTGAAGAAAACCGTGAGAATGGCACACTGCTATGTATAGATTGTTTCTTACAGAGATGACGATCTCGGACGTTGTGTCAGACTTGCCTGACACGGGGGAGAGGTGGTGTTTCTTGACTTGTTTATCAGATTACAATGCCAAGAACGTACTTGGTGCTTACCCCACATCCGTAAGCGAGACGTTTAACGCAGACCTGGATGAACGACCGGCAGACTGCAAGAATGAAGAGAGGCCTCAGGCAGAGCAGCCGCGCGCGACGTGGAGCCAGTTGCAGTCGCATAGGCAGGTCTTGCTGGTCGATAAAAGCCTCAGGTTAATGTCCGACACAAGCGCCCGCATATGATTGTAGTGTGTAAGCTGATGCCAGTGGCCGTGCAGTGCTAGTGTCATCAGTCGACGCATTTGTGGATGCCCGGTCAGTGGGTTGGAGAGGTTTGTCAGATTGCAAATGCTTGCAACGACTCACCCCGTTCTCTTTCCGAAAAGGTGAAAAGAGCGGATAGCGTGCGCAGGAAATTGGAAACCCGGGGCAGCGACGTCGACCACCAGAGCCGTCGTCGTTACTGCGCCTTGATAAGGCCCCCCGATTCCCCGGGACGTCCCCGGAAGACCCAGTGCCGGGTTAGGCAAAACATTTGTCGGCTCGGCTGGACCCGGCAAAGGTCCGGGGAGCGGCCGGACCTTTCCACGCAATAATAATGAATTCGCGATTGACCCGAGCCCCGAGACGCGATGGCGCGAAATTGTCAGCACTGTACGCCCAAAAGCATTAAGCTTGTTCCCTCGTTCCTGCTCCCAGCCCCATATACCACCCGACTCGCGTCCTTACTCCTGTCCCCCCTCTATCATTATTCTAATTTCTCACTTTCTGGCTTTCCTCCCTCGGGCTCCGTCGATCCTACTCTTGCGCGCATTTCTCGGGCACGAGCATACTGATTGCTAAGACACCTTCTCATAACGCTCTAAACCTGGCTTTGGATTCGAATACGCGGTTCTCCTGCTCGCCGTCTTTGCTCGCCTCGAAGCGATCATGTCTCCCAAGCTCATAAAGCTGGTGGTCATCTCGGATATCGTGCGTAGTCCGGTACCTCTCCATGTACCACTGCTAATCCCGTCTCTGCTGCCCAGATATGCCCATGGTGCTACATCGGTCAGAAGGAGCTCCTTGCTGCCGTTGAGGAGATGTCGTCTGTTCCTGACGTCTGCCCCGTCGAATTCGACATCGAGTTCCGGCCGTTCCGCCTGTTAACCTCCCTAAAGGACGGGGAACCACCGGTAGACAAGATGACGTGGTACACGCAGCGGTTCGGTAAAGAGAAACTGGAGAATATCGAGAAGATGGTCGGGGCCCGGGCGGAGAAGGTCGGAGTGAAAATGTGAGTGCGGTTTCTATAGGTCAAGGCACCCGTCTCTGCTTTCGAGGCGGACACGGCGGGACATTGGACTGGGACCACGAGTAGGCCAAGTGCTATCGGATGTATTTAGCTGCGTCAGTTGCAGAATGATTTAGCCGCCGCCCAGCGCTGATTCCCCGGAGTGGGCCTGCACAACGCTCCGTGAGCTTCTTACTGACGGGCTCCTATCGTCAGCTCCTGGGGCGGCTTGCTATCGCAATCGACAGCCGCCCACCGCTTGATGCTGAAGGCGTGGAAGAAAGGAGGGCAGAGGCTCCAACAGCCCCTTCTGACGCTGCTATTCAAGGCGTTCCTCGAAGACGAGAAGGACATTGGAGATAAAGAGGTGTTAGCGGAGTGTGCCGAGGAGGCGGATGTGATGAGCAAGGATGAGGTACGTTATCCGTGCTGATTCCTTGGCGAACGTAGCAATATTGATGCCGCTGCCATACCGTAGGCTATCAAGTTTCTGCAGTCGGATGAATGTCGTGCGGAGGTGAATGCTATGATCGCGGACTCAAGAGCGAAAGGTATTACTGGTGTGCCTTTCACTATCATCGACGGGAAGTGGGCTGTGAGCGGAGGTCAGACCTCGGATGTGTATGTTCAGGTATGTTTTACATTTATTTCCTGCGCCGTCGGGAGAGGACCTCACACCGTTTTCGTCTCCGTGTTCGTTCAGATTTTCAAGAAGCTGGCGTCGATGGAGATACCAACCCCTACGGGCACGCCAGGCCCCTCAAAGTAAACCCTGCCCTCCTCCCCCATCATACCTCTTCACTCTAAACCCGGGCATTCGGACCGTCTTGACATATGGTCGGCATACCTACACTCTTCGTACCTGAGCAAGAATTTATTCACCTGTCATAGCCGTTGTATATATGGATCGCTGTAAAACCGCTTGTTGACCTTGGGGTTATTGTCGCCGTTTTTACATTGTCTTTTTAGTGTTTCCCCTCCTCTGCGCGTTAGCTGTTCCATCTAGGCTGTCTTTGGTATTTATATCACCCGTTTGCCAGCAACGGAATCCATACTGCTGGTTGTAGATGGTCATTGACACTGAAGGTTAGTAATGATTCGGTGCGATAAGGCGCGCAGCGGAACTTGCAATTGGTCGTGAAGACCATCCTTGCGAACGCTGTACCGGTAGATGTGACTACTACTGACCTACTGACATTTTGTCGGTGGATCCCCCTCGGAATATATACAGCCCTCTGAGGAGTCACTTCGTCCGGTACGGTAACGAAGGGGGCGCTAAGTTGCCGACTAGACCCATCACAAGGTAGGCCCCGTGTTTGCATCGCCTGCGCTGCGTGTCAACTCATAAAAGCACCCATCTCGTTTCATTGTCTGTGCATGCGAGTCCAGTGCTAGCGCTCTCCTCACCATGAGCAATCTTCTCTTGAAAGTGCCCCTGCTCGTCACCGCGACCGGCTGCTTTCAGCTGGCCGTCACTCCTCCGAACCCTGTGCCGTCAGGAGAGGAGCTGGTTGCCCCGAAGACTTTCGCTGAGAGGGTCATCCACAATGCGAGGGACAGCAGTACCCTGATCCCGAAGGTACGCGGGATTCGTAGCACTGCTTGCGCAGCAAAGCTGACAATCCTGCCCGCAGGTCCTTGCTTGGGCAGCTAGCGTCGCAGAGATCCTTACTATCCTAGCGCAGCACGACCGATTACCGGCGGCCACTCCGCCTGCAGTACTGCAGTACCTCGCACGCAACCGGGCCATTAGCGCGGTGGGCTTGGGTGCATCACCGACGTTCCTCGCTGGATCGCTGCTTGCGGTCGCCGGCGGGGCGATCCGATACTGGTGTTTCCGGACACTGGGACGCATGTTCACGTTCCAGCTGAGCATACGCAGGGACCACCAGCTCGTCACGAGCGGGCCGTACGCCGTCGTGCGCCACCCGAGCTACACGGGCCTCATGCTCGTCACCGTCGGTATCAACTTGTGTCTGCTCAGCCCCGGGTCGTGGGTGCGGGAGAGCGGCGTGCTGGAGACTGTCTTCGGGAAGTGCTGCCTTGCTTACTGGGTGGCTGTCTCCGCGGCGTTCCCGTTGGTCGTGATGAGGGCGCCGAGGGAGGATGAGCTGATGAAGAAACAGTTTGGTGCCCAATGGGAAGAGTGGGCGAAGAGAGTGCCGTACAGGCTTATTCCAGGGATCTATTGATACGGGCTGTGGCGTCGAAATCGAGCGCATCTTGGGGCGATGACTTGGAACTGCGAATCTATTGGCATGTTCACAGCCGGTGTAAACGCTGACCGTTGCAACACCGCTTGTTGACGTTGTTGCCGTTTTTATATTGTCCTTTCAGCGTCGTCCCTACATTGCAACCAGTGTTTCCGCATGGCACTGAATCGTCAGTTGCAAGTCAGTCGATTTGATGTACCCGATGGTGATTCGTGCGAGGGTAGGACATGCGAGAGGGCTTGAAGGGGATGACGGCACATTTGTAGCGGAGTCACCTAGCTTCTCGAGGCTATAACACCTGATTTCGGCGGCGGTCACTGATATTAAGTGTTACTTTGGACAAGCACAATGTAACTAAGTACTCGTAGTGTCCGCACGAGGGAGGGGTAAACGAGGGGCGTTGGTTAGTGGTCCATGGGGCCTAAGCAGCCCAAGCTGAGTTCTCCCCAGCTCTTCCTATCAGCGGCAGCTCGATCTACGACTTGCAATGAGAAAGTGAAACCAAGCACACCAAGGATATTCGCGCTCACGTGAACTCGCACTCATTCGTTGAGAGCGAAGCAGGTATCATCTTCGTTCATGATACACGAAGTGTAGTTCGACTCGCCGCACGCGCCGCACGCGAGCGTTTTGTTATTCCCGCAGTAGTTGGTGCATACGGCGCCGACGCTGTCCACGGTGGCGCATTGGCCTGGGCAGCCGGTGGGTGACGTGCAGACGCAGGTGCCGTTTTCCGCTATGAAGGCGTTGCCTACGTAGGCGAGGGCGCTGGTGGAGGCGAGGAGAGCTGAGAGGGTGCTTAGAAGATGCATGGCGGTCTGCTGGTGCTGGTTGGAAGTCAAAAGCGAGATCTGGGGTCCCGAGATCAATAATCCGGTGGGGTATCCTGTGCAGTCAGAACCGAGCGAGCCATTGCACTCGGACTTGACACCAGAATTCCCGCTACCGTAGGTAGTGGGTCTTGGACCCCCCGGCCGTTCGCAGGTTTCCTGCGATCGTTTCAAGATCTACGCGATCTATTTGACACTATTTGGCTCTTAACCGTATATGGCGGACGGCAGGACCGGCACACGGCTTTGGACCAATCAAAGATGGGGTCCTCAAAGGACCCCGATTGTAGAACCACGTGGCATCTCTCTTTCCATCTTTAGCCAAGGTGGCGGATGCTGGTCAAGGGACTCAAGAGAACAGACATGACCTAGCTTGGGGCGTTGGAGATGCGGTCTCCAGGTGAAAGCAGCATACTTCAATGTCAGCTGTTTTACATAAATGACTTGTATACTCAGAACCTGAGGGAGGAGTGAGTGGACATCTCTTCAAATCGTTGAGGTGAATGCTCAGTCGGAAATCATGGCTGGAACACAACTGCTTTCGCAAAATAAATATATTAGTATATGATGCTGCTCAGGATGTCAAGTTTTCAGC
>NW_006920421.1:1001997-1097182 GCF_000344685.1 Gloeophyllum trabeum ATCC 11539 | reverse complement strand
TTTCCTGCGATCGTTTCAGATCTACGCGATCTATTTGACACTATTTGGCTCTTAACCGTATATGGCGGACGGCAGGACCGGCACACGGCTTTGGACCAATCAAAGATGGGGTCCTCAAAGGACCCCGATTGTAGAACCACGTGGCATCTCTCTTTCCATCTTTAGCCAAGGTGGCGGATGCTGGTCAAGGGACTCAAGAGAACAGACATGACCTAGCTTGGGGCGTTGGAGATGCGGTCTCCAGGTGAAAGCAGCATACTTCAATGTCAGCTGTTTTACATAAATGACTTGTATACTCAGAACCTGAGGGAGGAGTGAGTGGACATCTCTTCAAATCGTTGAGGTGAATGCTCAGTCGGAAATCATGGCTGGAACACAACTGCTTTCGCAAAATAAATATATTAGTATATGATGCTGCTCAGGATGTCAAGTTTTCAGCTTGCTACCAAATCTTATCTATGTCTACGGTAGCGGGCTCTGCCGCTCGCACGGCCCTACCGCCTTATCCTGGGATCGTCGTGGTCAGCAACCTCTTGGTGGTGAGTGTAAACCTTCCACGTGGCGGGATCTAATCTTAGAGCCCATCGACGCCGACGTCACTCTGATTTCACCTCGCTCGATGCCTGCAGCCTGCACCTCCGCACAAATCCTATATAAACACCCCGCCATGGATTTCAGACGCCTACATTTCCTCCACCATGCCCGGCCAGGTCCTCTACGAAGCAAACCCCCCGCCGGACGCGTCGCACTTGCCCGATGAGCTGCTGAAGCTGCGCGTTCAGCTCGACGTGAGCAATGCCCTCTCAAAGGAGGAGGTCCAGGCTATACAGAGGTTCAGGAGGGCGGCGGATTATATTGCTGCTGGTATGTTTTACTTAAGCGTAGTCGATCTTTTGGCATGAGCAGTGTCAGCGATTTCATGAGTGGTCGCCATTCCTAGCGGTGAACGCGTTTGGACTTTTGCATGGAAGATTAGTTACGACGTGGACAATCAGCCTCATGAATATTGAACGAACATCTTGCTGGCTTCCACTGAACATACTTTATTCAATGACCCCGACCGTCGCTAATGATACACACCCTTAGCCATGATCTTCCTAAAGTCAAACATCCTTCTCGACAAACAGCTCTCCCACGAAGACATCAAGCCCCGCCTCCTCGGGCACTGGGGTACATGCCCCGGCCTCGTCCTCGTCCACGCCCACCTTAACCGCATTATCAAGAAGACAAACCTCGACGCGGTGTATGTCATCGGTCCAGGTCTGTCTCTGCCTTCCCCGACCCTTCAAGTGGGGTGGAGCTCATATAATTGATTGTATGCAGGACATGGCGCCCCGGGGTACCTCTCGTGCCTATGGCTCGAGGACTCCCTGTCCAAGTTCTACCCCGAGTACAGCAGGGACATGCAAGGCCTGCACAGGCTGATCACCAAGTTCAGTCTTCCAGGCGGTTTTCCTAGGTCCGTTGTCCCCTCCTGTTCTGTCGTCCGCCCTGCATCCTGACTCTTTCGGGCATAGCCATATCAACTCCGAGACCCCAGGCTCCATCCACGAAGGTGGCGAGCTCGGGTATGCCCTGGGCGTAGCTTTTGGCGCTGTGATGGACAACCCCGACCTCGTCGCGGTGTGTGTTGTCGGCGATGGCGAGGCCGAGACCGGGCCAACCGCAACGTGAGTGAAGTGCCGTCCTGTCTTTGCCTTCCTGTGTTCATGGGCTTCGCTCGCAGCGCTTGGCATGGGTACAAGTACATCGACCCGGCCGAGTCTGGCGCGGTCCTGCCCATCGTGCACGTCAACGGATTCAAGATCTCGGAACGGACGATCTACGGGACCATGGACGACAAGGAGCTCGTCGCCTTGTTCAGGTAGACACGCGCTATATGCGCCGACGAGAAGTACTCACGGACTCGATATTAGTGGCTATGGTTATCAGGTCCGCTTTGTGGAGCATCTGGATAATATCGACAACGACCTGGCTGGGTCGATGGAGTGGGCGTTGGGGGAGATTCGGAAGATACAGCAGGCTGCGAGGAGCGGGAAGCCGATCGTCAAGCCGCGGTGGCCTGTTCTGATCATGAGAACGCCCAAGGTATATGCGCTCCTCCATGGCGCCGTCATGACAGCCTGCTTAAGATGTTATGTATAGGGCTGGTCCGCACCGAAGAAGGTGCATGGCGAGTTCATCGAGGGGTCCTTCCACGCACACCAAGTGCCCCTCCCGAAAGCGGGGTCGGACGATGAGGAGCTCGCCGCGCTGCAGGCGTGGCTGTCGTCCTACGGGCCGAAAGAGCTGTTCAACCCGGACGGGACGGTGAAGCCGGAGGTGGTCGAGGGTGTCGTCCCCGATAACGACGACAAGAAGATCGGGCAGCGGAGGGAGGCGATGCGGATGTTTTGCGGGCTGGAGGTGCCCGCGTGGAGGGAGCACGGCGCGGACGAGGGGGCGATGGTCAGCGCGACCGGGGCGCTGGGGACGTTCCTCGAGGAGGTGATCAGGAAGTCCGTATTGTCTGCCCTCTCTCCCTTTGTACCGAAAGCTGACTAACGCTCTACAGGAATCCGTCTTCGTTCAGAATATTCTCGCCGGACGAGCTGGAGTCGAATAAGCTCAGCGCGGTGCTGAAGGTTACGGGCAGGAACTTCCAGTGGGATGTGGCCTCCAGGGGGAAGGGCGGGCGCGTGATCGAGGTGCTCAGCGAGCATACGTGCCAAGCGATGCTGCAGGGGTACACGCTCACTGGGCGGTGTGGGCTGTTCCCCAGCTACGAGGCCTTCCTTGGGATTGTACACACGATGATGGTGCAGTATAGCAAGTTCGTCAAGATGGTATGTCGCCTTCTTCTGTCTTTATCAGATGAAGGAGGTGGTTGACGCACTGGTGTTGGTGCGGTAGGCCGCGCAGACGAAGTGGCACACGCACATCGGCTCGCTGAACTACCTCGAGACGTCGACGTGGGCGCGGCAGGAGCACAACGGGTTCTCGCACCAGAACCCGAGCATGATTGGCGCGATGCTGAACCTCAAGCCGACGTTCTCGCGCGTGTACCTCCCGCCCGATGCGAACTGCATGCTGAGCACGATGGCGCATTGCCTCCGCGCGCGCGGGTATATCAATTTGGTCGTGGGGAGCAAGCAGCCGACGCCGGTGTGGTTGGGGAGGGAGGAGGCGGATCGGCATTGTATTGCGGGCGCGAGTGTGTGGAAGTTTGCGAGTGTGGAGGAGGGCGTGGATCCGGATGTGTGAGTGGTGCTTCGCCTCTGGAGCACTGCGGCGGGAACTGACCTGTGTACGTTGTAGTGTCCTGGTGGGTATCGGCGTGGAGATGACCTTCGAGGTTATCGCTGCCGCTTCCCTGCTGCGCCAGCACGCCCCGCAGCTGCGCGTGCGCGTCGTGAACGTGACGGATTTGATGATCCTGGGGCCCGAGGGGAGCCACCCGCACGCACTGACAGACACAGACTTTTACGCGCTGTTCACGACCGACCGGCCGGTGCATTTTAACTACCACGGGTACCCGATCGAGCTGAAGGGCCTGTTGTTTGGCCGGCCTGGGCTGAGTCGGGTTACGATTGAGGGGTGAGTTGGTTCGTGCGTGTATGCGTGGATTTGTCTCTGAGCGGAGTTCTGTGCCGCTACAGGTATCGAGAGGAAGGGACCACGACTTCGCCTTTTGACGTGAGTGATCTCTAGGAGTGTTTCAGGGTACACTGACGCGCGGTACAGATGATGCTCTGCAACCGCACATCTCGGTACCACGTCGCCGCAGCTGCCATCCGTGGCGCGGCGCTGCACAACGCCAAGGTCGCGATTGACGCGCACGAGAAGATTAGTTATTTGATGCATTTGTCACAGAAGGATAGGGCGTACATTCTCGAGCACGGGACGGGTGAGTGGATTTCTGTCACGGATGCCGATGAACGTGGTGTTCTGACCTGTTGGGACCGGGGCGACGTTTGTAGATCCTGAGGGGACGTATGAGAGGCCAACGTTTTAAAGTGGTGGTGTTAGATGGAAGTATAAGACAAAATGGAAGATAGAGGAAGGAATTAATCAAGTGATGTATTCTCTTCCCTTGTAATATGACCGCGTTAACGCGATTGATTGACCTCCTGGAAAAGAGTGTAACTGACGTTGGCCCTCGCCAAGCCCTATCAGCGAAAGCACCTCGATCTGATACATTTCCAGCGTCTCCTGGAACTATGGATACTCCGCGAATTCGATGTCATCACCAACTCGTTTGTTTCGCGGAACTGAGGGAAGTATGGGGCTCTGGTCGCGATCGGAGTCACGTTCACCCTTGTTTCGCTCGTGGTATGTACTCACTTCATCTGGACAGAGTATCAGTGAGTTCACTGACGGACTTCTGAGCATAGCCTTGATCTGCAGTGCTCTCAGAAGTAGCGCCCGGAGGACCTTGGACGACGTTTTCCGGCAGGTTGATGCTCCACTTGTTCCGGAGAAGATGGGGGGTGCGTGCGCGGAATGCGCTAGGAGAGCTTGTGCAAGCTAACTCTCAGAGCCACGGCCTACTTTTGGCCTACTTTCAGGAATATCTTGCCTTTGGATTGTGCTAAGTAAATCCTCTTGGCTATCACCAGGGAATCGAGTGGCAGATGTGCGCGACCGAGGTTCTATGTGGCTGCAGCGTCGAGGCCTCGGTATCCAAGCATCATTCCGGAACTCTGAACGTGAGTCACCTGTCAGAGTCCGTGATGGACTACGGTGATATAGCGCATACGGAACAGGGGCCGATGGTAGTCGATTATGAGCACTTTTCCACTGTTCGGAGCTGTGGGATAGGATTGTGATATTTATGTTTCAATCCCTCCGTTCGTACGTATATGGTCCACAATACCAGTAGAGGACACAACATCAACTTCGCAGGTCTTCTGGCGCCTCATCGGGACCGAACAATCAACACCCTGTGCGACGCATCTGGGGATCATTCCCATGCTTATTATGGACGTCGCAAGACTACTTACCGTTGTCTTCGACTGAATTATCAAAGTTCTCCCCAATACGCAATGCGCGGCTGGTGATGGCCTGTATTCTTGGAGTTGTTCCGGGAATGCTGAAGGGGAAATCCTCTAACTTTGCTTGAATGTCATAGCCCGAGGATGGTGCGCAGTCCTGTTACTTGTTTTGCTTCTCCCTCCATCCTCTTTGGTACTTGGTCATTGTTATGCATATCCCGGTATGACCTGCAAATTGCGCGGTCGCGCGTACTGGGTTGCCTGGTGCAGTCTTCTAACCTGTCTTTTCTCCTCCCGACGTACACTCCTTGGGGCAAATGGCCAGACGAATCGTACGATAGACGACTCGAATGGAGATCCCTTCACGGGCGCTATGCCTGATTATGAGCCCGTTGGCCTTTGGGCTGCCGGCCAGGGATGTCCAGGTTGTTTAGCGCAGCCGGACAAGTCGAAAGTATATCAGGGGACTTGGCATGATACTACCCACCATGGAAACGATACTGTTCCCAAGACTGTCTCCTTCAACTTCACGGGTGAGTCTAGCCTTCAGAGGCGTTCCCGCTCCTGGCTTACGGTGGTAATGTGGTCGTCAGGGACAGCTCTCTATGTATATTGCATCATAGATAATCAGCCGGGTTATACCACTTTAACGGCGCTGAACTTCACTCTCGATGGAGACAACGCGGGGTGGTACGTGCACTACCCTAACTCCGCCGAGGGGTCCTTCGTCTACAGTGTGCCGGTTTATTCCAATAACTCGATCCCCAATGGCAACCATAACTTCGTCATGACGGCTGGAGGTCAGGTTGACTCTCTCGTGTTGTTTGACTTTGCATCATACACGTGGGTGCTGTCCCTCTTCCATTGGGTGCCAGGGTAATGGTCTGATACGCATTTGTAGATATGAGGCCCTGACCGTACAACCAAATGCGTCGTCTGCTGCGCCAGGCTCTACCACATCCTCCTCAGGGTCCACTGCATCGCCAACTTCGCCCAGTCGTGGAGGATCCAATAACCTGGCAGCTATAGCAGGCGGCGCTGCAGGGGGGGTAGCGTTTCTAGCTTTCGTCGCCGGAGTATTCATCTTTCTGTGGAGGCGAAAGAAGCGGAGTCATGACACGAACAGTTCGAATGTCACTATGGCTGCTTCAACCCATTATCCTCACCAACCAAGTTCTGCCAACTTACCGCCTTCATCTTTCGATACACAGCCAACCTACCGCAATGGCGCATGGACATACCCAAGTAGCATGTCTCTTACTTCGCCTGGAGCCCCGCGTAGCGCTCTCACGAGGACAACTGAGACATCTTACTTCCCGCAGACGCCTCCTTCGAGGTCCACGACGAGGGCCACGATGCGGGAAGCGCATATAAAGGAGCAGTTACGAGGGTACGAGCGGACTGTAGCTGCTCTGCGGCAGAGGGAGGGTTCAATTTACACTTCGTCGACGCGCACCCGGAGCACCCGGAGTGCTGCCGCCCACGAGGAGAATCGGCGCCTCAGGGAGGAGATTGCAGCCATGCAGAGGGAAATGGAAAGGCTGAGGCGGGAGCATATTGACCTACTTTCGGAGATCGACAGTGCCCCTCCACCTGAATATAACGAATCACTACGTTATGACAGGGAGCACGGGTTAAGATAGACTCGGACATCGTGCAGTAGTATGTACTGATCCGGTGTATACCTAAGGTAGCCGTCACACGTTCAGGTCGCTCCCTCGGCGGGTGGTGGCGAACGAGCAACTTCGGAACCGCGAAACGTTCGTACATGGTGCCCATGCGGTATCTACAGATGGCTTCCTGATTATCATAGTATGCCCTGGGTTGCACAAGGAGATCACATACGGAGTTCATGAGGAAGAGGAGGAAGTCAGGCATAGAGGGGATGCTTGATTGCTTACGATGCATAATGCATGAATGATTGTGACTGGGGGATAACGCGACTCACTGAATCATTCGCAGACTGTTCGAGTTCAGAAGTGTACAGCACCTTGCATTCATAGTATCCCAGATTAGATGCGAAAGCCCATGGATCCATGGATGAAAGATCAACTCGAGCACATCATGGCCGGGACAAGGTGAACAAGCACACTACGTACGGGGGACTACATCAACTTCGCCATACTTACAGGGTCTCATGTCCTCGCACAAAAGGTTTTGCAGGTAACAATGAGTAAGCCTACAGGTCAGTAGGACAGCTTCAGTTGGGAGATCATTTAAGAGGGATACGCTGCGTCTGCGTTAGGGATTCTTGCAGGAGCACGAGGTTGTCCCGATATGGTAGGGCCTTTTCCCTTTCGGGCGGTGAGGACAGCCAGTTCGCTTGCCACTTCGTCTGAACAGGCAGATTTCAGCCGTAGACGGCATCAGTACAGCTCAGGGTTTGACTCAACAGCGATTAACAATAGCACGGACACTGCAGGGCAAGATGACCGCAATAGCCCTCGCACTTTCACGCTGGCCCGGAGTAGCGCAGATATGGAAGCCTAAGCTTCTTCGATCCCGCAAGAACGTACGAATCCAGATAGCGACGCCTCAGTTGCCTACATGACTGCTACGGCGCCCCTGCCTACTGCTGTATCCAATTGTGAAAACTATAAAAGCGCATGATATTCTCAGGGATGTGTTCACGACTCATCGAAGTCCTGCCCAAGCCAGATGTCCGCCCTGCTGAGAATCCCTCTGCTCATCTCTGCAACCCATAGCTTCAACGTGGGTGTCACACCTCCCAATCCTCCTCCAGCACCGTCCGAGCTGGTGAATGAGAAGTGGCTGTCAAAGCTAGCACGTGCAGGGCCGTGGACGTACGCGGTGAGGCATCTAATGTAACTGTTGGCTTATGCTAGCCACATGCTGAGCGTAGGTTACTAGGCCTGGTCCACGATCGTCGCCCTCTGCGAGACGGCAGTGTTTCTGGTACAGAGCCGGCCTGAATTGCCATATGCGGACGTTATTTTGAAGAGCCTGATGCCCTCGCGCGCACCTGCTTCTGCATTGCGCATCACGCCGCTGTTCCTCCTCGGATGGGCGACCACGGTAGCGGGAGGTCTCGTGAGAGTTTGGTGCTACCGCACGCTTGGCCGCCTCTTCACCTTCGAGTTGACAATTCGCAAGGATCATCGCCTTGTCACCGAGGGTCCCTACTCCATCGTCCGCCACCCGAGCTACCTGGGCCTCATGTTGGCCTTCATAGGCTTCCATATCCTTCACCTTAGTCCCGGGTCATGGCTGAGAGAGAGCGGAGTGTTGGAGACGACCGTCGGGAAGTGCATTTTCTGGTCTTGGATGGCGTTCGTCTTGACGATGGTTCCCGGGGTGGTGAGCAGGATGCCTGTGGAAGACCGCATGATGAAGAGGCAGTTCGGGGAACAATGGGAGCAGTGGGTTCAGCGCGTCCCGTACAGGATTGTTCCTTACTTGTATTGAACTGCCTGTACCTTGGTGCAATGACTGATCTCTATGAATCATTGACCGACTACATACTTGAGCGCCTACCGAATTTTGCACAAGTAGTCGTCAAGGTAAACAGCCTACGTACCACCGCAGTGACGAACCCGCCAGAAAAGCAGGGGGCCACGGCTAACACAGCCAGATGGCACTCGGCGATCGCTTGAGGAGCTTTGGCGACGTCGCGTCACTTGAGTGCCATGGTATACTGACAGAGTCAAGCATCCATATTTATGTTGTCGTTCTGACTCCTGGGCTACGATATGAGGCTAGCCAAGGGGCGGACAGAAATAAAATTTTAGACCACATGCCACAAATCTCAGTTAAGGGTCGCCAGGGGACCCCCCCTCCCCCCGTGGGACAGCCTCACGGTACATAAAGGGAAGGTATGTCGCATAGCAAGCAAGGGTTAGGGTTACTTTGTCACAGGGGGTGTCACATCTACTTCGGTCACAATTCATATGTTTTTCTGAAGATCGCTACCAGGAGTCGTTCTTTCTCACCGCTTTCCTCTGGGATACTTCAGAAAGGCATTTAGATTACTCAAAAGTACCCAATGGTGTGCCAGATACCTACCCGTTAGGCCCCTTACCCCAGATGGCTGGGCGCTTAACTGATAATAAATCTCAGTTAAGGGCTCCGAGGTCCCCCCCTCCCCCTGCATGTGGTCTCGGCATCTCCCGGTGTCCGCCCCTTGAGGCTAGCTAGGAGTTTGTCGTCCAACTGTCTACGGAACATCGATGATCCGAATTCTTGTGTGCCACTCAGCCACCAAAAATCCCTTAGATGATTGTGAGAACGAGTATTGATCGTTGTGTGAAGTACATAGTATGCAGTGTGATATATTACATTGGTATACACGAGCAAGTCCTCAAGAAACGAATAAAAAAGATCCATGTATCCTTACAGAGGCACTTATCCTAATACCTTCCTCAATCCTTCCTTCTGGGCTGGTGTTAGTCGGTCGGGGAAGACAACCTCCCACTTGACCACCATATCGCCCTTCTTCTTTCCTCCCTGCTTGCGTATCGGCATACCCTCGCTGGGTATTCTTGTCACTTGTCCAGGCTTGACAATACCGGTAGGTACCGGCACCTGGAGCTTCCGTCCGTCCAGGTGCTCGACCACCTTGGTACCGCCCGACCCTGTTAACGCGTCGACAAGCGGGATCTTGACGGTCGTGTGCAGGTCATCGCCATCGCGTGTGAACCTATCGTGCGGCTTCTCCTCCACAACGAAGACCAAGTCTTGCGCCTCTCCGTTTGGCTGCTCGTTGCCTGCACGAGCAAACCGGACCTTCGTCCCGCTCTTCCACCCAGGTTGAATCTGGATTTCTAGGACCTTATCCTCCGTGCCACCGCTCAGCAATCTCCGCCCAACCTTGACGTGCTTCGAGGCTCCATTGTACAGATCTTCCAATGACACCTTCAGCGGGCGGGTGATTTCTGATGGTCCCTTCGGTGTCGGTTGCGGTCCTGGCGACGCTGGCCGACTGCCTTGCCGTGCTGTCCGCCGACCGAAACCACCGGGCATGCCTCCCATGCCTCCGAAGCTGCTGAACCCAGACATGTCGTCGTCATCGTCTGCGCCGCCAAACATGCCGCTCATGCCCCGCATGCCACCCAGGCCGCCTCCGAGCCCGCCAAAGAATTGCTCGAAGATCTTGTTGGGGTCGGTCGGCGAGAATCCACCACGCCCGCCGCCAAACCCTCCCGGACCCGACGTGAACGTGAACGTAGTCCCTCCGCCGCCTGGGAAGCTGCTGAAGCCACCAGGGAAGCCACCCATGCCTGCCCCGCCGGATGGTGGCGGGCCTCCACCCTTGAGACCCTCTTCGCCGAACTGATCGTAAATCGCCCTCTTGTTCGAATCACTGAGGACTTCGAATGCTTCGGAGATCTGCAAACAGAACGTGTCAGAAACTTAATATCGAGAAGAGTAACATCCTGATTTGACCTACCTGTTGGAACTTCTTCGAGGCTTCCTCGGACCCGGCGTTTCGGTCGGGGTGCCATTTGAGCGCCTGCATAAAAGTGATCGTCAGCAACGTGCTCGATGCTCAACATTGCTATAGAGAAATGCCTACCATCTTCTTGTACGCCCGCTTGATGTCCTCCTCGCTAGCATCCTTGCTCACACCCAAGAGCTTGTAGTAGTCAGTTCCCATTTTGACAAAAAGTCGTTAAAACAGGAAGTTTCGTAACGTCGTGTAGTGAATGGTAGGTTGCAAAAGGCGCAACGCCCCGCTGGCGGTAATATAACTGCTGGCATCCCGCTGGCCGGGAATCCACGATGTGGCTGGCGGATATACCAGAAGAAACTAGAAGTTACTGCCCCATAGCGTGACGTCACTTTTCCCGCCCAAGGCGCCCGCCTATTGCCTCCTTTGGTAGTCACCGGTCCTTGTGGCCCGCCGTCCCTCCGCCTTAAGTTAGTCCTCAGCGCTGCCGCCGACGATGCCCTCGAGCACGATAGCTGCTGCTGCCACAACTGGCGCCCAGGCAAGGCCACAGAACGGCGATGGACCGCACGATGAGCGCCGGAACTCCCTAATGCGCAGGTCGTGGTACGCGATGACGGACATGCTCTCGCCGTTCTCGCCTTCGGCGCTCGCATCGCTGCCCAAGAGACCCAAACGGGCTGCGCGCTATACTAGGGCGGATCACATTCCTGATACCGAACAAGATGAGAACGGGCAGCCGCCGACTGTGCGCGATTATCATGCTATCAACTCGGTGCCCCCGCAGGTGCGAGTACCGAAGAAGATCCCCACGCCGATCAAGGTGGAGGGGAAGGTCTGGTTTGCCAACGAACGAAGTGCGTAGCAGTGCACAGCTCAATATCTGTGATGCTCAGGAGGGAATATAGCATGGGTGTCATACCTGAACATCGCCATGCTGATGGGCACCTTTTCCTTGGCTCTGTTCAATACATCGAAGGATCAGATCGCTAGGAACTTTGCCTACGTTTATGCTGGTCTCAGTGTTGCCATAGTGGTGAGCGGACATGCTCTGTGCTGCGGTCTATCCGTACCAAGGTTTTTGTTCCTCAGGTTTACGGATACCTGCTGTATCAGTACAGAATTACTCTGATCCGAAGGAGAGATCCCAACCACTTTGGTATGCTTGCTAGTTGTATCTGCATCCCAGATTCTGACTGCCTCGCATAGATCAAATATGGGGACCTATAGTCATAAGTATCGCTCTCTTCTGCGCTGTTCTGGCAAACTTCATCTTGAGAGGTACGCACAGTTCTATAAGGTCCTAAAGCCTATTTGACCGGTATTCCATTTGCAGTGAGGGAGTTGTAAGTGTTACAGTCATCGCCCGTACTAAGTTCTCACTCAAGGCGATGAGCGCAGGCGTCAGTCAGAAGTGATACCGGCACCTAGTCCTACGCCCACCGGTTTCTAGCCTGTAGGTTCCATTCCGACGCTGCGGGTTGAAGGGGTTGAGGGAGGTACTGTACGATCAAGAATTGGGGTGCTTTGACACAAACTATGGATTAGTTGTTGTTACATAGACTGTCATCTACATAACGGATATCGGGAGATTACAATGTGAATACTGAATTACCCTACGCGATCACAGATATCTCCTGCGGCCCGCAGGCTGCCCAAGGGGTTTCAAGTTGGAGGTATCGAGAGCCGTGCTAGTGCCACAGTTTGCTGCTTCCATCTCATACAGGTTGATGGTAAGTGGTAGCTCTACTCGGTCAAGTATCCGTTCCGTCGTGTTGTCACTTGCCTGCGAGTTGGCGTGCCCGGGTCTCATTCAGAGCTTCGCCCTCGTCGGCAAGTCTGCTGCGACGAAAACCAGGTTCACGATCTTGCGACTATCCGTACTCGGGTCCTCTGACTGCGATTGAATCCTGCGGAGCACGGGTCAATATCTATCGCTCGTTAATGATGCAACCACTTACACGACATTCACGGACTTGTGACGTTCAATGTCCACCACCCCCTTCGTTCCAGGCAGCTCCTTCCTTTGCCCCCGAACAACATAAACACCTCCGAACGCGCCATTCTGCAGGCACTTTAGCGAGAGGACATTGCACATATCCCCATCCTCAACCTACCCTGTTGCTTGGGTCTTTGGGTACGTCCACAGTGACCTGCCAATCCACCTTGAGTCCAGCAGGTGCGGCCCGGCGCATGGCCACCACGAGTTGCTTGACTCCTTCGCGATTAACGGGCGTACCGTTCAGCAGGACTCTAACATCGGGTGAGAACGTCTCCTCCACAGCTCGCAGCGATTCCGCGTCATTGCGAGATTCGAAGACGGCGCTGATGTGCTGTTTAGACCATTCGGTGAGGGTTGGAAGGGCCTTCCCGGACATTTCGCGGCGAGGAGGGGATGTCAAGAAAGAGCTGCAAACGATGGCGTATCATAGTATGTAAAGTTGATCCTGACATGATGCGGGCCTGCGTATATTCTGAGCTTCGGAGTTCGGACAGTCAAGGTCTTCCTTGATCGGTGGCGATTGAGCGTGGCCGAAGCGATGTCCGAGCGCAAGCATCCATAATTATACATGCACAGGAAGTACAGAGCTCAGCAAGTTTTAGGGAGCAAAGTCCGCAGAAGAGTTGTGCACGCCCGGATTCAGAGTGAGGAGAAAGAGTTGGACGGTATGATGCAGATGGCTGAATTGCCAGTTCCCACGGGTTGCGCTCGAAAACTCAAATTGCGTATACAAAGAAATAGCGGGTATGAAGCAAAGGACAGGAATAACACGTTACAATCGATACATCCAGAGGGTACAACAGCTTTTGTAATTTGAAACTTCACTTCAAGTGCTTCTTCATTTGCTACATAGCCAGATCGTCAGCATTCGCGAACTGAACGGGATAAAAGTGGCAAGACCGACCTCCTCCATCGTGTCCAGGTCGGTGGTCTCTATACGAGCGATTTCCCGGCCAAGTGCAACCTCGATCTGGTGCATCTGCTCCCATGTGCGCTTGTCGTGCACGAAATTGATGGAGATACCCTTCCGTCCGAACCGACCTGTCCGGCCTATACACCACAATCATGTCACCTCACGCTCCTTCGCAACAACTGAAGTCGACATACCAATTCGATGGATGTACGTCTCGATATCGGGTCGCATATCAGCTTTGTTCCCATAGTTATCCCGCTCGCTCATCAGCGGCAGGTCGTAGTTGACCACCATGTTGACCTGCAGGATATCGATACCCCGCGCGACGACGTTCGTCGTGATGAGGACCTTCTCGCGCCCCTCACGGAAGTTGTCGATGATGGCGTCACGTTCCGCGCCGTCCTTCGCGCCGTGCAGCGAGGCGACTTTGTGCCCCTCGGCCGTCATGCGCTGCGAGATCCTGTCTGCTGTATGACGATGCTAGCAGAGGAAAGAAGAGCCGAATCAATAACGTGTTTGAAGAATACAAGGAGATCTACACTCACTTGGCAGAAGATTATGCTCTGACCAATTGTCAGCAGCTTGTATAGTGACACCAGGATATCATATTTCTGGTCCTCGTTCTTGCAATCCATGTAAAACTGTCGGATACCCTCAACGGACAGCTCATTCTTCTGCAACTCGATCTTGTTCGCGTTCGGTGCAAATTTGGACGCGAACGACCGGACGTGATCGGGGAAGGTAGCAGAGAACAGGATGATTTGGATGGGCTTGCCTTTCGGCAGCGCACTTCCGCTCCATCAGCCTCACACTCGCCGCGGAACGTCGCGATAGCACTCACTTCTTCACTTTCAGCGTCTGCTCGCCCAGCCCGTCCTGATCCAACATGTTGTCCGCCTCGTCCAGCACGAACACGCTCACTTCGCTGACATCCAGAATCCTCTTGCGGACCAGGTTGAACATCGTCCCTGGTGTGCCGACGACGATATGCGCGGTGATCTTGGTCACGTCCCGCGGAAGGTGGTCCTTGATCGCGTACTCGGTTTGAACGGGGGTGAACTTACCCATGGCCACTACTACAGACATGATTTGTCGCGCAAGTTCACGGGAGGGTGCTAGGCAGAGAGCCTGGAGTTATGTCTTGAGTAAGGAGTCCGAGATTACTAGGATTGACGGACAAGGATGACGACTTACCTGAGGCTGGTTCTTGGAGAAGTTGATCCGACTGAGCATAGTAAGGACAAAAGCGGCGGTCTTCCCCGTTCCGGACTGTGATTGACCGATCATGTTCTGGGGCCTGTGCAGACGCGAGAGACAGTCAGCTGATGACTAGTAGGGGATCCGGGGCAACATACGGGTTCTTCAGCAACAGTGGTAAAGCGCGCTCCTGAATCTTTGAGGGCTTTGTGAATCCCATGTCATAGATGCCCTTCAATAGATCCGCATGTCTGTATCCCCGTCAGTCCCTCCAGTCCCTCCTCACAAGATGCACGCCACGTACAGCCCAAGCTCCTCGAATGTTTTGATACTAAATAGCGGTGAATTTGGATCAGCTTGCTGGTCGGCGAGCGTCACCTATCCCCCAAGTCATGAACACTGGAACCCTCGCACACGAGCACGAGCTTGACGTACCGCGACCTCGAAGGTAGACTTGATCAGATCGCTTGCATCTACGGTCATAGTTCAGTTATAATTACACCAGACGCAAATGTACGTCCCATACCCTCATTTTTCTCCTCCGCGTCCTCGGGCTTTGCGCTGCTACTTGCTGCAGGAGCTATAGCACGCGTCTCTTCAACTTATCCGATGCACGCCCAATACGATCGAAGACGTACCAGCTTCACCCTCGGGTGCGGGCGTGTAGAATCCGTCAGCGTCCTTCTGCAATGTAGACATCGTTGGCAGACGGGAAAGTACTGAAGCCGGAGGATGAGTCGCAGCCACAGAACTTTTGCATCTTCATTGCCACAGGCAGAAGGCGGCACCGCAAGCGGCAAAGGCCGAAGCAATCCGATCAGCTTCAGGTTTCCTTTCTTGGAGTATGTCAGAGCTTGGCTTTCACCGTCGACTTCAGCTTCGCCTGTTTGTGTTCATGCTGACCACACGCGCACCTGCCGACATGCACCGTACATCCCTCTTAGCTTTTGAGTTGATGTTGATTTTGCAAGCGCGCGGAAGGTCAGGCCACCACAACTGAAAGTCTTGACGTGTTCTGCATTGGCCTCCCCCCAGATTACAGAGGGACGCTTGACTGCCATATGTCTTTCTTTCCCAGAAATACTATATACAAGCATAGCGCCATATGCTGGCGTTGATTAGACATCGTGATCTGGGCTACCTGCTTGCTTCGGCTGGACGGCTTACTCGCTCTGGCTCTCACACTGACCACCCTCCACTCTACAACTCTTGCGCACTATGGTGCTCGCGGTGACGTTCAGAAATGTGATCAATGGGACAGTCCCTTTTGCTCCCTCTTGCGACAGGGAGTACAGGTATGATTCGCAAGTCTGCCAAATATGGCAATCATCGTAGTTTCTTTCGCCTGCGGACGCACGCAGAATCACTACTTGGTAGGCCTCATCTTCTATGTCGTCTTCATTCCGCCTCTCTTCCCAAACTACTCACTTCGCTCTCGGATCTGAGAAGCCTTTTCTGCCTTCACCTCGGCTGCAGCTCACAACCTCGCCCGCGGTGGAGACCTGATATGTTCCGGCGGCTTTGTTCGATTAAAGCTACTCCACCCCAGCCGTATCTCTTCGTACTCGGCACCATAGAACTCCTACAAGTCACTCACAGCACCCAGCGCGTAGCAGCATAATGAATCGCGTGACGTCACGCGACTTAACAATAGCGCGCCTCATGGCTCTCACTCTCCAACATACAGGCTTCCTCCTCGGCGCAAATGATGAATTGGCTTCTGCACCATGTATCTGTGGTCATGCAGATAAGCCGTCGCCACCTCGGTTCGTAATGCGACACCGACGTCATGGTGGAAGCCAAGAGCTACTTAAACACTGGAGACCTGTCCGGGAGGCTCAAGATTTACCAAAGTTTCCTCCAGACGTCACTTGATACCCCTCGTACCGAATCCTAGGACTGTGTTAATCAGCAATCTTACTTCATCATGGTAAGTCCAGCGTGGCTACTAGGCACGACCGGTGTTGATTTGATTGTTAGGGTATCATCATCTCCACGATTGCAGCTGCTGTGACTGCCGTAGTCACCGGCGTCGTAGCCGTCGCCTCGATTATTCTCGGCGTTATCGCCACTGTAAGTTTACTTTCACCAACCATTGCCGTGGTACCTTCATCCCAACTGATCCACCCCTCCAGATAATCATCGGCATATTCGACATTATCTTCGACATCCTCTGCTGCAACTGCTTCGGCGCGCGCACCCGACGAACGGGAACTCATACATACTGGGGATCTGGTGGGCTCTTCGGACCCAGAAGGGCTGCAGCAGGTCCCATGGCGGGCGCCGGGGCAGGTCCGGGCGTGGGCGGTGGAGGTTTGGCCGGTGGGCCTGCGATGGGTACCACGGGTGCGGCGGCGACTTACTAAATGATTTCGTCCATCTCATCGAGTTACGCGATATTGACGATTTTAATACATGATTCGGTGACGACGGAGGATTATACTATTCATGTTTAATAGAGGATGTGTTGTAGTATTTGTGATTGTACCTATGCCCCGTGTAACGAAGGCACATACCCTCGAATTATCTATCAATTCTGCGTACACGCGAAGGAGGTGAATAGAGATTAATAGGGTTACACAGGGGTCACGGTCCCGGATGTAGGGGCGCTGGACACCATCACCACCTGGTTCAAGCCAGAATCTTGGAGGACGCGATACAAGATCGAGAATTCTTTGATCTGCCCAGGTGCAAAGCGTTCGTATGTCGGTGTTCGAGCGTACGCAATCTCGGCGGTGGTAGTCTAACAGCATGAGGGCGAGTCAACCGGCATAAACTACTAGTCTGAGAATGACAGCGTACTAGTATCTCTGATGTCAAACCCTTTATTGGAGACGCTGAACTGCGGAAGCGGTGCATACGGTACGTAGCACCATTGAGCCAGCTTAGTACGGTGTCCGTGGTGCTCTGCTTCGACTTAGTACCGGGACATCGAACGTTATAGGCGCTGACATACGTGAAGTTCGACCTCGTATGGCCAATGCTCGCTCCCGATAGGCACCAATGGTTCTTTCCTCGCTATGATGGGGTCCAGGAGAGCCTCCAGGGGATGGTCAAAGATGCAGTCGACTTCCTCCGCGTTGGCCGTCAGACCGCCGAGAACAGAGACATCACCCAAGAAAGCGACCACAGGTGTGACAAAGAGCTTCGACGACGACAAGAAGGGGCGCAGCAGACACAGGGTATACACATGCGGGCAGTTCAGCGGCAATCCGACTTCTTCGTGGGCTTCGCGGTACTAGACGTTTCTCCAGAGGTGCAGCAGGCGCGGGAGCAGCTGGACTCACAGCAGTAGCCACTATGTCGACGTCTGTCTCGTCGACTTTACCCCCGGGCAGGGCGGTCTGGCCGGGATGTGCGCGGAGGGACTTGCTCCGGGTGGTGAGGAGTACACGGAGCTCCCCCGCGCGTTCGAAGAGTAGCACGAGGACAGCGGCGAGTTTACTCGTTGGATACGACGACCTGCAGTCCCCAAGGGGTCCCGGTGGATGCAGCAGCATCGGTTATCCAGCACATGAGTGAGGTAATTGATTGACGAACGGACAAGTCAGTGGTCTCGCGCTGGTGGATCCGCAGACGTTCTAAGCTTTGTCTCGTCTTCTCAGTTACCTTCTCGAGGGCGGTCGACGGGAGACCGAATGAAGTCGACATAAAGATTGAGGATTTCGGGGAGTCCTGTGGCGGATTTCGAAGGAGGTTAAGGCTGATCGAGCGCTCGAGGACGCGTCCTCAGGCGACAAAACCGACTCGTTCGTCCCAGTTCCTTGCGGCATGCGCATGCTCTATCCTGCGTCTGCTCATGTTTCTGCTAACACATTGGCAAAAAAAGGTTCAAATGTTGAAGGCCAGCGTCTATATCAAAACCACGTTAATCAGGAGATGCATCCACCTTTGGCCCAGCTGGCCAGCGCACCCCCTACTAGCGATGGGTAGCCGTGATTCACCATGGCCAGTCATGACGACTCATGACCACCCATTGCCAGTAATGAATTATGTATAGGACCCGTCTAACCGCTACCCTATGAAGGGAATCTAAGGAGGCAAAGTATTCCAAGAGCAGTCTACAAGCATCCTATGATAGTATGTTCACTACTGCTCAAGGGAGAATCACGAGATTGAGTACCCTCGCAATCTCTCGCAATTAAGGCGATGTCTGGTATGGTCCCCTCAGCTCAGATATATAGCCCTAGGTAGGGTACCCCTGCCCAGTACCATTTTATCTCGGTCAACCCTCGACGGTCTCTATGGCTGAGCCTCCCCCAGCAGGACTATTGAGCTACTATCACGTTCACCTCTGACGGTTGACCCATCCTATTCCATCCGCGACGCGGGCATGAGATCGAAAGCGCTGTCCTATACTTGTCTGGGCTGCATCATGTAGGGAAAGCAATCCAACAGGATTGAGTGGTTCTAGCACCTGCATATTCATTGCCTGACAGCATGAGAACATCCGGTCGATTTGCCTAGACTGTAATGTATGCCCCATGATTTAACTATTGGGCAGTTAAGCTGACCATTCAACCATAGCTTCTGCATGATCGCCGTACATGGAAGTCGCCGCTAGATTGTGGGCAACGTTCCTGGGTGAGGAGATGATGTTGAAATACCAAATTCGACACCGTACGCGCGGACTGCTGCATGTGAGGTAGATGGGAAGGGACATAATTTGGCCAAGTTACCTGAAGCACTCGACGGTGCAGCGAGTGACGTTCCTCGTTATAGAAGCGGGGCGGTGCAGGTCGCATCATGAGGTACGCAATGCCCCTTGACTCAAATTGACATTCTCATATCCAATGTACATAAGCTATGGCTGGCTCCTACCTCTAGCGAGGCTGATATCGCGAGAGCTAAGATAGAATCTTATTTCAAACGCTAGTCTCAGGAAACCTGTTTCTAATCTCGAAGCCGGGGCTCCCCACCCATCCCCTCCAGACGTACCTTTCGAACTCCCACCTTCCTGATGCACGGTCCTGAGCTCCATTAGAGTGTACGCAGCTGCGGGTGTGGCGGGTACCTTGGAGCACTCTTTCCATTTATGCTGGATCTATGCATCCGCGGCGTCTCTGGGCTCAGTTCCGAATCCCGACGTGCCCCTATTCTCGAGTGCATAAAAGAGATCGCTCAGACGGTCTCCACTCCCCAGACAGGTCAACGCCAGCACATCTACCAGCCTACCAATTCACTACATCTTCTCACCGTGACAATGGCCTGCTCCTGCGCTGACAGCTGCTCGTGAGTCCGCCTGCATGTCCTCCGCACCGACCACAGGCGCTCACCCTCTTATCTCGCACAGCAACTGTACCACCGCACAGCAACTGTACCACCGGCTCCTGCAGTTGCCCCAAAGGCCAGTGCGCCTGCGCTGGGTGCGCTAACAAGGCACACTCCTCCAGCGTACGTCGGTTTCATTTATACGCGGAATCAGCACCTCAGTAATGCCGTCCATGCTGCCAGTGCTCCTGCAAGGGCTCCGGTTCCGGCTGCAACTGCGCTAGCCAAGACAAGGCCTGCTCCTGCTAGGCGATTGCTTTCCTGGACTAGTGACGCACGCGGTGCTCTAGTTTGACTCGAGGAGTTGAGGCTGTATATGTGAACATGTACTTCTTGCTGCAGTGTTGTATCAGTATTGTTTCGTGGAGATAACCTCATAAAACCAACACACATTTTTCCTGAGCCGTTGCCCAGTCTCGAATGCCTCGCTGACTTGTAGCCCAGCTGGCTGCAATCTCCTGCGTCATCGAACCTCACTGATATCGAAAAATGGCAACAAATTTACCTGATTGTTCGCCTATCTACTTTGTATCTACTAACTATTGAGGAGACGCCGTTTACACGTCTATCGTTGACTGATGACGGACTCTTACCCGGACCACATATGGAAAACATACCTAATGCGGCACTTCCCACGACATGTGAAGAATTGTCCTTCTTGTCAAGTCTGAACTGCACTTCCGAAGCCATTCTTTGTACGACATGCACCCAATGCCATAGCGCCCCTCGGACTCCAGAATGTCTCTTCTGTTCAAGAATCTCCGAGTGCATCAGGTCTTCGGGGCCAACACCGATGTCGGCAAGACCTTGTTAACCTCCGCGCTCGTTCGCGCTTCCGCGACCAAGCATGAAAGAGTGTTCTACCTGAAGCCAGTGAGCACCGGGCCTATGCAAGATGCAGACGACGAGTTGAGACCGTTCGACCGTGCCGTGTCTGCTTTGGCTCATGCATATCGTCGACTAGACATGTCAAACGCTACATCGGAGCTAACAAGGATCGCCTGCACGCTGCTTGTCTCTATCGATTCTCCGAGCCCTTGAGCCCCCACCTTGCTGTACAACTGGAAGCTGATAAGGAACAGACGGAGGTCGGATACATTTCGTCTCGTCTAGTGGAATAATGTGTATATTGAAGCCATGCGCTGCTCGTTAAGATTCCTGTCCCATCAGATGAGACGTTTGGGAGCGCAGTTGCGAGTCATATCAGGCAGAATGCATCTGGAGCGCCTTCGTATTCTCATATGTACGTCGAGACAGCTGGAGGTAAGGCCTGTCACTGTCGCTGGCGCCTCTTGATTAAATGCACACCTCGCATCCAGGAATTCACAGTCCCTCCTTGTCAGGCACAACCCAAGCAGACGCCTACCGACCGCTCTTCCTTCCGACCATACTGATCGGCGACTCCAGACTGGGCGGTATCTCCTCCACAATCTCAGCTTACGAGTCGCTCATGCTGCGAGGCTACATCGTCGACTGCATTCTACTATTCAAAGATGAGTATTACCGCAACGGCGAGTATCTCGCGCCGTATTTTGCAGAGAAACAGATCAACGTTGCCACCTTCGACCCGCCCCCGCCGCGGCACAGCGATCCCTCAGCGAATTTCGACCTGACGGAAAGATACTACCAATCCCTCGTACCGCCTACGCAAGAAGGCAGCATCTTCAACGTCCTCTCCCACCTCGACGCTTGTCATTCGCGAAGGCTCGAAGAGCTCGAGTCCATGCCCCGCCGTACTCTCGATACCATCTGGTGGCCCTTTGTCCAGCACGGACACGTAAAAGGCGAGCAAGACGTTAACGTCATCGATAGCGCCTTCGGGGACTTCTTCTCTGTATACAACGGACATCGCTCAAAACGGACGAAAAAATCCCTGCTAGAACCGCAATTTGACGGCTCAGCATCGTGGTGGACGCAAGCCTTAGGACACGCGAACCCTGCGCTCACGACGGCCGCTGCGAGAGCCGCTGGGCGGTACGGACACGTTATGTTCCCTCAAGCCACGCACCTCCCGGCCTTGAATCTCGCTGAACGCCTGGTCAAGGATGGACCTGGAAAGGACTGGGCGTCCCGCGCGTTCTTCTCCGACGACGGCTCTACTGGTATGGAAATCGCTCTGAAAATGGCGTTACGTGCATATGCTATTAAGCAGTCGCCCCCGCTTGACATGGCTAATAGGAAGGAACTGGGCGTCCTAGGCCTGAAGGGAAGTTATCATGGCGATACCATCGGCGCAATGGATGCATGCGAAGAGGGCGTTTACACTTGTGAGTGGCATAACGCCAAGGGGTATTGGTTCGACCCGCCTTACGTCGGCATCCGCAAGGGCAAAGTTCATATCACCGTCCCTGAATCCATAGCTCTGCAGTCCGAAGGGTCGGTCAACGGTGACGCCCTGCAATCTTTGTCTCAGGTGTACGACGTGAAACAGCGGTTGGATACACCGTTAGCCTCAGTCTACCGAACTTTTGTAAGCCAAACGCTCGATCGCCTACAGAAAAAAGAATCGCCTGCACTCGCTGCTCTAGTTCTGGAGCCTATTGTCTTGGGGGCCGGTGGTATGATATTCGTGGATCCCTTATTCCAACGTATTCTTGTAGACCTCGTTCGAGAAGCCGAGCCATCGAAGACCCTCCCGGTCATCTTTGACGAGGTCTTCGTAGGTCTCTACCGATTAGGCATGGAAACATCTGGACCGCTCCTCGGCGTGCATCCCGACATATCCGTCCACGCAAAGATACTGACCGGAGGTCTACTGCCGTTGGCCGTCACGCTGGCATCGGACGAGACATTCCAGGCGTTCCTCAGCGAAAACAAGACGGATGCCCTGCTTCACGGTCACAGCTACACAGCCCACCCGGTGGGCTGTGAAGTTGCTAACGAGACCCTCAACATGCTGCAGAAAGTCGTGTGCGGCGACGAATGGAAAGAGGCGCAGGAGAGGTGGTCTGGCGCAGGAGACACGGATTCCCCCCGTGTCTTCAGCCTGTGGGATCAAGGCTTCGTAGAAGCCATATCACATCTGGCTCCTGTCAAAGAGGTGATGACTCTGGGAACGCTCCTCGTTATCAAGACGCAGGATGATAGCGGTGGTATGGACCACTCGATTTCCCCCTCAGTTCCCACTCGCTTATTGTACCTGCCGACAGGATACCGATCTAACTCTGCGCAAGCCCTGCTGAAACCGGTGGTTGCTGCGTTGAATGAAGAGTCTCCGAACGCATTCGGGATGCATTTCAGAACCCTTGGTAACGTTGCTTACTTCATGACCAGTCTGAACAGCCCGTCAAAGACAATCCGCGCGGTAGAAGATAGAATATGGTCCGCTCTATCGAATGCACATTCATGATGTGATAGAAATACATAAAGCAACAGAAAATCCAGGACTAGTCCTGTCGCTGAACAGTCCCGACAGTCTAACTCCGCCAGTATTGTGCCAGGTCATGAATCCGATCCAGGACAGCGGTGAAATAAGATGTCTCGTTGAGAAGGGCTTCGAAATGTTTGATCGCTTCCTCTTCTGTAAGATCCAGTCGGAACTTATCTTGGATCTGTTCGTGAACGTCGCGATGCTTGATGTCGGGAATATTGGCATCGATCATGAGCATGACCAAGTTGAGAATGAGGTTGGCGCTCTTGCGAAGAATGGTGAAGGCCGTGAAGCAGAAGTTCTTGAAGCGCGCGTAGTGAGTAGACTGGGCACCGCCCATGCCGTCTACCATTTCCTTGCACACCTTCACCGGAGGCGGAAATGGCTTAGGGTCGCGTCCAAGGATGTACCCAAAATCGACTAGATGGCAAACCTATCAGGGAATCCACACGCACAATATGTCTGTAGACTCACCATGGAAGAAATGCCCTGGAGAGGGGAGCGTCAGCAAATCAGTAAGTAGTCTTATGTATGTGCTTACCATCCGGTGTCAGCAGTAGATTGTCGAGATGCCGGTCGCCTACACCGAGAATATAGGTGACGACACAATACCCAGCTGAGATATTATGAGGTACGGTGAGGAAGAGCCCAATCTTTGACACGCACCGCAGCTCCTAACAAACGTATCGATAACGCTTGGCTCCACGCCGTACGTGCCTACACTTCCTTCATCAGGATAATTGGCCCGAAGGTAATTTAGCAAGGTCCCGTGTTCGCTGACGATAGCAGCAATGGTTTTGCTCGGAATGAATTGTGCCATTCCCTGGAGTGGACCAGTCGCTAGAACATCATAAGGAATGAGCTTCAAGTCCAAATTCTCCTTCCGTAGAAGTCGGTCCATGAGGGTGAACAACTGGATGACCAGTTGATCCTGCCGCATATCGTCTCCGTCTTTAAATATGACAGGATACTCGGACCCATCTGAACACTGGAAGTACAGCAGCATCGGGAACAAGTTTGATTTGAAGACAGACGACTTCTCGGCAATTATTCCCGTCACTTCGTACTTGGCGTTCAGAGGTAGAGGGAGGGGCTGCATCGACGCGAGACCATGTTTGGAGTCGGCAAGGAAGGCACGCAATTTCTCAATCTTCTTCGGTCGGGGATCTTTGGATGTACGGAGGTCGCGAGCTCGCTTGGCCAAAGTGGCGACCAACTCTGCTTGACGAAGCATGGAATGTCTACGCTCTTGGCCATTCTCAGCCTGTCAAGGGTACGTTTCGAGTTAGTCATCTCCGGCGAGGGCTAGCCGATCATTGCTCTGACCTCCAGAATCTTCTGCATAAAGTTGAAATCAACTCGCCCATACATCTTCGCCATCAATTTATCCTCCAGAGCGACCTCTACCATGAGGTACCAGTGGAATCGGTTACCCAGGACTGGATTCTGAACAGCTCGAGCAATGAGGAAGTCAGCGAGGCCACTGTCCTCATACGATATTGCGCTAGCTGCCGATCGCGATGACCGCTGCTCGCTAGCCACACTCTCGAATTTCAGAGCTTGCACAAGTTGGAGGAGGTATAGCATCAGCTCCTGGATGAATTCCGTCAGCGTTCCTTGATATGCTGAACAGAGAGATGGTCAACGTACATCATCTGGAGCCCGACTCAGCTGTTTCACGGCAAACGCCCTGACTCTCGAGTCAACCGTATTTGGGCCAAGCAGTTCTAGCGCGTCGTCCGTGTCTATCTCGGTCCACATCGGCAGTAGCTCCTCAACGGCCTGCCTTACCTCTGACGCGTCGCGCCACGTCACGGACTTTAGGAACTTCGTAAGGCCGCGTTTGTCCCTGGTGAGGTAAAAACGAAATTTCCATATGAGATCTTTCTCTTCCGATGTCAGCCGTTCAGCCGGTGAATAGTTGAGGATATGCTGGTCAATGGCTGAGCAGGGCTTTAAGACGGGGTAACGGTAGTAGACTTACAGATAACTCATCCCGGATCTTGGCATTCGGCTTCAGCTCCCTGTCGTAGGGACCGCTTCTGTGACTGCGCACAAGTCGACGATGTTTATCTTCTACAGGATTCTCCCGCGTTACCTCTGGGTCAACGATAGCCCAGAGATATGTGTTATCCGACAGAGACACTGCGGAGGTAGAGGGTTGACTCGGAGTATGCGTTGCCGCAGCTGTCACCGCTGTGGATGCAGAGGGGGCTGGAGTTTCCTATACGCCACAAGAACAGTGGTCGAGCGATGCGAGCCAGTCAGCCATGTATAAGGCGATGAATGCAAAGGACGTACAGGTTCGCTGAATATCACAGGGAAATCAAAACGGGGCATATCGATATACAGGTAAAGGTTGTCAGACTTCTCAGTCTCTGCCTGACATGCGGGTATAATCAGTCGGCTGTCCTTAGCTCCAGAAACAAGCTAACTTAGGCTACGTACCGCATGTATCTCTTCCATCTTCCTGAACGCAAGGTTGTCTAGCCAGTCTGTCTTTGGTAGATCGCCTCGCTCGTACTTCTTGACGAGCTGTATTAAGGGGGTCGCATAACGTGAGGTAACATCAGATACAAGGGTACTCAGATGCACACACCTTCTCTAGCCTGCCCATCTCATCTCGCGTGCCGAGCTTACTTGGCGTCGTAGTCTCCACCGAGCCGTCCGCCTCTCGATCTGGCCACAAGAGGAGTCGATGCTTCCCTCTGCGGAGAGTCCTGTCATACGTCGGCATGTTTGCTCGGTGTGTCAGTTCGAGAAATAACATACCATTTCTTTCCAAATAATCTGAAAGTCGTGCCGCCGATTGGGACAGCAGACCGTGGACCCGCAATGTCCCAGACTGTGAAGGTTATCTGGGAGCTAAGGGGTAGATCACAGTAGCGTATTGGCAGCGTTATCCACTCGTTCCATCTGGAAAATGTATCATTTTTCCCGCTTGATACACGTTCGAGGGGAGAGTGCATACGTATAGCTGTTCTTGAAGGCTTTGAAGGACGTTCGGAAGGGTATCGTGAGAGGTTTGTTATCTGCCACCAGTTGGCATGTCACATAGAGATCAGCGAGAGTCCTTCATCCTCCCCAAGCATCGTTCAATCTCAAGCGGTACCAGTAGACCAACTGGGGTACTTACGATTGTTGTACACCATGGAACCTCAGATCAGGATTCTCAAGGAGCTCGGTGAAGGATTTCTTTGGTATCGTTCCTTCTAGCTGTGAGCTAAGCACCTCTCAAGTTACGACGATGTTCAAGAATCACTGCCTTGACCACTCACATCCTGAATGTCACCGGCTGCTTTAGATCGCTCAGCTTGGCGAAGGTAAAGTCGTCTCTATTATCCTTATCCATTATGGTTTAGACGGTTCGGTGCACCAGATCCACAAAAAGAATGCCAATTTGAAGTTAAGAAACGAGGGTTCAGCAGGTATGAGCAGAACCTGTGGCTGATAATGAGGACCGCTATAGCCGTAGAACCCTAACCCGAATATGCCGCTGCCACTGGGTGCCATCAATCTCATAGGTCAGGGTGTGCGGTAACCTGTGGTTAGGCCCCTACCCCGGACAGGGACCTCTTTCTATCGACTGGGTCCGCTGCTGCCCGTATTACAGGATGGTGTAAAGCCCATATATGTTTGTCTGATTGGGTACTGACACCCATATCAATCCGACGGGCTCTGATGATAGGGGCTTTATCCATATCGAGCAACCAGGGTAAGACTCTCCCTCCAACAATATTTCCATCCACGCCCCCATCAGCATGCCGTGGAACTCGTAACCTCCCGCAATAGGAGTATGCCCATTTAGAACGTCCCAGGTAAGCCGCAGGCACGGGGCACAGGGACATCACCATTTTTGACTTGCGAAAAAAGAGATAGCAGTCGTATCGTCCGTCCGCGTCCGCTTTCCCGGTAATTCAGCTGATGTTCGGCCACATTGCAAGTAAGCACACGCGTCTTAACGGCTATCCTCCTAGTGGCCACCTCCGATAGAAGGCAGGATCGCAATCGTATAAGAAGACCACGCTGTGAGACTCGAATCAGACTCAAGTTATCGCCCATTCATCATGAAAGCAGCACTATACGACTCGCCTAAGCCCTCCCCTCCTTACCTCACCCTCACATCCCTTTCCTCCCCGGTGCCCACCGCCGGATCCATAGTAGTCAAGGTCCTCGCCTCCCCCGTCCTGCCCTACGCCGAGGAGATCTTTCGCGGCGAACGCATCTACCCAAATCTGCTCCCCTACGTCCCCGGCGGCGGCGCAGTCGGCGTGGTTACCGCCGTCGGCCCCGACGTCGCCAACCCGCTCCTCCAGCCCGGCACGGGCCACCTCGTCTACTGCGACCTGACCATCCGCGCGCGGGACGACCCCCGCTCGCCCGCGATCATGCTGCAGGGCATCAGCGCGCCCGACGCGCGCGCGCAGCAGGTGCAGGCCGTGTTCCGGCACGGCAGCTGGGCGGAGGAGATGCTCGTGCCCGCCGAGAACGTCTTCGTCATCCCGCCCAGTATCACCCTCGACCCCGCGACCCTCGCCGCCTTGGGCAGCGTCCTCGTGCCGTTCGGCGGGCTGTGCGACGGCGACATATGCGCCGGCGCCACCGTCGTCATCACCGGCGCGACGGGCCACTTTGGCAGCGCGGCGGTGGCGGCCGCGTTGGCGCTGGGCGCACGGAAAGTCATCCCATGCGGTCGCTCCGAGCGCGGCGTCGCAAAGCTGATCGAGGTCTTCGGCGCGCAGCGCCTCGCGCCGGTCGTCCTATCCGGAGATGCAGAGAAAGACAAGAAAGCGATTATCTCCGCCGCGGGCACAGGCTTCGAGATCGACGTGCACTTCGACATGCTCCATCCTTTGGCGCCGCCCTCCCTCGTCGCAACCGTCATGTCGACCCTCCGGCGCGGCGGCACCTCTATCCTCATGGGCGGGCTCACGACGGACGTGCCGCTCCCGTACCGCGAGGTCCTGTTCAAAGGCATCGTCGTGAAGGGCGTTTGGATGTACGAACGCAGGCTGATCCCGAAATTGCTGGGCTTGGTGGAGGGCGGATTGGTGGATCTGAAGATGTTTGATGTCGAGACCTACAAGCTGGACGACGCCAATGAGGCGGTAGTAGCCGCTGCAAAGCGGAATGGGGCGTGCCAGACCACTGTCATAGTATGCAATCAGGTGTAGCCTAATAATCCTCGTAGTAATCAGCCACGATATGAAAAACAGAAGTTATGTGCACAAGGGACTGATAGACAAAGGATTGACGTGCACAGACACAGCACCCGTAATATCGAAACCCTGGCAAGCTGGAGTGTCAAATCCCGTTCCTCGACAGTGACGGCACCGGCTAGCACCAACGATCGGAATCACCACAGAGCACTGAACAGCACACGTTGCTCCAAGGACTCAAAGCAATATAACCCGGACGGTCGGGAATACGAGACTGCGTCATTATTTCCACCCCAGTCAGGAACAGTAAGGTACAGAAGCCGGTGCACTAAGCAGTGCTTTTAGCGTACGCAACAGCAACCCCACCACCACAGGCATTATGCCTTATAATCCGGGCGGAGCGAACGGACAGTCTTGCCTGTAACGCAGCCCAATTAGTCACCCCTCGTAATTCACAGGAAGTCGGTTCAAACAGCACTGACCAGCCCTCCAAATCTCCTGCTCGTCAATCTCCTTGAGCTCCTTCGCCAGATCCTCGCGGTACGTCTTCCGGCTGTTAAACTCGAGCGCCTTCCTCGTCTCCGTGCCGTTCTTCACCGACTCGTACAGCTTCTCGAAGATCGGCAGGTTCGCCTTCTCGAAGACGGGCGCCCAGTCGAGCGCGCCGCGCCGCGCGGTCGTCGAGCACGCGTTATACATGTAGTCCATGCTAGAGTGCCACGTGAGATGCGTGAGGGAAAGGGGTTTAGGAAGGGGGGCTCACCCCTTCTCGCCGATCAGGGGGTAGAGGGATTGCGTCGCCTCCTCGACGGTCTCGTTGAAGGCCTCAGAGGGGGAGTGGCCGTTGGCGCGGAGGACCTTGTACTGGGCAAGGAACATGCCCTCTGTAGTGGGGGATTAAAAGGGCAGCACTAGAATGTTAGAAATGGCACGCACGAATACCACCCATGAGCTAGAAGAGACAAACACATGAGCCTCAAGAAACGAATCCAGATCCGACAAGACACATACCACACCACGCTCGCCGTACAGATCCGAGTAGACCTCCTTCCCAAATGTCGTCTCATACATGTACCCACTCCCAATCCCCACGCCCAGCGCGACCGCCTTCTCCTTCGCCTTGCCCGTCACGTCCTGGAACACAGCGATACTGCTGTTGATCCCGCGGCCCTCCTTGAAGAGCGTGCGGACGGTACGCCCGGAGCCCTTGGGCGCGACGAGGATGACGTCGACGTCGCTGGGCGGGATGACGTGCGTGTCCTCCTTGTACACGACGGAGAAGCCGTGCGAGAAGTAGAGCGTCTTGCCCTTGGTGATGAGCGGCGCGATGGTGGGCCATGTGGAGGACTGGGCGGCGTCGGAGAGGAGGTTCATGATGATCGTACCGCGGTTAATGGCTTCCTCGATGGGGAAGAGTGTCTCGCCGGGCACCTATTTCACGGATACCAGTCCATTAGGTGTAACATATTCAGCAAGTCGTTACATACCCAGCCGTCCTCCTGGGCGGCCTTCCAGCTGCTGCCGCCCTCCCGGACACCGACGATGACGTTCAGGCCGTTGTCACGGGCGTTCAGGCCCTGGCCGTGCCCTTGCGAGCCATAGCCGATGATGGCAAGGGTGTCGTTCTTGAAGTAGTCCTGGAGCTTGGACAGCGGCCAGTCGCTGCGCTCGTACACGACCTCCTTCGTGCCCGCAAAGTCGAGCGTTTTGATGCCACGGACAGACTAAGCCAAGGAGTCATTATTCGTGTTATGAGGCTCTGTATAAGTCGCGACACGCACTGCAACGGTGGATCTGCGGGGGACGTTCGACACGGCCGCGCGCGCGAGGACAGAGTAGGACGCCTGCTTGGGCGCGACCTTTGGGCTCGCGCGGGACGCACGGCGGGACGCTGAGCGCAGGGCTTGGGCAGGGCGGGATGCAAAGGACATGGCGGGGATGGACTGGAGAGCGTTCGAGTCAGCGGGGCTATATAGCGGCCTTTGACGAGTCGGAAAAAGATGTCGGCCGAAAATAGCCGAGTATCGAGATCGGGCAAGTCCACTCTGCTGTGGCTTGCTTTGTTTCTTGGATTTGTAGTGTGGACTTGCTTGGGAGAACACATATTTACTGCGAAATCGCTCATTGCAATGTCCAAGTTCCTTCGACCGGCCACCTTGAGGAGTATAACCCCCAGGTTGGCCTCTCGAAAGCAGACATTGGCGTCCCCGTTGTGGTACGAAACGGTGAGGGCCGTGATTGACGCGTACAAACAGCAGCACGCTTACCGTTATTGCAGAGTGCACGAATTTGTGTCCGCTGTCGTCGTCAGTACTCTGCGCAACCCAGCCGACCTGCTTCGGCTGCTGCTGCTCTCAGACCCTCCGTCTCTCCTGATCGCAGCGGTACAACGCCGGTTGACCTGGTCGAGGAACACCTTCCAGGATGCAATTTCAACGAGAAGAAAGTGAGGATCAGCTGGGATGATGGTACACGCTCACACTTGTACGCCTACCTGTCCTGTACTATCTACCAGAGGCTCAATACATCATATCTGCAAGTCATCACATATGGCTCCGTGACCACTGTCGCTGCTCCAAGTGCTTTCACCCGATAACGAAGCAGCGACTATTGAATACTTTCGAGGCAAGCAGCTATGCGCCACTCGCAAGATGTAAGACTGAACGAGGCCGGCACTTTAGATTCCGCCCGGCATCGCACCCCTGCAAGTAACACCAACATCAGAGGGCTTATCAGTTGTCTGTAAGTCCTGTCGGGAAGCCTCCTCGCATCACCGCGGTGATAATCCGTGAAGGGCCAGAGAATCAGCCGCACGTTTCCGTGTACCCGTGGTCCTGGCTCCGGCAGAACTCGTACGATCCGCCTCTGTTTAGTGAACAGACCTCTACCAAGTAGGTTTGCAAAACATGGGCCACCACCTGTAGCTATATCTAACTCTTGGCTCAGGAAGGTGCTATGGGGTTCCAGCATCAAACAGGACCCACCGACAGTCGACTACGCCAAAGTGATGCACCCAGACGACGCCGGGTTGTACCAGTGGCTCTCAAAAATCGTGAGCCCCCATCCACAACCAAACCTCTGAGCCCCTTTACAAGCGCCGCACGCAGGACGAATTCGGCTTCTGCTTCGTCAAAGGCGTCCCGCCGACACCCGAGGCGACCGAAGAGCTTTCCACCCGGATCGGCTTCATCCGCGAAACCCAATGTCCGCCTCTTCCCCCTTCCCCTCTTCTCCACTTCTGACTGACGCTAACGCTAGACGGCAAATTCTGGGACTTCACCTCCGACCTCGCGAAGGGCGACACAGCCTACACCACCCTCGCGCTCGGCGCGCACACCGACAACACCTACTTCGTACGCTCCCCTTTCCCCTCCCCTCCTCCACTTCCCAAGCTAACCCCCTACCCCCCAGACCGACCCCTGCGGCATCCAGCTCTTCCACCTCCTCTCCCACACGCACGGCAGCGGCGGCGCCACCCTCCTCGTCGACGGCTTCCGCGCCGCCTCCCTCCTGCGCTCGCAACACCCCACCGTATACGCGCTGCTCGCCCGCGTGCCCGTCGCCGCGCACGCCGCGGGCGAGCCGGGCGCGCTCTACGTCCCGAGCCCGCGCTCGGGGTTCCCCGTGCTCGGGCACGATCGGGCCACCGGCGAGCTCGTGCAGGTGCGGTGGAACAACGATGACCGCAGCGTGGTGCGCGGCGTGAGGGGGGACGAGATGGAGGAATGGTAGACGCACCGGTCACTTCTGGGTTGAAGCAGGTCTGACTTGGGTTACGCAGGTATAACGCCATACGGACGTGGCACGGGCTGTTGGCCAGCCCGGACGCGGAGTATTGGGTGCAGCTGGGGCCGGGTACGGCAGTAGGCACGTGCCCACTCCCTCCTGAATCACATCCGCCGTTGCTGACGTTTAAATAGCTGTGGATAATCACCGCGTGCTGCACGGCCGGTCCGCGTTCGACGGCAAGCGCCGCATGTGCGGGGCCTACATCGGCGTCGACGAGTACAAATCCAAGCTAGCCGTGCTGCGCGAGAAGTTCGAGACGCCGCAGACCGAAGGGGGGCGCAGCATATGGCATCCATACATTTGACAACTGGGCAGCGCCGCTGACCGAAGGGGGGCGCAGCTTCTGGCATCCATACATCTGACAACTGGGCAGTGACTATATGGACGCATGTAAGAGTATATAGATATTTCAGGTTCGGTTAGCGGCGGAACAAGCAGAGTATTTCCCATCTCTATTCCACAAAAGCAATTGGATACGCAGTGTACAATTGTATGGATACAGCAGTGTAAATCATTAAGAACATCGAATCCTATATCTACTTTTCACAGCCCCTACTGCCTCTGTATCGACTTCAACACATACCCCTCCAACCCTCCACATATCCACAACTCCTGCACGCTCGGGCCGACAGGCCTAACTCTATACGTCCTCTCCCCACCCTCCATACCGCTCACCACCACCCGCCCGTCCTCCATCCCGACACTCACCTGCATGCCCTTATGCACCGTCAGCTCCCCATCCTTCCCGCCCGCGCCGCGCTTCCCGTCCCGCGCGTACGCGCGCGTGAGGTCCTCGACGAGCTCCGGGCACTCGACGCACACCAACCCATTGTTGATCGCGTTGCGCTTGAATATATCCCCGAACGAGCCCGCGAGCACGAGCGGGACGCCCGCGGCCTTGAGCGCCGTCGCCGCCTGTTCTCTCGACGAGCCCGTGCCAAAGTTGTAGCCCGCGACGAGCACCGCGCCCTCCTTCCTGCCGGGATCCGACTGGGATGGGTGCACGAGGGATGCAACCAGTGACGCGAAGGACGGGTCGTAGTTCTCCATGACGACCTCCGCCTGCCGCGCGAGCGTGATGTCGTCCTGGTAGGTGTATTTGCCCGGGTAGATCCCGTCCGTGTTGAGGTTGTCCTGCGGCGCAAAGAGCAGCGCGCCCGCGAACGTCGGCGGGAAGCCCGGGAGGAGCGGCTCCCTCTGCGCACTGCTCTCCGCGCTGCTCGTGGCGGAATCAGGATCTGCCACCGCGAAGAACGTCGGCGCCTTCGCTGGGGGCGGCGAGCCCGACTCAGGGCCGGCGATGTAGCCCTTCACCGCGCTCGCAGCGACCACCGCGGGGCTCGCGAGGTACGCCAGCGCCTTCGGGCTCCCCATGCGTCCCTTATAATTCCGATTGGTGGCGCTGATCCCCACCTCGCCCTCCTCCAGCAGCCCCGTGCCCAGCCCGATGCACGGCCCGCACCCGCTGGGCAGCACCTTCGCGCCCGCGCGCACGAGCGCGTCCCAGTCGCCGCTCGCCTCCGCCGCGCGCTGCACCTCCGAGCTCGCCGCGGCGACGTAGAACTCGACTCCCGGTGCGACTTTGCGGCCCTTGACGACTTGCGCGGCGGCGGCGATGTCGGACGCGCGCGCGTTCGTGCACGAGAGGAGGTACGCCTTGTTGATCGGGATGTGCTGCGCCTCGAGCGCGGGCAGCGGCGTGGAGACCTTGACGCTGTTCGGGCCCGAGACGTGCGGGACGAGCGTCGAGAGGTCGAACACCAGGTGCGCGGCGTACGCCGCGCCGGGGTCGGAGGACAGGGGAGACGCCTTGAGCGCGTCGAGGCGCGCGCGGTTGATGCGCGGGTGCTCGGGCGGGGGCGGGATGCCCGAGTGCGCGGACGCGAACGTGCGCAGCTCCATGCGCGCGAGCGCGCGCTCGTACCAGTCCAGCAGCGCCGCGTCGGCGGGGAACACGCCCGCGAGCGCGCCCCACTCGGTGGTCATGTTCGCGATCGTGAGGCGGTCGTCGACGGCGAGCGCGGCGACGCCCTCGCCCGTGAACTCGATCGCGGCGTTGAGCACCTCGTCTTTGTTGAAGCTCCCGCAGAGGGCGACGATCACGTCCTTGCCGGTGACGCCCGGGGCGAGCGTGCCCCGAAGCTCGACGTTGACCATGCGGGGGACCTGCCACCACGTCTGGCCGGTCGCCCAGAGGGCGGCGGCGTCGGTGCGCACGATGGGGGTGCCGACGCAGGCGACGCCGCCGTACATGTTGCTGTGGCTGTCGGAGGCGACGGTGAGCGTGTGCGGGAAGGCGTAGCCCTCCTCGACGAGGACCTGGTGGCCGATGCCGCGGCCGGCGGGGTAGAAGTCGATGGCGTGCGCGCGCGCAAAGGCCTCGATGGCGGCGTACTTGGCGAGGTTCTTGGGGGATTTGTTCTGCACGTCGTGGTCGAGGGTGAAGACGGGCTGGCGGGGGTCTTTGATGCGTGTCGCGCCGATGGACTTGAACCTGTGCGCGCGGGGTAAGACCGTAGGAGACTACAGAAGTGTATGGACTGACTTTGAGATGACTGGGCCTGTGTTGTCGTGGGTCATAACGTGCTGGGGCCGTATCATGACATAGTCGCCGGCCCTGACCAGCTTGCCTTCAGGCAGGCCTACAGCGTACTTTTGCACGACCTTTTCTATCACAGTTTGCGGTGTCCTTGGGGTAACGGAGACTGTCGCGAAACGCCTGCGAGAGCCGTGCGCGGCCCAGCGCAGCAGAGGCGAGCGCATTCTGCTGTTGAGTTAGCAGCAGAGCGACTGAGCCAGGACGAGCAGAGCGAAGGCAGGCGCAAAGTGCAATGGCAGGATAAAGATTGGCCCTTCGGACGCTTCGGACTTTGCCAGAAGCGATCGACAGGTGAGCTAAAAATAGACGCGATTCAACATGGACAACGTATACGTAGGTCTAAACAAACACCTGCGACTCTGGATCAGAGGGGTCGTCAGCATCTCTGTCGCCCTCAGCGATGTTGAAGCTGACGCTGCCTGCTGACGGCCGCGCATACCGCGATAGAACATACACTTCAGAGGTAGTCGGTATCGATTATGTCAACCATCCCAATCATACAACGCTTTACAATATTCTTCTTACAATCGTTCCCAACTTCGCCAAATCGCAGCAACCCCTTAGATAGCACCCTTCTCCCTCAAAGTCTCCTCGGCGCGTTCCTTTGCCTCAGAGCTGACGTTGGGGTCTATAGACCGTGAGTACTTTGATTCACACGTCTCGAAACCTCGCACTCACTCTTCATCGTAGCCTTGAGACCAGCGTTCACCCGCATGTCGTCCTTCTCCTCCTTCATGGGGTAGTGCACCTCCTCGGGCTGCTGCTCCATTTCCTCGACAATCTCGCGCGAGTGCTCCTTCGCCTCGTCCGAGACGTTCGGGTTGTTTATCGCGGCCTACCGTACAATCGGGTTAGCCTTTGCTCACGAGTGTGCCACAGCGAAGACGGGGGGGGGTCACCTTGTGGCCTGCGACGACGCGGCTGGGGTCGGATTCGAAACCACCACGGGAAGCCATTGCGTATCAGGTATTAGGCTTGGTGGAAGGCTGCAGCGAGTGCTGTCAGTGCTCGTCTCCCGTATTTATGCGCGGCGGGGAGGCCATGACGTTGTGACGAAGATCATGACGAAGGACTGCGTGGAGCGGGCAGGCCCAGCACGGGATTCGCGAACTGCTCATCGATTCTGCTCGAGACAAATGCAATTCTTTCACAAAACGCTTCCGCCACACGGCAACGCCCGCCTACGCCCGAAGCGGCAAAGCGCCTTCCAAACACGGCAGAAGAAGCGATCGGGAAAGAGTTAGAGTCGATGCGCGGGCGAGTGACGTCTGCGCGATGTAATCCCGCTCACTCTTCTCCGCATCGGCTCAGTTTGTCTTGCGGGGAGGCTATATAACGCGACGGCCCTGACCAGACTTTGCAACTAGTACCACACCCACCATCCACCCACCACACAACATGTCTGGCCCGTACAACATGGGATCCGGCGGCGAGCCCGGCGTCGATCGGCAGACGTACAACCCGCAGGCGGACGCGCGCCTCGACAGCGCCGGCTTCGAGGCCAGCACCGACCCCGAGCTCGTCAGCGTCGCCCCGCGCGGCGCGGACAACCAGCCCACGGCCGTCAACGCCGCGCGCGAGGACAAGGAGGCGGAGGAGAGCGAGCTCAGCGGGCGGATCCCCAAGGGTGCGTGTTTCTTGCTTGTGGAGTGGGACGGGGCTGCTGCTAACGGTCTCGGGATCGTGCAGGGGAAGTCGACGCGCTTGTGGGCGAACTCGGCCCGGACGAGCGCAACGTCCGCGGCAAGACGCGCGGGGTGCGGGTCGACGCGTACAAGCAGGAGAAGGACCTTGACAAGGCGTTGGCGGATATCGACCGTGCCGAGCAGGACGTGGAGATTGGCGCTGCTGACGGGCGCCATGGGCTGTGAGGAGCGTTGAGCGAAGACATATGGAAATTACTTGTATTGTTATTGTATTTCGCGCATTAGTGCTGTATAATGAAGTGTAACTGCGCCGGGAAAGCTAGGGCGTCTGAGGTTACTCACGCAGGCTGACTTGCGACACATCTAATGTTCCGACCTTGGACGGTGTCTATTCACGCTAGACGACTGGATGCAGCAAAACTGTAAGGCATGGATTCTAAGATACCAACGGTCGTTCTCGTCAGGATGATGCACGGTTGGAACAGACGAGATTGGGAGGATGATATCGGTGGCACGCAAGGAACAAAAGTGCGGCGGTGAGCGCCGCACAGCCTAGGATCAACAAATGAAAGAACGGAACATATTATCATATACTCTCACCTCTATCTGCCGCGGAAGCCAGTCCCATGACATGACAGAAATGCAGATGAAGAACGCGTACGCGCCACAACTGCGCATACCCAAGATCGAGGAATCCTCGGGATCGATCGTATGCATATTACCTCCGAATATGAGAAGTCGGTTAAAGTGGAGCGTCGACACGGGTTCGCGGGTGGACATGAATGTCTATGCTAAGAGATAAGATAGCTACTTAATGACAAAGCCATAGAGACTCCTCCGGATTATCAGGGTCCAGTCTCGGGGGCGTGGTATTAGGAGGTCCCAGTCGACACGGATACGCGAGCGAAGACTGGTCTCGCAGTCCATAGCTATCGTCCGCGGCCGTGTTCCGAGTCCAAGGATGGCGACTGCCTACTGTGTTTGTGTGGCCGGGATGCCTGTTGAACCCGTCCCAGGCGACGGGACACCAAAAGAGATCAACTGACACGCACATGATTTTCGACGGCCCGCAGCGCGAACGAGCTGCCCATTCCTCGTCGGATGGAGGGAGACAGAGGACTGAGGACAGAGGACTGAGTAGCGAACCGCAGCTTCCGGAAGACACGGCCTTATACCATCGGACACCACTCCAAGTTCGCTCACCAATCCCTGGATGCTTCGTGCGCGTCACAGTCGGCCAGGCCGAGCCATGTTCCATTCGTCCCTCAGGTATTCCTCCTCCGCCTTTTCCAGCAGGTAAGACGCGCTTCGCAGCCGCGAACGAGAGGCGCATCCCGCAGCTTCTGCCAGTCAGACCCGGGCGGATATTCATATGCCACACCCACAGCTTGTGTAGCGTTCCGATTTTGGACACTGCGCAAAAATGTGCCTGGCAGACACGCAACTCCCAAAGGAAAGAAGAGGGCGGTGGCCTGCTCCTTCGACGGTCGAGCGGGACAGTAATCCAGCGTGCATACCAGCGTCTTCCAACGCAGAGGCGGCGTGTTGATTCCAGCTAGGCTGGTGTAAGGACGTTGCTGAGGTTATACTCTGCATGTATTGAAGGGCCGTTCACTCAATACTAACGTTCTCGACGGTCTTGATGTCGAGGATCAGGCCTAGGTTCCCAAAACTTCTCTTCCGCTCAATTTTGCAGAGGCTCAGCGGGATTAATGCCCGACTATCGAGCCCACGAGGCAAGTTGGTCCACACAGGATCCATCCCCGAGCCATAAAATTCTCTGCGATCATCAGTGAATCTAGCAAGCTCACGTTGAAAGCAGGTGCATGCGCCACCAGGCACCTGCAGATATCGGACGGGAAAACAATAGAATCCAAAACGCGCGACGCCAGCCTATGAGGGGGACATACATGCATGGAATTGCGTGCATGAGCGAGGTTATATGCAACTGCTGAGCCAGGTCGTGAGCCAATTCTGGGTCGGATGTGTACTTCTCCAAGGCAGTAACTCCAGGACCACGCCGCGGGTGAGACCAACATTTCTGGCGAACTGCCTTACGACCCCAGCGTGTCACGTACAATTAACCTTCGTTGTCTTCCACCCGTAATACCGATATCGTAGGCAACCTGTCCTCCTCTTCTTGTACATACCACTCCTTTAGACGTTCCATCACTTCCGCCCATTCCTCCTCGGTAACCGCACCCCGAATAAAAGCATCCTGAAGACCGAGCTCTTCCGCTCGCGCCCAAGCTTTCTTCAACAGGAAGATATACTGTCTGACGTCCCGCCGCCAGCGCTCGACATATGGACGACCATCAGCTAGGAACGGCGGGAGCGCCACGCTCGAGTTGGCGCGTAAGTATGCTATGAATTCTTCTTGGTAATCAACAGGGCGTGTTCTGCCCTGCAGACGGCTGAGATAGCGTACTCAGGAAAGGTTGATCCAGTACAGCGAGAGCCGATTACTTACTGGCCGTTGAAGAATGGGTCGATTCCTTGTGCTTCCAGCGCTCTCTCACTATTTTCGAGCTCTAGGAGCATGGTCTCTCTACTCGAGAGCATCGCGCTATCGGCAATCGCATGTGCTACGAATAACCCCTGAGCGTAGTCGCTAGGCGCCGTAGCCACCCACATCGGCAGACCAATGAATGCCAGGGCATTAGGAGGTAGCTCTGGATCCAGAGCCAGCACATGGCGATAGAGTGGGCGAATGTATCGTCGGTTAGTCGTAAGTGTAATAGTGGAGTAGTCGACAAACGGAGACGTCGCAAGAGGGCTCAGGAAAGGTACGACAAGGTCGTATCCGGTGGCAAGGAGAATTGTGGTAGGCCCTGAAGTCGACAAAGTAGTGTTATCAGTGAAGACAATGGCCGAATTTGTAAGGTGGGATATTCGAGGCTTGTAGATTGCGCTGGGCACCGGGGGGCTAAAGACCGGCTCGCGTGTATTGTTGTCGTATGAATGATAAACCTGTCAACAGCCAAGATGATGCTGGAGTTAACTGGTCTGCATTAAATATTGCCTGACATACTTTCTTCGCCACTTTGCTGACATGCATTGCTATGTCGCGACCGCTGTCGCCGTTGCCGACTACCACCACAGTGTGATTCCGATACCTGTCGGGCTCTCTGTACCATAGAGAGTGATGCATTTCTCTCTGACCGCTGGACGAGAGCCACATTTCTAGTCCGTCCCATCGAGGTATATGCGGGTAATGGTTGTGCCCATTTGCTACTATCAAATGGTCATATCTCTGCTCCGGCAGCGCAGTGCCGTTCAACTCGATCTCAATTGTCCAATGCGTCTCCTGGTGATAGCTCGCATTGACTACTGTATGCGAGAAATGGATATACGGCGTCAGATTATAGTGTTGAGCAAAATGTTCGTGGTACGCTTGCACAGCACTATAACCTGGGTACAGAGCCGTCATGGGAGGGTAAGGAAAGTGTGGATACGTCACTATCAAAATATTAGGGCTAAGCCCAGTGTGTGGACGTCGTCTCAACAAAGACGCACTGGTCGGATGAGGGAGGTTTGTCCGCAATGAAGGATACATGGGTGTGTCCGGGAGGTCGGGCGGCGACGGTGTATCGGTTTGCGCAAGCCTACGCAAACGATGTAGTTGTACTATTGACAATGAAAGACAGTTGACGCACCAAATCCCACCTACATGGTCTCGCTGCTCGAATAGGTCGATCTGCCAGTCCCTTCGCGTCTCTTGTGGAAGATCAAGCAACGCCTTCAACGCCGCCAGTCCTCCAGAGCCCGCTCCCACTATCGCGATACTCTTGGGTGAACTGGCCGGGTCCGTAGGTATGCAGTGGGGTACTATGCTAGATGCGGAGAGCACCCATTGGAGAGCAGAGCGGAAGACGCGCATCGGTAGATGACACAAGCGACACTCAGGCAGTACGGTAATAATTCGGGCTACAGTGTTCGGTCTGCCGTTCGTAGAATCCTCACCGCACAGATGTGCATTTGCAGGTCAGATCCCAGTGCATGCGTCTGGTCGCTCAGTAGACTTCGATTCAGGTGAAATGAAAGCGGAAGGGCGAACCTTGCTGAATGGCAAACGCCGACTCTTGTACAAAGAATATAATAGGTATCAGGTGCCACCCTTGCATGGGCATGTGGCACAGTGGTAGCGCGCACGCTTTGCATTGCGACTGTGAGTGCGAGATACGCCATGCGTGAGGCCCTGGGTTCAATCCCCAGCTTGTCCACTCTTTTGCTGAGCAAACAAACGTCCCGAACACGTTTTGTGTACCGGCAAAAATCGGGAAGATTCGGGAAGTGCACATTTTCTACAAACTGTGGTGCTTGTGGCGCTCCCGGCATCGGCGACGTAGAATACGTGCGAGAACCCTCAGACAGAGAACGGCGAGAGAAACCTGCAGAACTGAATTTTGATATATCATTCATAAAATTCGCGGAGCGAGCAAGGTGAGGCTATGATAACTCAACGTGTCCTCCGGGATTGCTACGTTTCTGCTCGGATTGGTGCGGCTATTATAAGGGACTAGCATGGTTTTGACGTTCGAGTGGCTATTCCTAGACCTGCAGACTGGCGGCACCGATTACCAGAGTGTTCCAACATCGCAACTCATGACGGAGTAATATGAAAATCGTAGATGACGGGGTAGAGTGTGTCGCCACCGTGTACTCTTCATCCGCTGTGCCGTCGGATATCGGCTCGTATGAGAGCCATGAGCCGATGCTTCCTTGTGGAAGAGGGTGAAGACCTATACAGCGGTAAGTTTAGGTATGGGAGGAATATATTGCTCGTAGAAAGGGTCGACAACGCCGATCACGAACGCACATTCAAACAACGGACAGCAACACGAGAAGGGGTGCATGTTTAATGACCATCTTGGGACCGAGGTAACATACGTGCGCGTCCATACGTATCGTGCCTACGATGCTCGTCCAAGGAACGACTCGACGGTGAAAGCCCAACCGGACGAGCGCAGGATCACCACCGGCAGGGAAAAAAGAACGTGCCTACTGCCCGTCACCACTTCCATCGATTTCCACACGCAGCGTCTCTCGTCTCCTATCGTGTAGGCGTGCCGTTCCAGAGAGCTGGCTCCGCCTGTCCGGTCTCGCGGGTCTCGCGAGTCTTTGCGCGTGTTCAGACGGAGTGAAAGAGATGCAGTTCATTCTTGGATGGGCGCCGTACGCTGTCCTGTCGATGAGGAGTCGCCGCTATTGATGAAGGCAATTTCGATAGTCGTATGGCAGGGCACGCACGCCTGCGCGTAAGGCCGTCAGCGGCGAACGTTATTGTATTGTGAAGCCACTAACCTTGCTGGCAGCACCCTTCGCGGGGGCAACGTGGGGATGGGAGGCAAATATACCTTCATCTTCACGATCAGACGCTCTCAGTGGAAATTTCACGCTGACGGCTGGCCCAAGGAGGGCTCGTGAGACAACTCAAGAACAGGGGAGATTTTTGTGATAGGCCACAAGGGCTGAGAAAGGCGGTCCCGGACACTTGAGCCTCGCGTGAGCCTATCGACGGCTAAGCTTGGTAGAGTCCAGCTTCCCGCCGGGAGCAGCGCGGAAGGGACGGATAATTTTATTCGCGGGCCTACTACAAGGCGCGGGTCATCTAGCCCTTGCCGCACTAGCGTCGCCGCGAAACGTACGGCAAGCGACAGTGGCAGTTCCCGGTCACTGTTCCGTGGCAGTCGACCAAAGCGGGAAAGTACGTACTTGTCCTCCGCCTTTGCGTTCTGAACTGCGTCCTCAGAGTGAAGGGCCCCTGACGTGGCGGCGAGATGAAAGGGGATAATGTTCTTCTATTGGAAAGTGAGTCAGACAAACTGCTGACTGACGTCTCACACTTCAGAAATAAACTTACCATGAGACTACGGAAACGCTCTAGTCTGGGACTCGCGGACCGCCGCAGGCAGGTTGCTGATCGCGGTTACCCTTTTCGCTCTCGATGGAACAAACGCAGACAAAGCTAGAAGCACCTACCCGCGTGCAGGCAGAACGCCTGGCTAGGAACAGCCTCGATCCCCCAGGCACTACCGTCCCAATCAAGCAGGAGAACAAAGCCCCAGCGGTTTTCTGGATCATACACTAAGACCCGCAAACGGCGAGGGTTGTGAATTTTCTGGGGTGATCTCGTCTCCCACATGTGAAGGAAGGATATTTCATACGGAGAGGTATTTGTGCAGCCGAGATTTGTTACCGGACGGCTCTAACATGACAATTGCTGCCATTCCCCCGATAGGATACAGCATGACACCTGGTATGCAGTCAAGGGTGCCGTGGCAGGTGCCTGGAGAACATTCCGCCCAGGGTTATGTTAATCGCTTTGCGAAGGTTTGAACGCAAATGGGACGGATGGTCCATTTACGGAGCTAGAGAAGGTAGCTGTCAGGTCACTGGATGTCAGAGACTATTCTGATCGCTTACGGGTTCACAGCATCCATAGGTTCGTACCAGCAACTGCCTGTCCAGTGAGACGACGGCAGGTTTGCGGCACAGACACCGCTCTACGACGAATGAGGGCTCCACGGGTCTGGACGCCCCCACATACGGCTGTGATTATCGCCGTAGTGGTGTTCCGACGTCGGTCGGCGCTGCGAACACCCCAAGTGTTTTAGAAGGTAAAGCCTCGGTCTCAACCTACCGAAATGGGATTGTGTTCTACGACCCTTACGCCACGGCCAGCCATCGTGGGTCGCTAACGCGCCGCTGCAGGATTGCTGCGGCGCGATTCTGTGGAGCATTCGGCTTCCTGAGAGCGCACTGGAATTAGTGCAGCACAACTTTGACGAGTCGGGACAAGGAGGAGGAGGAGCAGAGGTGACCAACGCGGACGTGCTACTGGAGAGGGCGCCGCGTTGATGTCATACCTCATGCGCAGATCTATTCTACAGGTGGAGTCGTTAGAGTAGTGGGGAACGTCGGCAACGGCGACGAGAAGCACTCAGTGGCTGTACTCAACACGCAAGACTCGCAATTCTCTCTCGCAGAACTGTGGCACCTCGCCAACGTCAGACGCCGCAAAGTACCCATTGATGCTTCGGTAATTGTTGCGATCAACCTCCCACCGATCTGAATCCTGCTGCCGGTTCTAGGCAGCCTACGACAGAAGTTTGCATTTTCCTGGTGAGTTTTACGTCTTTTCCTTCCCTCCTGGCTGAAGATTGGGCAGGAATAATTGTGGACGAATTGCCAGCACCGGCGCAAATCAGCGAGTTCGAAAATTAGAAGCCAAACTGGCGGTCTCCTTTGCTGTAGCCGGGGGCGGTCGTAGGTTACCGAGACACGCGTGGAGCCCACGTGCGATTCATGCACCCCGCACCAACTTCGAATCTAAGCGGCTGTAAGCGCTCTTCCTGGACGAAAAGGTATTTATTTTCACCCCCATCCAGCAGCCGCGATGTCGCACAGTCGCCAGTCCCATTCTTGTTATTTCTTCGCATTTTCTCCTCCCAATCCTTGGGAATAGACTCGCTTTCTACATCCTGCTGCTTTCGGGCTTCTGCATCATATTCGGCTCCAAGAACACGTTGCGTGCGCCAGGTCCCTAGATGTGTTGTGGCTAATGTCCGATATATCCATTCGGTCACCTTTATCGACCCCGAACATTTGTTATACTTCGCAAGACATCCTGTGGCATGGCATCGTTCCCAGAATCCATCGGATCGAAGTATAAAAATCGCGATGACTTCGGTTGGGCTATTTCATGCACAGTCGAAGCATCGTACGCAAAGAGTATATCTGACAGCGGGAACCGCCATTACGAAATGTGTATGGTCGTGAGTATCTACTATCTTGTCAAGTCTGCATTAAGATTGAGATTGACTCCACCCATGCTCCAGAGTCTCGGCACTGATGGGTCTGGGTCATGGAATCAATGCGTCCAGAGTCATTGGTCAATTGCGTGGATCAAGGCTCCCCCTTTCCGAAATTCTTGACTTCTGGTTCGAAGAACTACTCGTGCATCCTATAATACGTCCGGCCGCCCCGGGTGCCAGGGCTTGCGTCTGCTCGCTTGCTGATCTATAAGCACCTGGTATTCGAGGGCTTGGACGCTTTCACTTTGCCTCGCCTCTAGTCATTGTAATGCCCATGCAGCGACCGACCCTAGCGAATATTCGGATCCGCTCTGTCGAAGATGCGCGGATAATTCTCTACGCTGCCCATCGCGGTCTACTGCCAGTCATCACGCGGCGCCTCGATGCAGACGAGAAACAGGCTCTGAGGCCGGGTGACGTCTACGTATGGGTGGAAGGGAATCCCCAGACAGATATCACTGGTCTCGGCATTGTTCGCTGGACGGACGGTAGGAAATGGAGTCAATCTCGGACTCGAGATGTATGTTGTACATCGCCATGTCATCTATGGGATGTCGCCAATGTTCCGTCAGGAGTTCCTGTACTACGAGGAAGAAGACGCTAACGGCTGTCCGCTCCCGGTGAGTAAGCCCACTATTTTCCAACGCTGTGGTTGATAATGACCGTAAGGATTTAAGCGACCCGACCGAATGGTAAAGCAGACGTATTCCACCACCGTCAGTGCCACTGCTTCCCGAGCTGCATACAGGATCTGTTTGCGTGCGTGCTTTACCCTCGTGTTATGGGATCTACTCTTTAATCTTACTCTGTACACATCACAGACACCTATTATACCGACAATAGTCTCAGGCTATACGGCACTATCGACAGTATACCCGAGTTGCAAGGCTTACAAGTACCCCCCGGCTTATTCACTCGCATAAAGAAGCCCGGTCGCAAATCGAAGGACCGGTCATTATTTGGGACCTCGCATGAACTCGACATGCCTACCGTGCATCTACCCGAGGGCGGGTTTGGCCAAGACAAGCCGGCGTCGAGCAGCTCATCCTTCCGACCGACCCCGGCTGGCTGTGCATCTTCGCCATTGGCTGAGTCTAAAAATTATGTTGCTGCTCATTGTGATAGCGACCTGCCATCCCACGGTTCTTACGATACCGAGGGTCATGTGTCCCTCGGTCGAGCGTTCTCACACCTCGATCTAGTAATTTCGGACAAGAAGCCTGGTGCTCCGTCGTTCTCTGACACGTCCGCGAATGTGCACGCTTCATCCACTCCCGCACCCATGCCCCTCGACTGTCGCGAGTTCGCCGTCCGAAGGAATCACTATGTGCTCGAGTCGACAAATCCATCTGTCGCTGATCGCACGTCTCCCCACTTCATCTCGGGCGTATTCGGTGCTCGCGCGATGTATTCCCTCGCGCCTCTGGGCTCGACCCTGACCCAAGAACCTCGTCGGATGACGTCTCCTCCAGCTACGTCATCTGGGGTTTGGACGACTGCGGGGAACCCTATCACTGCAGAGGGATCACTATCGCTGAGGCCCTTCTCCGAGCTACGGAAGGATCGTGCATACAGAAGGGACCCTATTGATGACAGACACCTGAAGCTGCTGAGCAGTATTCCCGGCAGTGTATGAGGATGCTTCTGTTCGATCCACCCGGCGCAAATCGGTAGGTTCATGCGTTGCGGCTCTCAAGAACAGTGATGAGGATACTGCTCTGCTTGGTGAACTGATGGCAGTCGTGCGAGTTGGTTGGACCGATCGGACGGTCTAGGTTATGTCAGAGATGTATCATAGCTTCTGTATTCTCCGTCACGGGTCGCCACCCCTTACGAGCGCCAGTGACGGTACGAACTTGTATAAGCTTGTCGATGTTGGTACTGTAGGCATCATCGTTTTCTTCTTTCTCGAGCTTTCACCTACGCCTTCCATCAGGGAGTACTGATTCTCTCGACCCATCGGCTAATACATGCGTTACGTGCATTAGGTAGGCTTGTAGGTCAGTGCCGCGACGCTGCCTCGGTGTAGGACAGCGGAAGCAGACGCAGATGATAAGTTGTCTGTTAGCGATTAAGGCTCATGAATACATCCGCCTACACGAGCTATATATACCAAGCAGAATTGACGCTCGCGGCCTCGCTGAATAGGCCTACGAGTACGTGTGCTTCTGGACTCAGAACTAAGTTTTATTTGTCTTTACGCATCGACCAGACACCTTGGTCCGTGACGCTCCTCTGCGGCGATATTGGCATACCCAATTCAACGAAGCTCACTAAGCTCATACCGGAGGAATATGATTGGAAGAGCGCTGAGTGCTGCGAGGAACGTGCCTTGCTGTTGTCGGGCATGTCGGGTGTCCCAGTCGGCGCACTTCTATCCTAGTCAAGCTAGTTGCGTTCCAGATTCACTTACCTCAGTGCCATTTCTGCAAGCAAAACTTGTACTCCCGCCGATGATGTCTGCTGTTGGGAGCAGGGCCAAGCTTCGGACTCTCGGGATCGCTTCAAGCGACAGCTACCGCCGGTGCAGCAATGACTAAAACAGGTGGTTGGCAAATGACGGCCATAAGAGTAGGGTTAAATTATCTGTTAGACGACAAAGACCCTGCATGCGCATTTTCCGCGGTGAATGGGGGGCCTAACTGATGGAAACGGTTAAGCTTCTCACCGCGCAGAAGGTTTGCACTTGCCGCTTTGCGAAATTCAGCCCTGGCTAGCATGTGCGCCGCCATCATGCGATCGTAGTACCCAGCCGGCTGGTATTGGGAAGGCTGATGACAGGCTAGAACCCAAGAATGGAAGGTATTGTCAGTGAGGACGCAGGATCCCTCATGCCCCATTGATTTCCTAGACTGTGGCGCAGCAAGCCATAGGTCAGCGCACACGTAAGATTATGGAAGAGTCGGCGGGGCATCGTGGGGAACGCGGAAGGCCGGGAGTCGAATACATTCATGATAGCAAGCGTACGCAGCCAGCGTGAAATTCGAAGACTCTCTTCGCATCTTACCGTCCGAGTTTGTCGGCACGCGCGCCGACGCGCGGTGCCTGCTGGTGGCTAGTCAACATGATTACATTCGTTTACCGGGCCAGCTCCAGTCGTTCGCATGGAATACGCGTTTCCGACCACCCATGCAATGAAGTAATTGGTTCTGCAAGGCCATGGAGCTAACTATACCATATGCTATCACCAACCCGCGCGAGATTCATTAGCGCAGGCCACACTAGCCGTGTACTTCCTCGGGGCTGGTCGGCCAGCGTCGAGCATCTGAGTCAGATGCTACGCTAGTCCTCCACAGAAGGAAAAGGAAGCCCATCCCTGACCTAAATTTGTGGTGAGTCTCGACGTGGCTTTAGCGCTGGGGCGATAATGGAGCGTACTTGATTGATGTGCCTTAACGTTGTCGGTGTAATCCTCGAGGAGGGTATGGAGCACAAGGGATTTTGAGTTAGATTACCGGAAACTCGGCGCCAGATCCCATGCCACATACTTACTCTATGCTGCGGTATTACGACACGCTTTGCGGCCTCGAGCTGCCGGGAGGCACATTGGCAGACAACGGGCGGCGTGGCATTAGAATTGCCCTGCCACAAGTTAGAGGGTCGCTGACACCACACGTACTCGAAAACAATATACTTCCTCAGACTACTGTACTATTTCGACCAAATTCGTCAGTCACAGGTCACAGGCCCTCTTGACGAGACGAAATTCAGCGCATGCCACAGGTCTTCTGAGCGTGGGACCTACCAAATGTAGTATTCGGAGCTTCCCTGTGGCGCCATGATTACCATATGTAGTAAACGAATCGGTCGAACGTCACAAGGCCTGACGAATTGGTCGAAATAGCAAAACATATTGTACGCATACTCACAGACAAGCTACACACTTGCGAGATCATGCCTGGATGCCTCGAGTAGCAATAAATGACGTTCTTGAATCAAGGCATGAAGTGCCAAGTCCGCCGAGAGTCGTGGAGGCAAATGACGCAAGTGTGCTTCCCGAGTCCGCACGTATGCTACGCTAGGGACTCTTTACGCGGTCCGCCATCTGAGCGATTGTCCAGCATAGTGCCCGGAGGACCAGCATCTGTCCGGCTTGCACTCCCGGCAGCCACACACGTCAAAATTTGCAAAAGCTTAAAACCTGCTGCCGCCGTTTGCTGCTTTGATCTCTAGAACATGACAGCGGCCTATCGCAACAGAATTACATACGCGGAATTTACTGCTGGCACTGTGAGTGAATGACTAGCCTGGGTAGGGACAGAGTGAGTGGATCGCGCTCCTAGTCTTAAAGCGGACGCCGAGCGGTCGCGTCGCCGCATCGCTCCGGGAACACGTTGCGCTACCTCAGATGACAGATCTGTTTCAACCTGCCCGGTTGCTGATAAATCGCACTGCAGCAGTCAATTTCCACCTGATTCAAAGGGGTTTACATAGTGTGGACGCAAGCCTTCAGCACAGTCCGATAGTGAGTGCTTTCTCGCAGAACACGGAAGCAAATTCAGGGTACGCGATCGGCTTGGATCGTATGCAAACTGCGTTTTGGGTTGTTAGCGTCGTTGGAGCACCTTGCAATCACTCTGATCAAGATTTGACTTCGTATACCAGACCGCTGGCTTAGCAAATGCCCGATATAGGCCGTGGCAAGATATAGTCAAATGAAATGAATACAGGGTCCCTTTTCTTAGTTATCTCTGCCTTCTCGCTGGAAGCTGCTTTCGCTATTTCTGTATTACGTCCGAGACCCCAACCCACTTCGGCTTCTCCTCAGCGTTCCTAGTTATAAGGCCCAACTCGCGCTTTTGTTCGGACTATAAATATACCCGTGGTCCGCACCTTGCGCCACATCCATGCAGCAGCCAACTCTCAGAAATACTCGCGTTCGCTCGGTCGACGATGTCCACAAGATATGTTATGCCGCGTTCCTGGGTAAGCTCCCCCTAATCACTCGCCGGCTCGACAACGATGAGAGAGCCAAGCTGGGAGCCGGTGACGTCTATGTCTGGGAAGAACGCAATCCGCTCACAGATGTGTCCGGGTTGGGCATCGTACGCTGGACTGAAGGAAAGAAGTGGACCCCCTCAAGGGTCGTAGGGGTGAGTGCATATGGTAGCTCCGAGTGTATCTCATATCTAAAGGATTGCTCAGGATTTCTTATATTACTACGAGAAAGTGCCGGACAGGTGAGTCTAATCGCTCTGTCCGCTGGCCTGTTCGCATCCTTACCTGGTACTCAGCGTACCTCCCGGCGATGTTTTGGCCAGACAGACGTACTCTACGACCATTCATGCACCTGAGCCGAGGGGCCCATTCAAAATCTGTCTATGTACGTGCGAATCGTTCGTTCTCCCCGTCTGCAAGCGCTGATATGTTATCGGCTTTCTGCTCTTTCATTGCCCAGGTACATATCATTCTAAGAATACATTAGACCAGCTGAAGACGATCGATGAAATCCCGGAACTGCGGGACCTAGTGGTCCCAGAAGGTACTTTCGTCCGACAACGGAAGAGCAGTCGCAAAGCGGGAGAGGTTTCATTTGACGCCCCCGATGGCGCCTCTCCTACTTTGCGCAAGAAACCTTCTGAAAGCAAGCGGAGGCATAGCGTCTCTCATACGTACGCACCGTACCCCGCACGAAGCTCGCCATATCACTTTTACGCCTTGGAGCGCACCGACGACGCAGCTCCTATAGCCTCGACTTCTAGCGCCCTCCACATCAGTGGCGCTAGTACGTCGTACCAAGCTCACGGGCCAATCGCGGTCGCCACAAATGTGGCTGGTCCCTTCACCACTGCCCTCGCTCCTGTCACCGCAGATCCCGACAATTCTCCTTCGAGCGGGCATTACGCTGCCGCAGGGTCCATGGCGTCTTCATTGCCCGTGTTCGGCAGACCTGTCTTCCACCATCACGAGAACGCTTTTCCTTCGCCCGGACCCTATACCGCCCAATCAAACTATGTGCCCACTGCAGGATCGGCGTATGCGTCACAGGCTATGTCAGGCTTGTTCCCCACATCGCCGACTTCCCATCCTCGTCGCGCCTGTTCACTCCCCTTCGACCACAAGCCGCGTTCCATCTGGCCCGTGATGTCGCCCGAGAGCTCGCCCGTCTTGTGGACAGCACCTCGCCAAGATCACCCCAGTCGCAGTCATTCATCGAACGAGTCCCGGTCGAGTTCGCGCATGTCCGGTCAGTCTGAGCATGGTCTCTCACTCGCACCGCTGTCGGCGTTGAGGGAGTCGGCGGCGTATCGTCGCGACCCGGCTGACGACCACCTCCTCCGTCTGATCAGCAGCGAGACCGGCGGCGTGTAGACCCCGAAGCTGACTGGGAGTGGATACCCTCGTGCGATAACGGCCGGCAACCTCTACCGACACCATCAGGCTACCGAGACCCAGACGGGCGGGCGACGCCCTCGACTCGTACAAACCATGCTCAGATGTGCGTCGATACGTATTACGTATCTTCGCACTATCCCAACGATACCCACCATGCAACATGTTAACGACGATGCTTTACCCATGCGGATGACTATGAAGACACACTCTTTACGGATAAGCGGCTGTATATACCTTCTAATGATGTTGTCTGGAGGACAATATTAATATTTCAGTTTGAATGCTCTAACGAATTTATGCGCTTCGACATGATGCCACTGGTCTGGACGGACGTGTATTGGGTTTACTTGTATCTAGGGGCCCTCTCCTGCGATACTGGTGTAGACGCAAATACCATTTCTAGCACATATCAGCCTATGGCACCTCACCCTAGTTGATGAAAGACTCAAAGTCGACCCGACTATCGCTGCAGAACATATGCCCAGTGATGTGAAGCAGCGAAGCGCTCGGGAGAGTCCGAGGTTCAGATCTCAGAGCGCACCGCTAACGTCGGAATGATCACCCTACATTTCAAGGATGCGCCCTTGCTAAATGCTACTTGGCTTACGTGGATCATCCACTCAGTAAGGATACTCTTTCGAGTGGCAAACGAAAGACATATGCAATGTTATTTCTTGCCATTCGCCTTCTGCCTTTGCCGTATAAGAATCGCTTACTCGACTGTACCGGCGACGCAAGGAATCTAACACGTGTATACGGTCGTGTCGGACCACTCGGGACCGAAGCAAAGGTCTTTACGGATGACTGGAGCGCCATCAAGCGCCACCCACCGAGTACTACAAGTGCGAGATCCTGCCCGATCGTCCCTCTGACGTCAGTTCCTGTGGCAACAACGATCACGGTCCTCCGTTTAGACCTCCGTGCTTATGTTATACTCGCTGATCGTCTACCCTAACCTAAACGACAGCGAGAACGTGGACACCGTAGGTATCCCAACATGGCATATGTTTAGATTCAGAATATGTCGTATGTCGTGTAGCAGCAATTCGGAATACCGAACATAGCGTGTACCCCATTCAGTACAACCACACCAGGCTGCGACGCATGACAGCGCCCAGCAGGAGTGGGGCACGGCTATAGATTTGATGTACCAGACCGCGAAACAACTCCTGCCACAATTGGTGTCGCGCCCTGTCAGTCGGGGGGTCCCCAAACTCTGGAGAAAGCGCCCTCCTCGAGGCCGACTCCAACAGCACCGACCCTACCCCAGGGCGGCGGCGTCACGCACCCTCAAACACAAAGAAACTGGTGTCGTCGCCGACATACTGAACGCTCGGGAATCTCCACGGGGTGGCGGCGGCTCAAGAGTGAACAACGACCGGTCAAGCCCGCATGCCGCGGTCGGAGCGACGCTAAGGACGTACTGAACGTCGGCTGGGGGCTTCTTTGTCGGCGAAGCAGGGCAGCGCGGAACGAGCCGGCCATATGGAGACAAGTTGGTCCGAGGGAAGACGCTGCACGATTGAGGGTGAGTAATGACTAAGACTCGCAAAACATAGGTGGTCAGAGTTCAGACTCATCCTGTGATCTCGACATGGCGGAGATAGCGACATACACAACGTCGGGACGACAAAGGTAAATTTGGTCACAGTCGTCATAGTGCGCACCGTACGGGATATCTTGACTACTTCAGTAAAAAAGGAGGAAATGGCAGGGGACTTCAGAGTGTGCGAACATCGCAATGGCTGCGTGCGACATGACGGTTGAATCAACGTCAGACCTGGAACTGGACGGGAAAAAATAATGTAGTGGCTGAACACTTTACGAAACGAATTTTGCTACCTTCAAGGTATCCATGCAATTGCAAGGCCGGCACTGGCATCGGCAAGGGATTCTGCCGCAGGTCTGGTCCGAGAGCACCTCGGCAGATGCTGCGAGCATGAAGACAGCCACGCCATATTCGAGTGCGTACTTGGAAGACCGAGGAGAGGCGTACATGAACTGCCGCATCAAAGTCCGGCTCGGACATTCAGCAAGCATGCCACGCCTCCATCCTATAGGAAGAGTAGAAATGGATACGAAAACATTCCATCGTCGAATCCGCAAAACATTAGGCGAAGGTTTGGGCGCACGACCTTTGATGAGCATCAGAGACCAGTCAGCAGGATGTCGGGTCGGCCCAGTCGCACACTCGCGACAGTCCATCGATAGAGAAATGTCCAATGGCCACGAGACGAAATGCATGTAAGCATTTCACCGGAATTGGAATAACACCGCCGGTGAACAGTCTGCGAGCCTCGGACGATAGAACCAAGATGTCCAGTATTCTGGAGCGGAAGTAACACCCGCAGCTAAACAATCGGCGGTACGCGTTCTGAAAGATGGCGAGCTTAGAAGGAGAAACAGCAGTTCTTCGGGAGTTTGCTTACAAGAAGGTTCGCTAACCAGGTTAGCAGCTCTCGCAGTGCAAGCCCGCTTACTAACCAATGTATGATTTCAAATATTCAGCATATCTAACCGAGTCGAAGGTTCGGATTCACCGGTCTGCGGATTCCGGGTAGACTCCGGCGAGGACTTGAAGAGGGATTGGCTGCACGTCCGAATGAAGTAACTGCAGAAACAAAAGCACGGCTTCTTCGGGAACTTGGCACGGCGCATGGGTGAGATAGGAACAAGCGGTCCTCGCAAAGCAAGGCACCTAATTGTCAGATTCGATTACGCTCGCCCACCACTCACCCCAGAATGCCAGGCAGCAAGGATCAGACGGGACCAGAATTCGCGATTTTCAAAGTGTCAGAATAAACTCTGCTAATGGGAAAGACGTTACCGGACATTCAATTATCGCCAAGCCCTCGGGAGGCGTCCGACGAAGACAGATTGCCGGGAACGCACAGGAGAGTGGACGCGAACGTGAACTTGGCGAATACAAGCCTCCCTCCGCCGACGCCTCCCATTCCCGGTTTACGACACGGGCTGCCTGCAGCGCTGACATCGGCGAGCCGGGCAGCGTCGACCCGCCGAGCTTTCTCCGTAGACAGTGGGGGGCACAACGTTTCGGGGCGAGTGGACTTACGCACCTCAGGATGTCTCGGTGACGTACTGATGGCAGCGTGCACCGCCACATACTGTGTAAATTGAAAGGGGTATAGCGTTCCACGATAACGAGGAACGACGTCGAAGTGGCGCCCTTTAAGTAGATCGTCTTTGATGGAACGCAGAACGATACCACGACGCCAGGCTAACCTGGGCAAGGTTTCTGTACGGAGTCCCGATGTCGGTGCCCGCGTGGAACAGAGGAGAGGGCGGCGCTGATTCAGACTTTACGCAGAGCCATCAGTGGAGCTGTGGGATGGTTTGACCATCGTATGTCCTCGGATCCGCGCTGTATCTCCTGATTCTTAAGAAAAGCACAGATAAGCACTAGAAGAGTGGATCTGGAGAGGCCTAGTTGTCGTATACGGCGCCCGTTCTTGTCATGCTGCGGGTAAGGAGCAATAATCGTACCATATCGACAGAGCTAGCCATCACTTTCGTATTGATGGTATTCAGAACGCACTCGCTCTCTTCGACTTGGACCGGTCCAGAGTAAAAACAGTCCAGATCCAAAATAACCCGTGGAAGCGTCTGGCGTCACTCGGGAAAATCGCCACCGACCTTGGGAAAGCAGCAGTAAACACCGGAAGCAACAGCAGCGTCAAGGTTAACCAACGTCTAGACAACGAGCGAGGCTGTTTCAAAGAGGCAGGGGTTTTGTTTAGGAAAGGATCGGCGAGTGTAGGCGGCAGTGTTAGAGGAATAGAGTCGCCCGGAGCATGAGTGTATTGGCTGGCTAAGGGGCTGTTTGAGGCGAGTGAAGTGATTTGTAAGCAGAGTCTACACCGTGCCGACAGCGAAAAAAAGTGGCGTGACTTTGCTTTGCGACACACCAATAAAAGCTTTCAATATGCCGTCGACTCTCTTCAGCTCCGTCGTCAGCGCCGCTGGTCAGGCCGTATACCTTTCTTCGATACCTACAAAATCTACGGCTGAACGACCGCGATGGATTTTGTCTTACGCCTCGCCGACGACTATGTGCTCGACAAGGTCTGGGCAGCCGTCTTGCCCAGCTCTACTTTCTCTGCAGACTCGCAGGCGGTCGTGAACGCGACGAGCTACCTGCCAGTCGCCGGATCATCCTCATCGTGGTCGCATATGGTCTCTTTCATTCCCCAGTCGTTAGCCATTTCACAAACGGAATCGGCCTGGCCACGAGATTACATTCCTCGGCAGCTCATTTCCCTGCTTGTAATAACCCTGATCGGCATCCACCTGCTCTATTTTATCATCGCGGGCTTGTCGTATCAGTTCATATTCAACCATGAAATGATGAAGCACCCGCGCTTCCTGAAGAACCAGGTCCGCCAGGAGATCATGTCCAGCCTGCGTGCCTTCCCCGGTATGACGCTTCTCACGATACCCTGGTTCCAAGCGGAGGTCATGGGCTATTCCTTGCTGTATGATGACGTGAGAGACTATGGGTGGACGTATTTCTTTGCCTCGATCGCGCTGTACGTCTCCATTTCTGTACTCCGCCACGATATGCCCTAATCTACGATGCTCGTTAGGTTCCTCCTCTTCACGGACTACGGCATCTACTGGGTGCACCGTCTCCTGCACCACCCCCTCGTCTACAAGCACGTCCACAAGCCGCACCACAAGTGGATTATCCCTACCCCATTCGCCTCGCACGCCTTCCACTTCCTCGACGGGTACCTCCAATCTGTCCCGTACCACCTCTTCATCTTCATCTTCCCTCTCCACCGCCTCCTCTATCTTGGACTCTTCGTCGTCGTCAATATCTGGAGTATTCTTGTGAGCACTTTCCCTGCATATCAGGTATCTTCCAAATTTTGACCTGGACGTATTCGCTCAGATTCATGACTCGGACATGATCACTGGCCACCCGCTGGAGACGATCATCAACGGACCCGCACATCATACGCTGCACCATCTATACTTTACAGTTAACTATGGCCAGTACTTCACATGGGCCGATCGCTGGGGAGGCTCGTACCGGCAACCCGAGTCAAGCCTTGACCCGCTGCTAGAGATCAAGGAGCATCACGAGAAGAAGGCAGAATAGACGGTTCATCTGGGGATCGGAAGGGGTGCTGATGCTGAAATTTATGATATAGAGGATTAATGATTTATCGGGATGAATACTGATGTGTATAGCTAACTGTTATTTGCTATCGAACGTAATGGATGCTGTGTGCAGTATTTGCTCTTGTGGATGCTGAGTGCTCGTCTTCATCGTCCTGTCATGTGCGCACGCACTCTAACGCGCCGACCGCATACTGCATATTGCGTTGGTACAGTGCGTTGCAGTTTATCAAAAGAATATGGTATAGATACTCATGGCAGGCGCCTGAATAACCAAGCTCCCGTTGGCCGCAAGACTGAGCGCTATCGGGACATAGTCGCCGCCCGCATCCGTCATGAACGCCCTACTGGGTTGGGCCAGCCTCCCGCCCTCCAAGCTGAGCGTCAGCGTCGAGGGGCTCTGCTGCGCGTTCATCGCCACAACGGAGGACAGCCGGCTCGTCCCCGGCGCGGTGAAGGCCAGCACGCGCCAGTTGGTCTCGACGGTGGTGACGTTGAGCAGGGTGGCGCCGACGGGCACGGCGCTCGTGAAGTGCTTGAGCACGGGGAAGCGCTTCGGGAGGGAGAAGGTGTAGTAGTGGGTGGTGTTGTAGTTGGGGTCGTAGTAGATTATGCCTGTCCGGGAGGAAGGTGGTTAGGAGATAGCTAATACAGGAAGGGACGCGACAGGGCGTACCGTCGTCCCAGCCGTCGTAATTCCGCTCGTTGACGCAGCTTGCGTTGGTCGACGGCGTGCATGACCCGTACTCGCTGCTCAGGGCGGTCCAGAAATCCCAGTGGGCGTCCTCTCTACATACTTTGTAAATGTACCGCACACGTTCGACTACGATCAACCACTTACGCCTGCGTAAAGCTTTGCCAGATGAGGTTGCCCATGCGAAGGGCAGAGACCATGGTGGGATCATAGCTCGCGCCGTACGTCAACGTAGCGAGGGGATTGTTGGCTTGACTCGAGCTCGCCTCGACCCAGCCTATGCGAGCCGCGATCATGTTAGGAACTAAGCGAGCACAAGCGTTCGTCCGGCTGCAACTTACAGCAGATCTCAGTGAACCAGGAGTACACGCCGCCGCTCAGGTTCCTAGCTTCAGCACCGAGCTGAGCCATCGTGGCGTCGTTTGCGAAGCCGTACTGATGGTGTGCGACTCCCGCGAGCGCGCCTGGAGTCACGTCCGGAAGCCACACAGGAGCCTCGGGTATGAAGTTACCTATTTTATTGGTTGTGGCTTCAGTGATTTTCAACGGCGGTCATTTATAGAGAGAACACACCGGTACTGGAGCTTTCATCTGCAATGACTTTGGTGGAGAGACTCGCATTCGCCAGGGCAGCGGCGAGGGTGTTGACCACTTCGGCGCGTTGTTCCGGGGTGACTTGCATGCCCTCTTGGCCACAAGTGCCAAAGGTGTCGTCCCTCCCATTCCCTTAATACTCATTTATGCCCAGTCTTTCGAATTGCGACTTACGGCTCGCTACATATATGTGGTCAGCGAGGGAATTGCCACGGGCAAATCGACGAGACTTACTTCATAGCGGAGACATGCGTGATGGTAACACCTTGGCTAGACCAGTACTTAATCACGTCTGTGATGTATTGAGCGTAGGCCGGGATTCTGTCGGTGATGAGGTTCTATTTTCATTGGAGAAACACGGGCCGTCACAAGCGCATCATTAGGAGATCCGTCTTTTCAACAACAAATGGAAACGCACTCCACCACAGGTTTGACCGTTAGTGGTCATGGTCACCGGCTGTAGCATTAGTACCCGGATGAGATATCTCGACGAATGCTAGAAGGGAACGAAACTGACGGCGCTATTCACGAACAAGGTGATCAAGGGCACTTTATATTCCGCTGCGGCACGCAAGAAGTATGTTCCCTGCGGATCAGCAGAGAAGTTGTATACGCCATCACTGGCGAGCCAATGGATTAGCATCTCAACGTTTCATGCGCCTCTGATCCAGGACAGACCTAATGTATGGCGTCTCTGGAGCCCTGGCAAAGGTCGTTACGCCGACACCAACGCCGCCGAGGTTGTACCTATAGTCTGTGATCCCAAGCCCACTGACGGGGTCGAACAGAAGTCGAGCAATCTCTTGTCGAGACGACTCTGGGAAGAAGTACAAATCGTTCGGCCACCTGAGTGCGAGACGAGTCAGAGCTGTGTGAACAAAGCTCGGTTATGATCCTGATACTCACCAAGCGCCGGAAGCACCGATGCCATGCAGGGTCTGCCTGGTAGTGTTAGTGATGACGGCCGACAAAGTCGGCCCCAGCACAGAGAGGACGACTGCTAACAGAAGCATCTACGCTATCCAAGTGCTCCGTCGTAGAATCGAGCTGTTGCCAGGCTCTTATAGGTGTTGCGAAAACGCTCTCCCACCTCGAAGCAAGGTCACTGGCTCTATTCATGACCCAACTTGAATAACAGGAACAAATATCAGTTGGGTCCACATGGATGCGTATTCTTGAGAAGTAGTTGATATGGTGCATTTGAGTTGAATGCTCTGATTGCCAGCGCCACGACTTCGAGATTTTCCGAGGAAAACGTCGAAAGGACAGGACATTATGAGATAGTACTAGTAAGACCGAAGCTACCGGGCCTGCCCGATCCGCTCGCTCCGGGCCGTCCGGGGGCCCGACGTACTACTACTGGGGCGGCAACAGAAGTTGAAACCTGGTGCGACGAAGGTTCGAGTCTTTCGCAAGCCCATGGGCATCCTCAGTATTTCCTGAATCTTGACAGTGAACCATATAGCGTCCGGCCAGATTTAATGAGTCAACCGGAGTACGAGTGCTTTGAACGATAGGCCATCATATATCGACAACTTTAAATGCGCTTGAACATGCGAACTGCATATATACTGTCAGATTTTCTTTACGGGGCCCGGGCTTTCTTATATGCGCTGAGCCTGGATGCCAGTCATTGACCTTTTTTCCTGAGACCGAACATCATTTCTTCCCCGCGTCCTCCGCGGCGCCCCGGCCGGTGGGTAGCGGTGTCACTTTGCGGCAGTCGGCATCACCCATAATACATCGTTTGTGAAGTCCAATACACGGGCAGCGAACATAAAAAAACATAATGAATGGAAAAAAGACACTGACGGGCATCGAGATACGCTGGCTGATATCCCTGGAACGCAACCGTCGAAACTGGGCTTGGTCGATTCAGAAGAATAACGTATAGATGCTCATAGAAGGCGCCTTGATAACCAAGGTCCCATTGGCTGCTGAACTCAGCTGCACTTGGGCATAGTCGTTATCCGCATTCGTCACCACCGCCCTGCTGGGCTGTGTAAACTTCCCACTGTCCAAGCTGAGTGTCAGTGTTGAGGGGCTCTGCTGCGCGTTCATTGCGACGACTGAGAAGAGCTGATTCGTATCCGGAGAGGTGAAGGCGAGCACGCGCCAGTTCGTCTCGACGGCGGTTACGTTAAGGGTGGTGGCACCGACAGGCACGGCGCTGGTGAAGTGCTTGAGCACGGGGAAGCGCTTTGGGAGGGAGAAGTTGTAGTACTGGGTGCTGACATAATTGGGGTCGTAATAGATTATACCTGTGTTGAGGGGGACGGTCAGGAACAGGCATCACAGTCAGGTCGTTAGCGAGCGTACCATCGTCAAAGCCCTCGTAATTCCTCTCATTAACGCAGCTGGCGTTGGTCGACGGCATGCATGAACCGTACTGGCTGCTTAGGGCCGTCCAAAAGTCCCAGTGAGCATCCTCTCTGCTCCAACTTCTCAATGACGACGTCGTACATGCTCATAGATGACAAAGCACATACGCCTGCGTGAAGCTTTGCCAGATGAGGTTGCCCATCCGGAGAGCCGAGACCATAGTCGGGTCGTAGCTCTCTCCGTACACCAGGAGGGCAAGAGGATCACTGGCCTGAATGGACAACGCCTCGACCCAGCCTAAGGTTGCCCAGTGAGTGACGTCAGCGGATTAGAAGGGCTGCGGCCCTCTGCCTGCTCACTTACAGCAGATCTCAGTGAACCAGGAGTCGACACCGCCACTCAGGGACCTAGCTTCAGAACCCAATAGAGCTATAGAAGCGTCGCCCGCGAAGGTGTACTGATGATGCGCGACTCCAGCGAGCGCGCCTGGGGTCACGCCCGGTAGCCAAAGAGGGGCTTCTGGAATGAAATTCCCTATTTATTCGCGGCATCCAATCAGCGGCCGTTGCAAAGGCAGTCAGATGGAAGGAAACGTAAGTACAGGTGGTGGAACTCTCGTCCCCGATGACTCTGGTGGAGAGACCTTCGTTGGCGAGGGCAGCCGCGAGGGTGTTGATTACTTGTGCCCGTTGTCCCACCGCGACCTGCATACCCTCTTGGCCACAACTCCCGAAGTTATTGTCTCTGAGATTCTCTCAGTATGGGAACATTCCTCGCCTATCGCAACTGTCACTTACGGTTCACTGTAATACTGCATCAGCGAACCGGAATGAAACTCATGGGATAGACAAGGCCCACTTCATAGGGGAGACATGAGTGATATTGACTCCTTGAGTGGACCAGTACTTGATCACGTCCGTCAAATATTGAACGTAGGCCGGGATCCTGTCCGTGATGAGGTTCTGAGGAACAGCAGATGGGCCATTAAGTGATCCATCCTGCTACGGGGAAATATGACATACGCCTCCACAATTTTGACTATTACTGGTCATGCTCACGGGCTGCAGCAGTAACAGCGAGATAAGCAAGCTCAACATTTTATGGCACCATTGAACTGACCGCACTGTTGACAAACAAGGTGATCAAGGGTATTTTGTACTGTGCTGCGGCTCGCAGGAAGTATGTCCCTTGGGGATCAGCAGAGAAGTTGTATACACCATCACTAGGAAGTCAGTTCAGCTTCAGCGACATCTCCCCATACGTCGAAACAGCGCTAACCTGATATACGGAGTCTCCGGCGCCCTAGCAAAGGTGGTCACTCCGACGCCCCCGCCGCCGAGATTGTACCTAGAGTCTGTTAACCCGAGACCAATGTCGGGGTCGAACAGCAGTCGAGCGATTTCTTGCCGAGATGACTCCGGGAAGAAATAGAGATCGTTCGGCCACCTGCGAGCAGTGGAAAGCTGAAAGATACCGCGGGGTAAACCGGGGAAGGTACGCACCACGCGCCGGAGGCGCCTATGCCCTGTATCGTTTGTCCAGTTGTGTTGGTGATGACAGCCGACGATACCGCCCCCAGCACAGAGAGGACTACCGCTGCGACAAGCATGTCTGTGCACTATGCAGATGTCGACAGCCCGACCGCTCTTATAGGGCACCCCGATCACGTTCTACGTCTTCCCTGTCTCTCTTTCATCTCGAAATCATCTCTGAAAATATACATCACTTGACGACGAGAAGATACAAAGCCCACATGTATCGGTGTTCTAGAGAAGCACGATGACTGTTGATACGAGTGATTTACTTAATTTTAGGTCCGGGTGAATTGTCTGTTAGACTACAGCTTTGTGTCTTTCCAGGGTGATCGTCCTGGTGAAAGAAATAGTACAGGAGGTTATGTCCACACCGACCCTCGCGGGACACCCAATGGACTCGAGTCCAATGGATGGCCCGCAAGAGTTGCGGGATCAATGATCCTGCGCAGTCTGTGCGTGAATAGGTTCTGTTTTCCCGTATACCATCTATGATCAGACACGTCGGAATCTGCGGACGGCCACCAGGTAAGAATGGGCAGATCCGAATGTTGAGTCCCTTCAGTTGTTGACGCAGGTAGAATTAGTACATGTGCCGGCGGCTTGCTTCGTGGTAATGAGACTGAGGTAAGTACTAGTAGAAAATCGAGGACTTGACACACAACCAGCACACAACTGGCGGCCGATCATATGTGTAACTTGACCATCTTACTCGTCTTGCAACACGTGTCGGAACCCTGGAGGAGGATCGAAGCGTATGGACCAAGCATCTTCGAGTCCCCTACGGGATATCTATACGAAAAGTGTGCCAGGAACAGCGTCCAGGCAGCATAATACTTGATGAAAAAGAAACTCCATAGAATGACTTCACAGACTTCATATGAGAGAGTCGCGATACGTTGTCCACATCTCTGGAGTCGATGTCTCTTCAACAGAATTGCTTTGTCATCAGCGCCACCTGCCAGTCTGACCTCGACCATCATGTCTACCACTGTCCTTGTGTCGACTTTCCCTCCTTTCCCTACTCTTTCGCTCTCTGTACCCTCGGATACACCATTTCAAGGTCTCTATGATCTTATTCATGCTCGCTATCCGACCCTGCCGCTGTCGGACGACTTATTCCTCTCGCCTCATCACGGCGTGGTGCCATCGTCCGTGACGCCCGTGTCCCAGCTCGCAGGGGAAGAGGAATCTGGGGTTGCGGATGGGCTCGTCAGTCTCAGACTGTCTGCGAGGCTAAGAGGAGGGAAGGGTGGTTTCGGGAGCCAGCTGAGGGCTGCTGGTGGTCGTATGAGTAGTCAGAAGACGAGTAACAATGACTCGTGCAGAGACCTGAGCGGACGCAGGCTCAGCACCATCAAGGAGGCGCAGAAGTGAGCTTATTGTCGTATCGCACCTATTTGATATAATCCTAACGTCTGGCAGACTTGCGTCCTACCTCGAGTCAGAGCCGGAACGCAAGAAAGCTCAGAAGGAAGCGGAGAAGCAGAAGCTCGCAGCCCTGGAGAAGAAGCTGCAGATGGCCGACCCTGCAGTTGGAAGTAAGCGACCCTTGGTGGACTCTGATTATCTCGAGCAGCGTCGAGAGATAGTGGATAACGTGAAGAGCGCTGTATCTGCAGGTACGTAATATTGGAAGAACTTGCTTGCCCTGTCACGCCCCTGACTTCATCGCTATTGTAGGTCTGCTCAAGAAGAAGAAGAAGGCGAAGCTTTCTCATAGTCCCGAAGGCTCCTCCGCCCCTAGCACAACTACGTCTGCTGCTGAACCGTCCGTAGCGTCTGCAGCCGCGGTCGTCGCAGACATCGTTGATAAGGTCACTGAGGCTTCCGCATTGGCCGCTGGAGCCGTCACGAGCGCGACAGAGAAGGCTGTAGATTCAGCGACGACGTTTGCAAGTGCCACCGTGGGCGTCGCTAGCGGATGATTGCCTCCCTTCGTTCTAGCTCGGTGTATGTCTTCTGGTCTCCGGGTACCTGTATATATGATACTGCCATGTAATCACAGAGCACACGCTTATCTGTCCCTCGCGCCGTGAATATTCTAGTAAGTGAACGTGGGTCTTCTGGAGCAACACTCTGTAATTGTTTTCTGGAACGACGGACGCGCATGTGCTAGCGTTCCAGAATGAGCGGACACTGTAACAACGCATGGACGCCATCTTCATTGTATGAGAGGAATTCTCTGATACACACTGGTCTCGGCGATACAGAATGAATGAATGACTGGATAGGAGGAAAAAGGGACGATCCCCTCAAAGCAATACAGGACTTGCCCGGGAACTGGCACAGCATTATCGCTCTCAGCATATAAACTACGTATATACGCTAGACAGTCATATCTGGGAGCTCAAGGACACCTTGAACTGTGGCCTCTTCTCATTACCCTCGAGGGTGTTGTCTTCTGTGGCACTGGACGTAAACGACTAGAGAGTTCATCAGACCGATATTCGATAAGGACTTATCGCGGACGGCTCAGACGTACCAAAGATTCGCGTACCACCCGTCCAGGGTCTCCCAATGGCTGAGGATGATTTATGAGTACCGGGAGGGCGTAATGGTATTCCCTCTTACCTCGTCAACGGTTTTGATCGTTTCTTTCACTACTCGGATACGGGCCTGGGTGGTACATTGGGATCACCCGCCGCGAAGGGGAACTAATGTATACACTCACAGTAGGAGACCCTGACCCGACACCGAAGTCATAGGTGGAAAACTGAACGCTGACCCCTTGATTCCGTAGGGCTTTGCGAGCATTCAGGCTACGGAGGCCCAAATGTCGTGAGCAATGCAGGAATCGAGCGCGGACTTGATACTAACCTTGCTAGGAATGAATTCGCATAGACTTATCCGATGCGGATCAATAGACGGGGGAGAAAACATAGAGAACTTGCGTACGTCTGCTCTGAATCTCCACGAATGCGAGGAAGACAAGATTAGACTTCAGCGCAACGAACTGTAGAGGAGGATAGTATATTGTGAAATCGAATACGAAGGGAACGGGTAATACCGTAACGAGTATGAGAAGTGAGAAGACACTGCGCAAGATTTCGATCAGTCAGGCAGATAACCGTTTTCCGTGAACGCTTACCTGGTAATAAGTCCAGTGTTGAGTATGTACACTGTGAGGTAGTTGATACGGCTGTCCTCCCTGGAACGTGGCGACCATTCCAGACAGTAGCTCGATAACCGGGAATCTCACAGACGTACAGTTTCGAGGTTGGACGTTTCTGCAGGTACCAAATAAGAGATACTGCAGACAAGACGTCGACGCCAGTCGCACTACCGAGCGCTAAGCTGACCATGACCTATAGGTAATCCATCTCTGACGTCCCAATGAAAGTGAGAAAGTGAATCTCACGTCTGCATACTCATGCGCCCTGAAAGTACTCCAGTGGGGAATGTAGTAGCTGTCAGAGACAAATTCAATGTCAACTTCGACGTCGCTACGACCGTGAAATCGCTACATACCAAAGAGCGGCGACGGCTATGGTGAAGCATATTAAGGACTAGTCTCGCCAGGCCCGGAGCGAAACGACTGTACGCACCCGTTCCAAAGCCTGTATAAAAATTCTCGTCAGGTCTCAAGCATCGTCCATGGAGGAAACTTGGAGGCCTACAGAATCTCATGGTAGCGAGCAGTGCCTGCGAGGGTGAGGCAAATGAGAGATAGCCCATGCACGTCTCACAGGTCCGTGACTCACGACTCCGGCGGTCAGAGGCTTGTTCTGGCCGCCCACTAAAGCCATGTCAGTACACGCGAGGCACGACTAATACGCAAACCCACTGTACCAGACACGGCGCACATAGTAGCTTGAACCAAGGCATTAGCGACTTTACAGCAAGTCTGCACGAAACACACCAATGGACGATGACACAAACAAATATCTGAAGCGCTGGATAAGCTAGTTCACCACGGGCGTGCCATGGATACTCACCCCGATGACTATAGTAGTCTAGCATATAGTACATCAAAACACGAACCTGACATCCAGAACGTTCCGCTCACTGATATGGTCCTACATTTAAAAGATGTTGTGAGTCTACCAGAACCTAGCGACAAGGAAGAGAGACTAGCCAGTAGATGTGATCAAAGTTATCGAAATCACCGAAGTGTTTAATGAGGTAAACGTAAGCCCAGGTAACACAGAAGACTGTGTGCAACGATTCCAGCGCACTGGATGATGTTTCATAAAAATCTGCCGGATGCATTAGAGCTTGAGCGCTTACGAGATCGCAGCAACCTGCGTTCGATGGATGTGCATCATGTCACTACACAAAATGTACGATGTTGCCAGCATACCACCAGTTTCAATGACCTGCGGTCATCTGAATAGCTTCGATAATAGTAAAACGACTGGGTCAAAGTGACGCCGGTAAGACTGGCGGCGTTAACAGTTGAAGATACTCGGAATAGCCATGCATCTCACCAAGCGGCGATGAACATGCATATCAAAACATTTCCCCCTGAGTTGGCGGCGACGGCCTCCTTGTGTGCAACGGAAGACATCCTACGCGAGTCTACGAATGGACTTGGGAAGGGGGAGGCAAAGCGACTCCAAGCAGTACTGTTTTGTAGGGCGGCAATAGTCGATGACAGATGGGCCGGCTACAGTTGTTGTACCCATCAGCATCACTCCTACCGGAAGGCGAGCTTGAACCTCATGCAGTCCGCAGCTTCGACGGTCCAAAGCAGCTGTCCTAAATATACCTACTTACATATGAGTTACAGGACGATGGAAGGATGTTGGCACTCACCTCCTGAAAGCCCCGGGGCTGCGTATGTACACAGCACAGCAGCAGCAATCATGCAGCTACGGGTCACCGTAAGGCCCGAGGATGCAATATAGCTTCCTACTTTGTCACCTATGTCCCCGGGTAGCAATTGGAATTCCTTCGGTGACATTCAGTAGAATACGCGTACGCTATTCTAAGACCCCCGTCCTTACGGCACTAGAGTTGTATGCCGGTCTCATGGTCGTCCATGTTGCCGTAGCCCACTTGATGCTTTCCCTAGCGCATCTCACTTACCACAATACGACAACCAGATCATCGCAAGTGAGGGATTGTTGTACATGACAGAGGCGGCGACTAAAATACCGCTGAGAGCATCTCAATCCGGGTGTGGTACGGGAGCAGAGATTCCACTTCCCGACTTCTGACAACAGTACAGTATATCGCGGCCGAACCGAATCGGATGCAAGGTGGCTTTAAGGCGTTGTGGAAGGCGTGCTCACCATTTAGAGGAGTATGTACCGAGCTTACAAAGTTACCAGATGGCTAGGATCATAGATTCTCTGCGACAAGATATATGATTGGTATTTGCTGGATACAATCTGCACATGAGTGAAGGATGACAGTGGATGAAGCGATGACTTACGCAGAGTTACAAAATCAGAGGTCGCCATGCGCTAGGGTTAGGGCTATCCGCCCGCCCGGCTCAAAACGAACGAGGTCTGATAGAATGAGTGGCACGCTGGATACCATACGAAGGTGCTGAACGGCGTCCAGACGGAGGGAGACTCGGCCCTCCTAGACTTCATATTTCCGGTCAACTGATACTCGAAAATGAACGCATACTGGCTACCTGATGTGACCACAGCAGATGGCCGTTATTGCGCCACGTACTACCACTAGCCGAGCTCTGCTGTGCGTCAGGAGTGAGACTTCCTACAGCGTTCACCATCATCTCACCACGCGCCCCAGGAATATGGTTGCATACAGCTCCCACATCTTGGAGGGCAGAGTGTTCCCTCCATCCGAGGGGTCAGGAGGCCTGGAGTGTTTCGAAGAAGCGACCCGTAGTACTGAAGGGATGCAGGGCCATAACTGCGTACTTGATTGGTTGGCGAAATATCAAGGATAAACGGTTAATATATGCCGTTCTATCCATTCTACGCCTGCTCTCCCCCAGCCTCGTCCTCGCTATCGGCCTCCCCGTCCTCGTCTTCTTCTTCCATAGCTGCCTCGGCTTCGGCTTGTGCTTGTGCAGCAGTGGCAGCATTCGCGATGGCTTGCTCCAACAGCCTCGTCTGCTCTTCGGACAGGCCATACATGGCTAAAGACGAGGGCTGCTGGATGTCCGTCTGAGGGGATGGCCCACTGAAGTCCGCAGCATGGGCTTGTGGGGCGGCATCCGGATATGTAGCATATGCAGACTGAGACAGATGCACGTTCGCGCTACCCACTTCTCCCAAGCCTGGAATATTGTTCTGCTGCTGTACCCTGGCGATAACGCTCGCTAGTGTCGTCTGGCCTTGACCGGCACCCAGATCGGTAGAAGCAGGTGGCGGCGGCAACTGGCCCGGCTGCGTGCCTAGCGCCTTCGTAACATACTCCTGCAGAAGCGGGTGCAGCCTGGTGACCACCAGCTGTAGCTCGCCCACCAGGTCACCTCCAATCTGCCCTTCCTCGAAGACACCGCTAAGGTCCGGGCCCTGCTGCGCGCTTGGGTACGCGTACATTCGCACCTTACGCGCGTCCTCCTCCTCTTCGAGATCCACGTCGACGACCTCCGCGTCGACGCATTCCTCGCCCTTGCCTACTCCCTTTCCCCGCGCGGCATTCTTGTGGCGCTTGAGGGCGTCCCGGCGCGAAAAGGTCTTATTGCAGCCCAAGCACTTATAAGCCTTGCTTTCATGCAGTTTCATGTGTCGTTTTAGATCATGGTTGCGGGCGAAGGTGGCGGGACAGATATTGCATTGGTACGGTCGGTCGCCTTGGGCCGTGAGCTGGCTGTGGAGGCGCTGATGTGCGCGAAGGGAGTAGAGGCGGATGAAAGTTTTGTTGCAGGATGGGAGGAGGCATCGGTACACTGCCGTACCAATGTCAGAGGACGCTTCGACGCCCGGGTGTTGTCCGATCTGGATGCCGCTCAGAACTCCGAGAACTTGTATGAGCCCGCCGATTTCCTGTAGCAAATGTGCCCCTTGACCATGTGTTCCAGAGGAGGAAGTGACTGCAAAGAGGAAGATTTGGTGAAGTGGAACTTGTACGGAAGCTATGAGGGATGCGTCCACAGGGCGGGGACTCGTAGGCATGCTCCTGCTCAGGGCATCCGTGATAATGAGCACTGCGTTCTGTACCTGAGTACTCAGAGATTCGTAGTCTGGAGTATAGAAGGGCCTTTTCTGTGACGGGTACGCGCTCTCGGCTTCAGCTTCACGTTTCCTCTTGTTTTTGCCCTTCTCCAATTCGATGACAGAAGCGTCAGAATTCTTTATAGATGAGAAGAGAGTGTCAGAACGAGCCAGTGTAACCATAAGCTGCGCGAGAGGCTTTGAAAGACCTTTGGCTACCACGCCATCAGCGGCGCACCGAGTTAGAATACTGAAGACATCGCCCTTGTCCGGAATACTCGAATTGGACAGTGTAGAACGAAACAACGCATCTTTTTCAGCATACTGGATGACAGCCTTGATCGTCAAAATCGCGGCATACTGTTTGCGCGAGTAAGGAGACTCAGAAGGCAGTGAAATGGCAGGCGCAGGTGGTTCGACAGCGGGTGTCGCGGGAACCTGAGCCGCTGCAGACGCAGAGGCAGCGGCATCGGCTTGCGCTTTGGCTATGTCCGCCCAGAGCTGCTCATTCAACCGACGCGCGATGGCCTCTGCCTCTGCTTCAGCATCCAACCCATCGTCGGAGTAATCCTCGTCTTCGTCCCAGTCCTCATTTTCGGCAGCCTCTTCTTGAGTCTTGGGATTGTCGGCAATATTTTCCATTACATCTATGGATTTGACCCGCGCCGCGCCCTGTTCAGAACAGATGCTGAAGTGGAAGTCGCAGAGTGCAAGATGCAGGTGCCCGTGACCTCGGTCACACGCAAGTAGAAGAGCCTGCAGGAGTCCGAAGGGCGTCCGAGGTTGACCCGCTCGAACGACCTCCGGTACCGCGTTATGCCAGGGTCATACCCATTCAACACCCTTCAGAACAGCTCCAAAATGTTCTTGCCCCGAATTGCATATGGCCGCACACCACGGTTTCCGCCCTGCCAGTCTCCGATATCCTACCGTGGCTGGTCCGATGCTGGGAAGAAACTCTTGCAATAGGCCGGCTTCAGAATGTCGGGAGGAGGAACGCAGAACTGTATCATGAAGAAGCCTTGCTCTCGGGGGACAGCTGACTAGGCCCTCGACATCTTTCCCAGCCGGAGCCGTATGGAAGGTTGACTCCATGATATTCCACGACTGGTACCTGATGGAAGGGCAATCTAGCCAGCATAAGCTACCTAGAAGCTCGTATTCTCGGACTTCTTGAGAGGTTTATAAAGAAGCCACGTGGAACGGCCGAATGCTGTACTGCGACGCGAACGTTGCAGTGTCACTCCCTGCGATGGTCTTCCTTCAGTCCACAGTTCTTGGCTTGGTCATTGCGGCCACGGCCTTTGCGCTGCCGTCCAAAGGTAGGGGTACAGTTGGACAGAGAACTACTTCACCGAGCTCATTGCGCCTTTCAGTATTGCCCAGACAAGCCGGCTGTGACACCCCTTCTTACATCCCCTTCAACGAGACGCAGCTCCCGAACCCCTTCGTCCTCAACAATGGTGCCCCTGTCACTACTCTCACGGAATGGGCTTGTCGTCGTTCTCAAATATCGAGCTTGATTCAAGGCTACGAAGCCGGCTATTTGCCTCCTAGGCCCCCGATTGTCACCGCTCAGTTTGCCAGATCTGGGACCAATGCGAACTTAACCATCACTACTGGCGCTCTCGGGAAGACGGTTTCATTCACCCCTACCATCGTCTATCCTACTACAGCCGCCCCGGCTGGTGGATATCCTGTGGTTATTGCCTACGACTTCCTGACTATCCCTGTCCCTGACGGGGTAAGATGTCTAGCTCCTATACGGTACTAAGTTGAAAAGCTCACGAATCCATAGATTGCCATCATGACCTACGGCAATAGCGAAATGGCTGAGCAGAATGACCTGAGTAGCCGGGGCCAGGGTATCTTCTACGATCTCTACGGCTCGAATGCCACTGCTAGCGCCATGATCGCGTGGGCTTGGGGGGTCAGCCGCATCATCGACGCGCTCGAGATTACCCCATCCGCAAACATCAACCCCGCCAAGGTAGCCGTGACGGGCTGCTCACGGGACGGCAAAGGCGCCATGATGGCAGGCGCTTTCGAGCCTCGCGTCGCGCTCACCATCCCACAGGAGTCGGGCTCCGGCGGAGACACCTGCTGGCGTCTGTCCAAATACGAACAGGACATGGGTGATGTCGTGCAGCAGGCGACAGAGATTGTCACAGAGGATCCCTGGTTCTCCGCCAACTTCGACAACTGGGTATACAACATCAGCCAGCTCCCGTACGATCACCACTCGCTCGCGGGCATGATTGCGCCGCGCCCGATGATCTCGTACGAGAACACGGCGTTCGAGTGGCTGAGCCCGCTCAGTGCGTACGGGTGTATGACCGCAGCGCACACGATCTGGGAGGCCATGGGCGTGCCGGAGAACCATGGGTTCGTCCAAGTCGGGGACCATCCCCACTGCGAGTTCCCGACGTATTTGAATGAGTCTCTGTTTGCGTTCTTCGACAAGTTCTTGTTGGACGAGCCGAACGTGAACACGTCGTATTTCTCGACCAACGGCCAGTTCAACGGGACTGCGTGGGTGCCGCAGGATTGGATCAACTGGGAGACTCCCACTTTGACTTAATTTATGTGGTACTTGGGTTCGCGTATCTTTAGTATAGCACACGCTCAAGTAGGTTGTCACGTACCTGGTTCTCCAAATTATTATACGTGTATTATTGGCCGCGAAATCAGCGCGTAAGCCTGCAATTTGTACCCAATTGCGACCTCCGCCTGCTCCCTGCAAGTCTAGAGAGGAGTCAGGAGACGCGACTGTGAGTCTGTGACGGATCGTGGCTCGTCACCTGCACGTGATCGTGACCATTCGCACATAGGCCACAACTTCTCAGACAAGACTTGGAAGTTGAACCGAGCCCCGAAACTTGCCTGAACCACTATCTGCTCGAAGGCGCAGCCGATGGATTCCCCTAGTCGCTCAAACAGTCTGTGGAAAGGTAAAGGGAAGGCGAAGGCGACCGACGTCGACTTCGAGGACCTAAACCCGATTATCACCTACCGACACCTCCATTCTCACAACCTCAGCCCCAGGGACCCTCTGCGAGCTATAGCGTTGTGTGATAGCGATGCCTTTTACGCCGCATGCGAGCAAATGCGTCTTGGGGTGGATCCGGCCATTCCGTTGGTGGTGAGGCAATGGGACTCGTTGATTGCTGTCAACTATCCAGCGAGGAAGTTTGGGATCTCCAGGATGGACAGGTGGGACGATGCGCTGAAAAAGTGCCCGGAGTTGAAGATTGTGCATGTTGCGACATATAAGGAGGGGGACGCGGAGCCTGGGTACTGGGAGAAGCCTGACACTAGGACGCACAAGGTGAGTCGAGGCTAATTTAGATGGACAGGATCGGGGTACTGTAATCGTTGTATACTTACGATGAGGGTGTTGGAACTCAAAGGTATCCCTCGATTACTACAGGAGGGAAAGTGCGAAGATTTATACTATGTTCAAGGAAGGCCTTCCAGGCGCTGAGATCGGTACGTCCTCGTAGTCCTCCATCGCCCGCGATGGCAGAAGGATATGCTCAATCTGTCTTTCGTGTTAAGAGAAAGCATCTATCGACGAGGCTTTCATTGACTTCACACGGCCTGTTCGGGAGAAACTCTTAGAGCGTTACCCTTACCTAGCCACCGTGCCCGACGATGCCCCTGAGGGTATTGACAGTCCGTTGCCTCCTCCGCCACCGATATCATGGGATGGCCTCGGGGTCGTAGTTCCCATTCATCCAACTGCTGACGAAGAAGAGCAACTCTTGGAAGACGACAACCTGACAACCTGGTCCGATGTCGCGTTATCAATAGCTGCAGAGATGATGGGGAAAGTCAGAGCGGATATCCATGCGACCCTGGGATATACGCTTTCGGCGGTACGTATGTGCATGATTCAATGGTGGGTTGTGGTGCAATCAATTCGCCGCCTAGGGTATAGCAAGAAATAAGTTTCTGGCTAAGGTTCGCTACGCAGCTATGACAAATTGCGACCTATGTGATGACCTCAGTTGTAGTTGACTGCCTCGTATAGGAAGCCAAATAACCAGGTAAGTATCAAATTGTCATCTAATGACCCGACACATGCAGATACGGAGATCAGAGTATTTTGCGAAACTATGCTATACCGGATTACCTTAAGCCGATGCCATTTCAGAAGGTCGGTCTCCCTGCTTCTCTTGCGCCCGCGTCTCATCCGGCGTTCTTCATAGATCCGCTTCCTGGGAGGCAAGCTCGGGGAAGCTTTGGCCAGAGAGTACGACGTCAAGACATGCGGAGATCTATTGTAGGCAGCTCTCATCCTGACTTTGATACGTCTGTGATGGAAATCATCAATTACTCTCAACAGGCCTATCAGTCTAGGTATGCTCGGGCTAGAATACTTCAGCGATTAGCCTCCTTTTGACTCTGTCATACAGAAGAAATGCAGCGGAAATTCGGAGAGGATTCAATATGGGTGTACGAGATTCTTCGGTATGCCCTGTCCAGACTTTCAGCGTCACGCAGGACCTGATGATTGAGCCCTGCGAAGTGGTATCGATCGGAGCGAAGGTAAGCCATCGCCCATGTGTAGAGATGTGATGATTACCATCCCGTATTTGCTGATGGTCTGTCAGTGAAAGAGAAATCAGCCCTGACGAAAAGTATGCTGGCCTCGAAGAACCTTGCGGAGCCAGTTACCAAGCCTTCCGAAGGGAGCCATTGGATTCGTGTCCTTGCAGCAGAATTGACTCTCCGGCTGAACGACGCGAGAGAGCAATCACCGGGTCTATGGCCCAAGAGTATCGTTCTTAGCATCCGCCAAGGTGATTTCTCTGTTCCCTCGGCAGGTCGGCAGCATGCTTAGCCTCCACGATTTCCCACGCAGGCTGGCATTTGGGACGTTCGAAGCAGGCACCTTTCCCTTTCTCTCGGACAGTGACCGCGGACCTCATTGCTGCTGCGGGGGACAAGCTATGGAAGGAACTCATCGGTTTCGACGACTCTAAACCGTTGCCGATCAAGATCACCCATGTGGGACTATCCTTCACTGGCATCGCGTCCACGGAGTCGGGCCAGCGGAATATTGAAGGCTTCTTCAAGGCTCCGGACTCAATGAAGATTGAAGAGCGCGGCACTAAGCGCAAGAGTTCCGCCACCACTGAAGAATGCGCCGAGTCCACCGCCATCACGGCCAGTCGGATCGTCAAAGATCTAGACCCTGGGGCTTCCTCTCCCACGTACTTCGACTGCGGACGATGTGGCAAACGAATGTCTCTTCCTGATGACATCTGCGACGCTGAAGTAGGAGACGATATCAAGAAGCAAGCGCTCGCCGTTTTGCACACTGCACATGAGGACTTCCATCTGGCTCTGGACCTGTCACGGATGCCAGAGGAGGGAACTAAGACTGTGAAGTTTCGGCCTGATCCCCCGAAGAAGAAGAAAGTCAGGAGGTCCGAGCCGGGAGGCATTGCCAGGTTCCTTGTGAAGAAATGACATAAGTGGACATCTATGCTATTTATTATATAAATTATGAAGAATGGCATACGAGTGACAATGATATATTAGAGCTTGATTACTACTGACCGTGGCGAAAGATTCAATTTGCCCACCGATATCTGCCAGTGGCATCGAGGGAGAGAAGCATCATCTGCATTCTAGTGATACGTATATCAATCCTTTCGCCGTAGCTACCAACACAGCCCCTTAGATTTCTCAAGCAGTAGAGTACTAGTCGAGCACAGAACCGCATTCAATCAGGGTGCCTCGGTCATCCACGCACCTTCACATTCACAAGCGGTTACACAATTTCGTCGCTCTTCGACTGTTTGCTACTGTACCTTTGTGAACCGTTGCATAGGATGGGTACGAGTTGGAGAGTGGTCCATAGATATAGAGGCTGGGCCTGTGATTGATGAAGCGCTACAGCGTGTCTCCGCATCCCAAAATACACATGTGCATCGCTCTGACATTCGGGGAAAGACATGCGAAGATCGTATGTCATAATACACACTGGCGGAGTGCGCCCAGGACTCGCCGTGCAGACTTGATACAAGTTTCTTCGTTGGTAACTTTGGCTTTGAGTGTTGTGTATTCCTCGGACGCCCGCCGTATCAGTGCTTCCCGGGTCCTACCGGAACGTGAAAGTACTGTAAATTCCCGATACCCGAAGTCGGCAACAATACATCTGCATCGTCTGAAATAGTTCTGGTACTAACGAGGCACCCTAGACATTGCCCATCAATCAGTTCACGTATAGATCATGATGCGCAATTGGACGCGGCGGCTACGGTGGGACAAGTACTCCTGAAGAGAGCTCACGAACTCCTCAAGGTTGTCACTCGACCCCCTTGTTAGAGGTCAGACATCTTCGGTTTTCAGCTTTTCTTGCCCTGGACGGGTTTGTCTTTCTTTGTGTCTTCCTTCTTCGTCACGACTTTCTTTACGACTTCGCTGGGCGACACTTTACTTCCGTCCTAATCTTCGTCAGTCGTCAGGAACACGACAGGATACGCTGTAGACCAGCTTTTACGTCTGCGAATAGGTAGCTTGTTGATTTCCGACATACTGTGCGCCATAGTGCGATGTCCGAGAGCATAGTCCAACCATTGACCCAAGGACAAGCCTCCAGTGCAATTGTGAGTTTTACACGCTCCCCTTCTCCCCTTGCTCAGTCTCTATCGAGCTGATTATTCTAACAGGCACTGGTTATCACTGGGCTTGTTTCATTACTCGCGGCTATATGTGTTCTCCTCCCTGTACTTTGGGAGGGTGCGAGGTCCATGCTGTTCAAGTCCGCTTCTCAGGACCGGACGAAAGTATGGATGTTCTTTTCTACGCCCCTGGGATGGTATACCGCCTCGCTCCTCATTGGCACAGCAATAACTGATGTCCACGGGCTGCTGGAAACCAAATGGATTTCGGCGAAAGCCATCTCACGAGGTGCGTTTCGACCCTTCTGATTGAATGCGACAAAATTTACCGTGACTGTAAGGCTTGTCGAACTGTCAGACCCAAGGTATGTCCATTCTGCCACGATGTTCTACGCCTTGCTCATCCATTGTTTCAGCTGCGTTCGAGCAGATAGGGACTTTCGCTACATCATATTTCACCGTCTGCATTGCTATTCACGGGTTCAACAGCCTTGTTTTGAGGAAGCGCTTTCCGGTTTGGGCCAGCGTGATATATACATTGCTAGGATGGGCATCCTCCATCATTACAGGTCCGTCCCTCCAGGTGCTTGACCGTCCCAGTGTTGGCTGAATAATATTTAGGGCTGGTGGTGCCGATGCTCAATCGGCCCGGGTCTGGTCTGGTCTATGGTGATAATGGCTACGCATGCAGCATCACTAGGGAGTACCCCCTTCTGGAATTTGTCTTCCAACTCCTGCCCGTGAGTTGAATTTACGCTATATCCACCGGTGAAAACATATCTTCATCCTTCACTACAACAGATCATCGCCACCGCCTTGGTATCCGCGGTCCTCTATGCAGTGATGTTCCTTGTGCTACGAGGAACCATTCAGGTGAAGGGTGGTATATCGCTCAACCTCGATCCGAATATCAGATGGACAGGGATTGGAACAGATTCCGCAGAATATCAGCGATTCATTGGAGCCATCGTGCGCAGTATGATCTTGTAGGTGACCTGGTGTGCTGTCCTTACTGCTGCTGACCTGGTCTATCAGATATCCTTTTGGTTTGTGTTCATCTCAACCATCCATATTTCATTGATCTTAGACGTGCCGCAGCATACACACTGCTCATGATGCCTCTGTGCTTCGTGCGACTGATAACTATGTCGAAGAATCCTGTGTCATTCGGTGCGGGCATATTTGCGAGTTCATGCCGCTTACTGCTGGGTAAGCGCATCTTCCGTTTCTCACTTGTATTTAATACTCAGTCGCTGCAGGCCTCGTGGACGCTTTGATCGTTTACAAGATTTTGCGTGTTCTGCGTCCTGTGATCGATGCTTCGAACGTTCGCAGATACGAGTCTCAAGAGAGCTTTTCCGCTCCAGAGTTGAAGCCCTCTCCAGTGGAGCCTGCTCAGCGACCCCCGATAACACCGGCTAGGGCATTCCCTCCGCCACGAAAGAGTGCCGACGGAAGGCCCACCCCATCAATCCGTACTATGCCAAGCACGGTGTCTCTAAATGGCTCAGATACTGGATCGACGTATCCTTTACTTCCCGAGCGACCGTTTATGCATGCGCATACCCGTAGCACTTCGAGTGGGCTTAGCAGCGTCACCGGGGCTATATCTCGTCCTATTACGCCAGTCTCGGAACTTAACAGAGCACTCGCCGGCCCTTCGCCCATAGCGAGGCCTGAGGCCATGAAATCTGCCAGCGCTACTCCGTACACAATCTCTCGTTATCCGACCCTAGCCATCAAGAAGTCTTCCGAGTCCCTTGGTCTACCCCCACCTCCACGACCGAGCCGGTCACCCGTAACCCGCAAGCCCCCGCCTATCTTCACTCCAGAGCCTGATGCGGGCGCTGATGATAATACCGCGACCAAATCCGCGATCCAGCAAGGGCCGCTCCAGTGGACATCCGGGTACGTGGACAAGTCGCAGGACCCTCCTGCAATGTCCCTTAACGCTGCCAGGATCGATTTCTCCTCCCGACCGTCCGTCAGCGCCGTCACAGCTCCGGCTGAGACGATAGCTGATAATCGTACTCAGTCAAGCGATACCGATGCTGGCCGCCTTCCCGTTGACAATGAAGGCAAGTTGTCATCAGTGGCATGGGCAACCCTTGTAGCCAACGCTGCCACAAAGGACGTAGGAGGAATGACTCTATCCTCTCTGGGAAATGACAGAAGAGATCCGGATGTGCCGCTTGATGTGTCTCCTCCAGTACCTTTTGTACTGCGGCCGGGTACACCTTCCTTCGCCAACCCGGATTTCAGTTTCCCTAGCTTTGGCCAGGGTGGTCGTGACCGTCAGGCTAGCACGAGTAGCTCGTCTAGCAGCAGCATCGGAGGTCGGACGATGACACCAGAACCCAGGTTACATCCCGAGCTAAGGGAGACGCAGCGTGACGCGCTGGCTGTGCGTCAAGATTCTGTGGTCTCTCGCGCAGCGACTCCAGCGTATTTCTGACTGGGCATCCATTGCTCTAATGTCTTCACGCTGCACTTCACGACCTCATGGGGATGGAGTAACTATTGTGGCTCTGGCATTCTCGAGTGGGACATTTGCGTCGGGACGCTTTCGTACTACTTGGCTAACATAGACTGCAGTCTTCTACATGTACTTATGTTACAGTTGTATATTATTATCGCTATCTAGTTGAACTAGGATGTGGCTCGTACTCCAGGACGCCGAGAGCCCAACGTTCGAAGCGGTCATTCTAACGGATCCTGGCATTATGGCAGTGCCAGTCTCGTACTAGTACAGACGTTCTACAATAAACTACAGAGTGCGTAATAGTAGAGGCATACAGTGAAACCAAGAACTCAAACCAACACCCATAACAATAGTTCCTCAAAGCAATAACCCAAAGGAATTGAGGAGATACAGAAGCGATGTAATGAGCGGCAGTGGTGGGTGGACGATGACCACTAGTAGTAGAAACCCCGAAAGAAAAGAATGTGAATGTCCTCATAAATCTATGAAGCTCGAACCATGTTCGCTTCCCTCGTCCACAGTCGGTAGCGATGCCTTGGTATCTCGCTTCTTCCCCAATAACGAATTCTTGATACTCCATGAAGATGAGACGCCGTCGCCGGGGTTCACACAGAAGTCACTGGAGCTGGGACTCGAGAGCGAACTTGATCCTCGCGAGCTTGTATAGCTGGTGTAAGTTGTGCTAGTAGTCGTACTGCAGCTAGAGCTCCCACTGTGGATCCGCGCTAGGCGCCTCATTGCGAGTCATTCGTCGTTTGACGGCTCCCCTTCCTCGAAAATCGACGAATCGGTCTCGCTGGATTGAAAGCTGGCGTGGGAAGGCCTCAGGTTCCCGTCACTCCGGCTGCGCGAAAATCGGAAACCTTTGGATTTCGACGAGGAAGGGGTCTTTGGTTTGAGGAAGGGTAACTGTATTTTGGTAATGTTACCAGAGCCCCCGCGCCCAGACGAGATCTGCGAACGTATAAATACATGCACCGAATGAAAGACGGAGGGTACTGACTGCAGCTACTCGGCGTTCTTCCATGCGCTTTCGGATCACCGCCTTCTCGTACTCTGCGACCGATGCGGCATGGTCAGACAGGATGGAAGCCGTCTGCGTCAGCCCCTCGTGCACTTGATCCCGCCACGAGGCATGGACATTGCCAGCGCCACCACGACCAACGGACACTGCCTAGAGAGAGAGACATTAGCGCGCGCAGCCGCAGTACTCGAGGCTGATACTCACCTTCTTGATAGGAAGGGCAGGTTCCCTGCCGACGGGAGATACTGGTGTGTCCGGGACAGACGCGTCTGGTTCCGAGGGATTCTGAGAGGCATCGGATTTGCGTCGAATGTTGCCGCTGCCACCGCGTCCCGACGATCGCTGAGGTTTGATCAGCTTTGAGTCAAATGTCAAGTAACGCGTAGTGAGCTATACGGACAAACTGCCGCGTCCTGCTAGCCGTCGAGGAACTGCTTGACTCCGACGAGGCGTAGGAGTGTATAGACCGAGTATCCAAGGACAACGAAGATAGAGACCTGGTAGCGACTGGCACGGACATGGTCAGGAAGGAAGAAAGGTTGCAATGCTCCGGAGGAAGCGGTGAGGCATAAAATACACAGCGCTAACAAGTGGATGCGGTCATTCTGTAACAGCGATCTTGTCAGATCTAGCGCCCCTAGCACAGCGACAGGACACGGCTTGATCCATTTCTAGTATATGGGATTGTGATACCGAAGCCTTGCGATAAGCAGAGGCACGGACAGATCTATAGTCAACTTGAAGTACCTCCGGCAGCACGCGGCAGAGATCCCGTAGAAGCGCTACATAGTGCTGCCGCATGCAGTACAGAGCACTAGGTCTGCCTTTTGCCGCGTACCATCAATGTCCCCAATGTCCTGCAGTGGAGTCCTGTACTAATGCAATATATCTTGTCAGCCAAGCTGGCGGGTCTTCGTCTCATGGATGTTCAGACGTCAATTTGGAGGTATGGATGTGTAGTCGTGTGTACACTGCACATGGCCATCCTCTGATAGATATGGAAACGTATGTTAACTTGAACGGCATTCACACACCCGTACCCATGGCCAGTTCGCAGCATTCTATACGATTTGGCTTATTTTGGCTGTGATTGGCATGGTCGGACGTACCATTCCACTGAGAAGCTCGGCGCCGTGCGAATGGATGTTCCAGTAGGTCCTCAAAGATAGTCGGGGTCGAGGTCATTGATAGGTGCTTGCCGACCGATAAGGCCAGCAATCGCAGCGCAATAGCCGAGAGGTGAGGTACCGGTGGGGAAGTAGACCCGTTATCGTAGAGCACAGCATAATGTCCCATTTCGAGCTCAGTAGACATTCTCAGGCACAGCATGCCACATCCTGCCACACGACCACAGCTGCGTGATTGCTGTACATACAGCTTGTCGCTGCACGGCAGTTTGAACCCTTCCAGCTGTGAGCGACCAACTCAGCTTTGCTTGACGTCGACGTTATGTTACCATACCGGTACTGAAAGTCAGACAACATAGCACGCAGATTTCTTTCCTGATGCTCAGCAGCTTCCAACAAGCTTCTGACGTGATAATTTGCTAGGGACAAAGATAGGTCCACTTCGGCGACTCCTGAGGCCTGAAGTCTGGGAGCTTGTTTGCAGCTCGTGGGACGAATTGAATCTCCTGAAGGGACTCTAGGCCTACCCGGTGGTGACCCCGGCAAATGAGAGCCGATGTAGGACGTCGGGGTATACAGAACACTATACCTGTTAGCATTGGTCAGCTACCGGGATGTTAGTAACCGCGCTGAGCGGGTACGTAAGTCGTCCCGGCCGGAGTACAGGGGATACCCGTTGCGGAGGAAAGGGACGGGTCAAACTATGATATGTACATGACTATCGTGGCGCTGATCCATCTTCCTGTTCACCCTTGGCATTGATCATGACTCCGCTGATTGCTACAACCTAAGCTTCGGTAAGGCCGCGAATGTTGGCAACCAACCCGCAGTTCCGTCTCTGACTTGATGTCTCGGGCTTTGAGGGGCTCCTCCACTTCTCTCATCTCACTGAAGGAAGAGTCTTATAGGCAGGCTCCTCTGCAACAGGCTAATTGGACATCCTCCTTAAACGCCTGAGACGATTGGGGGAATCACATCGTTTGGTCTGATTTGAACGGCTTATAAATCAAGATGGCAAACAGCCTTACAGACAGACATCTCTTGATAGTAACGCACCATGAAGGATACCGTATGATAGGATGACCTCAGCGATGAAGGCATAGCGCGTAGTTTTGAATTGTCACCAGGTCGAGGAGACAGAGGCCTTCACGTCATCGTCCTACAAGCCAGTTTCGCTAGGAAATCATGATGACATTAGCATCGCCTGCTGTTCCCTCCCGAAGTCCGGGATCATCGCGCCAGTCCCTGAAGCAGCCTTCCAGTCGGTTGTTTCTCGTTCTCGACAAAGTCACGTCGCAGAGAAGGTGAAACATTGGAGTACAACATCAAAAGCTAAAGAGCCAGGATGACCCGCGGAGATACGTGAAAACCGTTGAGCCAAGCCTAAGCAAGCTCTGAGCAAGGGCAAGCGGCTTTAAGCTCATAGCGTCCCCGAGTCGGTTGATGGATGTGCGCCTCAGCAGCTACGGATCCCTTCACTGACACAGAGAAACGCGTCTGAACGGGAGACGAATATGAGAAGCGAGTAGCGGGCACAACCACGCACCGTCTATTCCTGAACAGTATCTGGCATCACTGAGCAATACCATGAACCGAAAACCTAGGAATGCGAAGACCGTTTCTCACTTACGCCGGGTTGCTAGAAACTCCGGAAGGTCAGCTAAGAAGACCAAGCGGTGATTAACACCATCCCATCCAAGTATGCTGCCTAAAGGCATGGTTGGTAAGCTGGATATGATGCTGGTGATAGAGTGAAACCAGTCGCACGTCCTGTTTGGACCGAAAGAGTTGAAGTCATTAGTATGTGGCTCTTAGTGTCGTCTTCAACGCCAGAAAAATGCATCCCGGTCGGCTTGCAGTGCATCACTCGCAATGAGAAAACTGTCATGTTATGACACAGCCAGAAAAACATCCTCCCAAGTGTTTGTGTGCTTGGGCGCCATCTCCGCGCGCTGCGCCTGTGGGAGACGACGAGTCCCTCCGAGGACCACTGCTCGTTTGCTGTGCCGAGGATCCCGCCACCTAACAACCAGAGTTAGTCTTGCAGTTTTTATTTACCGTCCATAAGATAATCATACCGGATTCCGCCTTCGTATCTCACGGGCTAATTCATGGAACGCGTCGTCCACATGCAAACCGGTTTTCGCAGAAGTCTCGACATACATGAATCCCCATCTCTCCGCGAGAGCCTGGCCCTCTTCGGGTACATCAGAGAAGCGCACACGTTCAACCAGAGCAGTTTACATACCGCTCGTATCCACTTCCCGGTCCTCGTTCAGGTCGCACTTGTTTGCAACGATAATCACGGGACAGGAGAGGTCACCTCTGACGTGGAGCAGCTCCTTATACAGCGACTCGAGCTCTTCAAAGGAAAGCCGGTGTACGACGGAATAAATGAGCAGAAATCCCTCACTCTGGCGTATACCTGGGTGGCGCATGGATCTGGCAAGTTGGAAATGCTAGAATTTTGAGTGGCCCTACTCAGCAATATTAATGGTGATACTGACGGGCGCTCCCAGCAGCGGGGGAGCTCGTAGATATCGAGAATCACTATCTCGTCGTCTAAAACAGTCTGTTTGCGGGGCGGGTCTGTTATATGTCAGGTGTCAGCGGAAGTACCTTGATCACGTTAGGTGCAGACATTCGAAGTCTGAATCATATTCTTCGACAAACTGTTTCTGCGTGAACTGCAGACCCAGGCAGGATTTCCCAACGCCTGTGATAGGTATAGATGTATATATCATGCTAATGCGGGTAATGAAATTCTATTGACCCACCTCCACCTCCCATCAGGCAAAGTTTATACTCTCGTACTCCAGGCATAAATTTCCGAGTGTGTGTTACGATGGGAACGTACGAGAGGTGAAAGGTAACAAGTTCAGTAGACGTCGGTGGAGTAGTAAGGCGGGACCCCTAAACAGATGCTTGCAGATTAAATATAAAGAGAGTACCGGACATCTCTGCCCAGAAGGTAAGCATCAGGAGAATCTTCCACGGACTATCGAATGTCCATCACGGGACATGGTATATCACTGACTCCAATTTGACACCCCCATAAACGTAACTATGCAAATAAGGGACAGTGATGACGAGTTATCATTGTTCTGAAGGTTCGTATGATGGGAGTTCGAGGAGTAAAAGAGGCCGGGCGGAGTCAAGAAAGCAAGTGATAACCGGCCCGTCCTTCAGATATCGAGTACAACGCTTGTCAGAAATCCCCGAGTGAGGACACGGAGCTGTGACTACCCTTTACCTGACCGACCACAAACGCCTGCGGCTGATGACTCTCAGTTGTGTAAGCACCGCGACAATTACTGCCGCAAGAGAGCGAGATGATGACAAAGGGAACTGACCTGTAGCTGTACGACTAGGCCTATACCACGACAGAATGAGATAAACGCGGCCTGACGTCGCCCTCCACGGAATGATTTGTCCTGCGCTATTATATCCTTAGATGGGGAGGCTGGGTGTCCCACCTGCTGGTATGAGTGAGCGTGGTACGATTCCTTCAACGCACCTAAAATATCGTACACGAGTTCGCCTCCGAATTTCGCGCAGTAGGTCGTGAAACGCATCATCCACCTGTATGCTGATCTATACCGAAGTCTCAATGAACACGCATCCGAGTTTATCAGCGGATGTCCTGCCCTCTGATGCAGCATAAGGCAAGGACAACTGAGAAGATAAGATAATAGGTATCTGCCTTACGCTCGGTACTCACTGCCCGTCTCTGGTCCAGGTCGCACTTGTTGCCAACGACGATGGCAGGATACGACAGCACACCCTTGATGTGAAGCATATCCTGTTAGAAAGCCTGCATTCTTTCGAATGACTGTCGTGAGGTCATAGAATACACAAGCAAAAAGCCGTCGTCCGAGTGGCCCAGGCGGGTACACTGGTTTCGTGGCAATGTGCTATGTGCGTAAGCAGCGTAACAGGCCTGGCACCACTTTTTACGCTGGACAGGGTCGGAACCGAGGATCTCAAGCTGCGCGGTTTCATTGTCTGTGACGGTCTCTTGGTGAAACATGTCTATTGGATTACGCGTAAGCTAGAGAACCTCAGCTGCTCTGGGGACAGACCTTCAATCCCAGGATCATATTGTTCAGAGAGGTGGTCTTGGACAAATCGAGAGACTAATGAGGACCTCCCGGCAGCTATGGTAATGTTAGGCATCATCCCTGTGAAAGGAAGATTTCCCTATTGACGCCCTTCCATTTCACAGGCTTGCAGAAGAATATCAGCGGAGAAGATGAGCCAGGAGGGTTCATGATCTTCTGATATCGCGAGCTTTAGTCTGATAATGAGGGCATTCCCACATATTTCACCTGCTGCACTGACAGATAGGATTAGTTCGTGAACTATTTTCCAGGAGGCTCTGCGCTCGCAGGCAGGAGTTAGCGGTCGAGCAGAGATCGTCGGAGCAAAAACGACCAGGAAGAGGTTAATCCCCTCCTACCCGCAGGACACCAGGGGAAAATCTGATCAAAAAATATGTATCCTGAGAGAGAAGCCAAGAGTCCGCTATCTGGCAGCAAAGCCTGGGTATGATGCGGTTCGACTTCCAATAAGGCGGATGCAAGCGGTTCCAGGAACGCGTAGCCTCATTGGCCAGCATACTGCCGTGAAAGAAAAGCACTTGGTCTACCAGGAGGCTCAGGCTATGATACAGCAGGAACAGGCTCGTGGATCGTCCTGCCCATAAGGTATTTCGCGGTGCGGCTTATCACCGGCGGGAGAGTTTGGGTCTCTCCACGTACCATTACTTAGCTGACGAGCTCTTGACCCGGCCTACAGGCCAGAGTGAGCATGGAACTCTGTCACGCTGTACATGGGATTCCGCACCAGATTCCGCTTTCTGATCTCACGCACCAAATCGTGGAACGCATCGTCCACCCGCATGTTGTTTTTCGCCGACGTCTCGACAAACAAGCATCCTAACTCCTTAGCGCGGGCGCCGCCCTCTGACACAACGTCAGACAGGGACGATGCAGTATTGGATGGAGTCTTCGGCTTACCTCTCATGCTCACTTGCCGTGCCCGGTCCAGGTCGCATTTATTTGCCACCATGATCGCGGGACACGAGATGACGCCCTTGACGCGGAGCAGCTCCTCATACAACCGCGGGATCTCTTCGAATGATTGCCGTGATGTAATGGAGTAGACAAGCAAGAAGCCTTCGCTCGTACGCATGTACTGGTCGCGCATGGCTCTAAAGCAGTCAGCATTGTTTGGAGAGACAGCATAGTGATAGCTAAACTGACTTGTACTCCTCCTGCCCAGCCGTGTCGAGGATGTCGAGAAGGGCTATTTCGTCATCTATTACGGTCTGCTTGCGATACCAGTCTATGGTAATATGGGTAAATACGATCCTCCGGACTATATTGTATGCGCACCTTCGATTGTTGGATCATATTCTTCAACGAAGTGGCTCTGTATATACCGAACCGTCAGGGCAGACTTCCCAACACCTGAAAACGTCTACGTCATCCTATTGCAAGTAGGCATAGTCAATGGACCCACCTCCATCTCCTAGTAGGCAAAGCTTATATTCACGTAGATTAGGTGTAGTTTCCCATGGATTTGCTGCCATTGAGATAGATGGAGGAGGGAAGGGGCAAAAAACTGGGTAAACGTCGATGAACCGAGGATACTGAAGCGCGCAACGACAAGTTACAGGTATACAGTGTAGACTAGCAGAGTTGCCCAAGTTCACGGCATATCAGATGGCTACCACAGCAGTTTTCCTATACTGTCGATCAAGTGTCCGTCTTCGAACGTGATATATCAACATGCGGAGTCAAACGGGTTGGGGCTGGCGCAGGGACGATGACCAACAATCTCCACAGTTAGATTGTTGGTACTCGAAAGGGGAGCGGAGCAGTCTGATTGGGTCCCAATAGAAGTCAGGTACTAAGACAATCCCAACAGCGCACACACCTTGATATATATATGGAATCATAGTAATGCAAGGAAGGAACCAGGACGAAAGCAATGGGAGCCAAGTGACATCTTGCTGCATCCGTTCGGAACGTGATACATTCATTATTCAGGAGAACATAAAACTACGAGACCGCAGTAGACGAAAGGGGCCACCAGCGTCACCGAATACGGAGACGTTGCAGCGAGTAGCAAGGTACGCCCGCGATTATGCATCGCTGCGTGATAGTGATGAACTGCCAAAGAACAGAAATAGCCAGATCATCTTTCACAGGTCATGCCGCATTGCCAGGATATGGGCTGTCGCGTGCAACGCACAGGTACTACAAGCACTCTGTGCGTCTGCGCCCGGAAAGAACGATTAGAGAGCAACAATCAGGCCGCTGGGATAACCGTGGAGGGGTCGAACAGCAGTGCGAAATGACAGACCAGTAATGATTCTCCGGATCCCAGGAACAGAGCCTCTGGGAGGCGCAGTAATTTTGACCTCCACCCATCGCAGCCAAGCAAGGACCTCGGAGGTCTCTTTTCGCACGGATTGGAGTAACAATTCCATATGTGAGATCTTTCCATGCAGCAGCACCAAATAAGTTCTAGCAAGTAGATGATACCCCGAGCATGGGTGTATCAGGATCTGATCATCACTTGTTGGAAGTTGGAAACTAGTCAAAGCAAGCCAGAGCTGCAGCATGCTTTTTGAAACGTTAAATCCTCTGTAGAGCAGATGCGCTAGTGAAAAGCGGGCTAGGAGGGACGATGGTGGAGTGTAGAGACGAAGGACTCAAGTACGATGCGGACGGACTTGAACTTGAAAGGGAACGGTGTGACAGTAGTGTGTTACACGTGACATCCGCCCATTATACCTCGGAGGGACATTGCAACTCTTCTTTAGGGCCCTCCATCACCCGGACTCGCTCGTCTCGTCTCCCCCTTTCTCTCTTCTACCGCCCACCCTTTCTTAACTTCCGTTAGCTTTCCTTCTTGCTCTTTGAAGCGAATCCGAAATGTCTAGGGTGCGTTTGTCTCAGCGGGTCGCTTCGCAACAGCGAGTGGTAGCATGACGACTCTGACCTTCACGGGAGCAGGCCCAGTTCTTGCGGGAGTACAAGCTTGTCGTGGTCGGCGGTGGTGGTGAGTTTCGCACCATCATTGATTTCGCGAGACGAGCAGTTGCTGAACACCCCTATTGCCTGCCAGGTGTCGGCAAGTCCGCGCTGACCATTCAATTCATTCAGAGTCACTTTGTGGACGAGTATGACCCCACAATAGAGGGTGCGTTCGTTCACTGCCGTACGTTTCCTATATCATAAAAGCATTCTTCTAGACTCATACCGGAAGCAATGCGTGATCGACGATGAGGTCGCCCTGCTCGACGTCCTCGATACCGCCGGTCAGGAGGAGTACGGGTATGTGTCAGCCTGATTCCGCCTTGCTCAGAGCCTGATTCTAGAATTCTTGTGTAGTGCCATGCGTGAGCAATACATGCGCACGGGCGAGGGGTTCCTGCTGGTGTACTCCATCACGTCGCGTAACTCGTTCGAGGAAATTAGCACGTTCCACCAGCAGATCCTCCGGGTGAAGGATAAGGACTCGTTCCCCGTCATCGTCGTGGCGAACAAGTGTGACTTGGAGTACGAGAGGCAAGTGGGCATGAATGGTACGTGTGGACATTACTAGTTCCGCACCGTCGCTAAAACTCGCGACAGAGGGCCGCGACCTTGCCAAACATTTCGGCTGCAAGTTCATTGAGACCTCTGCCAAGAACCGTATTAACGTCGACGAGGCATTCAGTAACCTCGTCCGTGAAATCAGAAAGTACAACAAGGTATGTTATCCTCTTCCAGTCACTACTGCCACTTTCTTACACAGTGCTCGACGCCATAACAGGAGCAGCAATCAGGCCGCCCTGCACTTCCGAGCAACGCTTCCGCGGGCCCGGGTGTCTACAACAACCCGAACGACCGCCACGACGAGGGCACGGCGGGCTGCTGTGGAGGATGCATCATCGCTTGACCGTCTCGTCTCGTCCCCATCTCGCCTCTTTCTCTCTTCTACTCTACGTCTACCTTCTCGTCATTGCACTGCATCCATCGTCCTGCTTTCTGGTGTCTCTCCGTTTGCTAATGTATGCTATTATGTTCACCCCGTTTTCTGCAAGCCCCTCGTTCCGACCTTCCTCTCTTTCATGGATACCTGATCATCATATCAAACCATATACTTTCTGACAAAATGCACTGTTTGTGGGTGGACTTGTCTATATACTTTCTTGGAATGCGGAATTCATCGAATGTATTATTGGAATAAGAGTTTAGATCGCGTCTGCATTTGCGCTATCACTGTGAACCCCGGCGACGGGTATTTTCACCATGTAACCGGGTGAAATTCGTGAATCACCCAGAAAGTGGGTGACAGGTGGGTACTGGTGATTGCATGGTTGAAATTCACCTTCTCCATTTCACCCAGAAGCTGGGTGAATTTACCCGGACGAGAAATGCATGCTTACCGATACCGAAGATATGGGTAAAAATCACCACATGAAATACTCGCCATCCTAATTGTCTCATAAATCACATTCAGTTCATTTCTTTGAAATGTAATACGCTGAACTCTGTGTACTGTGTATAACTATACAGAATTTGAAGTGAGATGGTCGTCGACAGTACAAGTAACTGATGGTCTCTGACGCCGCTAAGTCGTGATTTGCGTAGTGCTGGTACCGTGAGAATCTCCGAACGGTCAGCGCCACTTATGACGCGTACGTTGCATAGTCCAAGTTGAACTGCGACCACCACCTCCTCACCCACCACCTCCTCCAGCCGTGCTCTCTTTTGTGTTTTAGGTCTGGAGGGCTCGCTGTTGTACATCTATTCAGAGCACGACGGACGACGACAACCTGACGTGTGTGCTAGGTACCCTTTGACGCGCTCAATTTGATCTAGGGAACAGAGTTTGGGGCTTGCGGATGCCGATACCTAAAGGTATGATACACTTCATTGTGTTCCAGAGGCAGTCTGCGACTGATCATGCACTACAGGATAATAGGTGAACACAAGCGATGCGAGGAATCTGCGCCGATCAATAGTGTGGACCACCCGTTGACATAGCTATGTTTGAATGCGAGTCGTTGGGGGCCGCAGACGCGGCAAGTCGCTGACTTGCTTAGCACGCCATGACGCTAGGAAAGCCATGACGCTAGGAAAGCCATGACGCTAGGAAAGCCATGACGCTAGGAAAGCCATGGACTTGCCGATGATAGATTAGGCTCATTTTCCATCCCATCTACAGCTTCGTTACTGGGCATCACGAATGCGCTTTGTGAAATCGGACATGATGCCGCGCCCGCGGCCAAGGGCAGTAGCTATATGTACCTGTCCGTTCCCGCAAGTGCTGGAGATACCTTTTACGAGGCGCTAATTACTCCCCATTCTCGTGTCTTCAATCTCCCTTTTTCAATGGCTTTGATCTCTAGACGGCCTGCCAAATGGTGTAGCCCTGAAGACTTACGTAGCGCAAGATCACTCGAGTAGAGTCACGATGCCGCAACGTTGCCTACGTTGCAAGTTAGCTGAGTTTATGAGCTCATGCTCTAAAACCATGAGTGAGGAAGACCATTGTACTGGTGGCAAAATGCAGGCGGGGATGTCCCGAGTACCGCCAGACATTGCGTAGCTCCATTTCATGATGAAGTCCCCAGACTGGGCCTAACTTCTCCGCTGCGTAGGGTCCACAGATCTTGCGAACCATTTCACGAGTGTCCCCGAAGCTGCAGGGCATAGTTGAGCTATCAGAGATGCAATGCGGGCAAGAGTTACCCTACTGCATAGACTATCAGATACTGGTCCCGTCCGTGAACTTCAGACCACTAGACGTGTAGCGCTCTATATCGCCTCCTTGCTTTCCGGGCAATCTTCCTATCAATAAGTAGCTGGCTTGCGCTGACATCTTGAATCATTGTTGAGGACCCTTGAGTCCGCATGTGTCGGCCCACAAACTTACCCTTGTAGTACCCACCGCCTTTGCGGTACAGGAGCTGCAGCAACCCAGAGGGCCGAGATTGATCTTGAAACCGACTTTCTGTTGAACTAGGCGCTGACTTAGCTGCCAGGTTCTACAATGTACGAGAACGTACCGGAACTCTCTGGAACATTATGGTATATTCCATTATTGTACAAGGGCACGGAGCTCATGTGGGTCAGTGACATCACAGGTGGAGCTCAGTAGGATTAGGGATACTCCACATAGCTTAGTCAGCCTATGGACCACAGTGTATATAAACCCTGCAGCTCTGCTGCCTAATGACAAGGGTCATTTATACGAGAGCTACAGCATCCAAGCAATACAGGTGAGTTGTGTAGGGCGCACTGTGCGTGCTGCTGCCTCCATAACTCTTCATCAGGTTATGAGCCCAAATAGGCAGCTTGCGTCTGCGCGGTAACTCGCTGCAGCGCATTGCGCCTCGCTCACCTGTGCATTGCCCTATGCGCCCTCACAGGCTGCAGTGTGGCTTGATGCATGATCATCGCCGCAGGAGCTGTTGTCAGCAGCCATCAGGCTTGATGATCGATCCTGGGGTAACTCCCTAATGGAGCCAACAGCATGGAGCAGTGCACCCTTATCGGGCTGCATAGCTTCGCTGATACTGATGAGATCTCAATACAGATTTCAGATCTCTCAATCGCTCCTCAAACAATGTCGAACAATCTGATCACCATTGTCCCTGTCCTCGATGGCTCGAACTGGCCTACCTGGTCCAAGCAGATGATGGCGTACCTTATGTCCCAAGGCCTCTGGGGAATAGTGATGCCGCAGTCCGGTTCCCGAACCTGGGAGAACCGGTTCGATCCTCGGACCGGATCCAGGTTCTGGTCCACGGTCCGGCTTCGGGGTGGACCAAACCTGAAATGAGGTCCAGGTGGAGCCACAATGCCTGAACTGTACCTGAATATGGTAATTTTGAAGGGTTCGAGCCTGAACCTGACCGGACCCAACACCATTTCGGGTTCTTTGAGGTTCACGGTCTGGACACTTACCCGAACTGGACCTTGGGTCTGGTCCCAGGTCCGGAAATTTGGGCCAATAACTGGACCGAGCCGGACTGCGGCATCACTACTGGGGAAATGTGGATGGCAGCATCATGCAGCCAGCTGTCGTCGTCTTTGGTACCACGAGGGACTCTACCGCTGCTGACGCCTGGAAGGAAAAAGATGTCAGGGCTATGGGTACGATCCGTCTGCGCTGCTCTCCCGCCGTCGCCTCCTACATCAAGGACAAGACATCGGCCAAAGAAACCTGGGACCATTTGTCTTCCCTTTATTTGTCTATGTCCCTCAGCGCCATTTACAATGAGCTGCGGGGGGCCTTATTGACGAAGATTCCAGTGGATCAGCACCCTGCTCCAGCGTTCGCGAAGATATCCAAACATTTCAACACTCTGGAAGCGGCCAAGGTCAAGATTCCCACGCTTATTCAAAGTCTAATTTGCCTTTATGCGCTCCCCAGCCGCTACGAGAACATTGCGCAGATGCTGGTCCAAGCTACCTCTGCTGACAACATGAGTATAGGTACAGTACAGGAAGCAGTTACCACTACTTGGGACCAGTCTCAAGGCAAGAAGCCGGAGAAACTCGGTGCGCACAAGATCTTGGCAGTAAAGCGTAAGCCGGGTGATCCCTCCTTTTCTTCGCAGCAGCAGCAGCGCCCTCAGGGCAGCAGCAGCAATGCGCGAGATGGGCAGAGGCACCCTTATTGCGGCAAGTGCGCAGGCAAGAAGCATCAGGGGCAAAACCATGATCACCACCATGCCCATGACGTCTTGATCGCCTCAACTGTCTCCCTTCCTCATCCGACCATCGCTCATGTCCTCGACATCGTGCCCAATGGCAGCAAGACTCAGACGGTTAAAGAGCAAGGTCCATTCCACCCGCCTCCTTTGGTGGATACCAGTCACTACAACAACAAGCGCATCAAGAAAGCCTTCAAGCTCGCGCAGGACCTCCATATAAGTCCCACCGAAGAAGATATCAAGGTCTTGGACACACTCATCGGGCAGCTCGACCTGGACCCGGATGTCAACATGGAGGACGCCGATTCCATCACCTCCAGCTGTGCGTCCAAGCGCGCTCGCTTTGAAGGAGTCGCTCGCGCGGATGACGCTGTGGACAGCGACCACAACAATAACCAGTCTATCGACTGGGGTAGTGACAAGGACCAGGGGGAGACTGTTAGTCTCGGCGACGAGGAAGACCTGGACAGCACTATCGCGGAGGCTGCTGGCTTCGACCAGAATGCCTTTATTGACGAGCACTACTCGTATGTGCCATCTTCCCCTTTACAGGACTCCACTGATGCGCCATCACAGTTAGGGCAGCATAGTGTAGATCTTAACTTGAGTCCTGTAACGTTAGCCTTAATATATTGCACTCATGCGCAAACTTATGCTGCATGTGCAAAATGTAAGGGGAAAGATAAGGCACAACAGGGTAACACCTGGATTCTCGACTTGGGGGCCTCTCGGCATTTTACTTATGACATGAGTGACTTCATCGACTTTGAGGAATTTAAGCAACCTGCGACTGCGTCTACCGCGAATGGGTTTGCACGAATACTCGGGTTTGGTACGACGGTCCTGAATTATTATATCAAGGACGTCGGGAACATAACCACTCGGTTATTTCCAGTATACTATATACCTGACCTGAATATTCACCTCATGTCACTTGGAGTATTGCTCCAGGATAAATTAAAAGTGTCTGGCAATGACCGACACATATGTCTATATGAAAAGGGATTGCATGAACCTCTATTCAGGCTTTTACCGCGGCAGCCCGGTGACACTATGTATAGTGTCAGTACAATTCCTGCACCGGATGCGTACTCTATATTCCCAACGATCTATGCGGTTGATTATGGGATTATGCACCGTTGCATGGGACACCCCTCTAAGGAAGTCCTGCAGCAAGCTAGGGAACGCACCAAAGGTTTCCCCACCAATCTGGAGTTTCCATCGGAAGACGCAGTATGCCCTGGATGCGCGGAAGGCAAAATGCCTTCTAAGGCTTTCCCGCCATCCACTCTATGGGCTAAAGAAATGTTTGAGTTAATTCATTCGGATCTTAAGTCATCTCCTGTAGACTCCTACCATAAGTATCGGTACACAATCGTCTTCTTTGACGATTACACCTCCTATGGATGGGTCATGCATATGCGCTCCAAAGGTGCTGCAATTGCTAAGACTTGTCAATTTCTTGCCTACATACAAAATCAATATGGCAGGAAAATTAAGGAGTGGATGTCCGATCCAGGGGGAGAGTATAAATCTGACACATTCATCGAGATGCTCAGAAATGATGGCATAAAAATCCGACAAAGCGCACCTTATGCGCACCAGCAGAATGGTCGCGCTGAGCGCTTTATTCGGACTATAATGGACAAAGCGCAGTCAATGCAGCTAGAGTCCTGCTCACCTCCATCTTGGTGGGAATTTGCGGTAGACCATGCTGTTCACATCTACAACCGGACCCCTTTGAAGCGCCATCAATGGCAGACTCCGTATGAGGTCTTGAACAAAGAAGCTCCCGACATCAAGCACTTACGTGTCTTTGGATGCGGAGCATATGTCTACTTGCCTAAGGAAACCAGACCCAATAAGTTATCGCCTAAAGCTGAGCTGATGACTTACATTGGTGTCGCTGATGGTGGCCATGGCTTCAAGTTCATGCATGCCAATAATAGTATAGTCACTCAGCCTACTGTGCTGTTTGATGAAGCTATGTTCCCTAAATGCCCTAATACAAAGTGACGGGCAAGCACTAGGCTGCAAAGTGCGCCTAAACCAGCTGACAGTCAACCAGAAAATTCTGATGATGACTGGATCACCGATGACAATGAGCCAGACTCACGTCCTCCTCCTAAATCCCAAAAGGGGCCAGGCCAGGATTGTGACGACGAACCTGCGCAGCCTAAGGCGCGAGAGCCTGAGAACCCGCCTTCTCCACCTCCGGGGGATCCTGCGCCACAAGATGAGCCGCGGAGACCGGTGAGAGAAAGGAAACCAGTAACTCGCCCAGGTAATATCTACGGTGAATCGCGGAGTCCCGTAGAAACCTATTGCGAGATTGAGTCAGACAAGAAGTGGAGGGACTTAGTTGGCGAAAAACCTAAGACGTCTCGCATACCTCGCCAGTCCAAGCAGAAGCAACAGGTTCCCAGACCTAGCTCTGCCCCTCCACCTCGTGACCCTCCTGCTCAATCCCCGGGTGCTTTGCATGAGCCAGTCGCTCCTGAAGCCTCTGACCAGTGGTCTGAACAAGACGCTGATGAGTGACTTTTCGCACAGCTATGGCAGGAAGGGGGAGTACCATTGATTAATTACCTGCTTCTGAAGGCTATTTCGCCTGAGGCAGATGATCCAGACACGTCCAATGTCAGAGAATGGATGTACCACGATATCCTTCGCTTACCACCAGAGAAGCAGAAGGAATGGAGAGCTGCTTGCCATGAAGAATTGAATGCACTTCGTCGGCACAGAGTCTTCGACTTGGTTAACCGCCCTAAAGGGCGTAAAGTCATAAAATGTCGCTGGGTATTTGATGTTAAATCAGATGGACATCGCAAAGCGAGATTAGTCGCTAAAGGCTTCTCGCAGGTTGAAGGTATAGACTTCGACCAAATATTCTCACCAGTTGTGCGCTTTGAGACAGTGCGCCTTATGCTTGCGCTAGCAGTGCTTGAGGATTGGCACATCTCTGGACTCAACGTGCGCAATGCCTATCTCTATGGCAAACTGGATGAGGAAATTTATATGGAACAACCTGAAGGCTTCACCGTAAAAGGCCAGGAGCACAAGGTTTGTAGACTGCGCCATGCACTGTATGGACTTAAGCAAGTGGGGCTTGCCTGGTGGCGCACACTTGCTGAGTCTTTAGAAAAATTAGGCTGCAAGCGTCTAACTACCGATGCTGGCATCTTCTTATTTGAGGAGAAGGATGGCCACATGGTAATTATTGTCATCTACGTTGACAATGCCTTGTTCTATGGCAAGGACAAGTCCCTCGTGACAGATTTAAGTCACGATTCATGAAGAAGTGGGAATGCAGGGACCTTGGCGGTGTCAAGGAATTCCTATGCATGTGCATTACAAGGCAAGGCCGAGAGATTCATCTCAATCAGATCGCCTACCTTGATAAAGTGCTGCAGCATTGTGGCATGCAAAATGCAAAATCTGCGCCAACTCCTCGCCCTGCAGGCTATCGACCTGAGCCAGGCAGAAGGTTGTACGAAAGAGAATTCCCAGCCAATCAGAGCCTGTGGAATTCCCTTTCATACAACCTTCTGCCTGGCCCTAAAGATTACAAATCCCCAGTGTCAGAAGGGAATCTAAACAATTTAATTATAATGTATCAACAAAGATAATACTGCTGAAAATATATATTACAAGCTGCGAAATTCTCAATAAAGATTATCTTTTGTGAGCCCCAAAATTTTTTACAAAAGCCAATCTTTCATATATCCCTACCATACAATCTTTTGCTAGGCCCAAAAGAGTGTAACTCCCAAAGTGTCCGTTTGGCTCAGGACGGAGATGACCGTCTTGGGATGATGGGGGGGCCTCTCCATCGCTCCGGGGCTCTGTGAGGCTCCATATAGCCAAGATGGAGATTACCCTGGGTTCTGAAGCAGCTTCAAGTTTGCAGCTCAAGCCAGTCTGCACAGGCCTTGACAGTAATAAGACCCTGTAAACCTCCATTTCTCTCTACCTCGGAGCCCATCCACCACAGTCATTTGTGGCTTGTGCTTAGCTCTTCTGAGGATGCTTGTATGATATGGGCAAGATGGGGGTGCCTTTAATAGAAGGCCTTCATTACAATATCTTTCTGCAGAGGCTGAGAATTGGGCATGTTAGGAAGCGATGTCCTAACTGGTTGTCTTGAGATAACTGGGCCACATGCCAACAGTTATGTCGTCACTACCTCAGTAAGTGTACTGAAAGGTAGGTCTGGCCAAGCCAATGCCAATGGTCAAGTCAAGAGTCCAGGTAATCGCTGTATTCAGTTGAACTAAGGAACACAAGGGTTTTCCTACAGTATATATAGTTACTGGTATAGGGGTTAATACCCAAAGAAGTGAACAATAAGAA
>NW_006920421.1:990445-1001501 GCF_000344685.1 Gloeophyllum trabeum ATCC 11539 | reverse complement strand
ACTGTGGCAAGCACTCACCAACACCAGCGGGGGTGGATTGGACGGGTGGGAAATGTGGCACAACACAGGTCAAACTAGTGGAAGTCAGATACCGGGCCACCTAATGCTGAGTTCCACTTCCACTAGTTTGGTAATGCCTCGCTCAAGAAGTGGGATCCATCCATAAATAGCACATGTCACACTCAGGGTGAGAATAGACACCACTGGGACCACTGGGAAACTGAGGACCCAGCTAACCCTACCCTACCCTACCCTACACTTCGGGGTTTACACTCTTTTAGGCCTAGCAAAAGATTGTACGGTAGGGATATATGAAAGATTGGCTTTTGTATATGATTTTGAGGCTCACAAAAGATGATCTTTATTGAGAATTTCGAAGCTTGTAATATATATTTTCAGCAGTATTATCTTTGTCGATACATTATAATTAAATCTTTCAGATTCCCTTCTGACACTGGAGGATTTGTAATCTTTAGGGCCGGGCAGAAGGTTGTATGAAAGAGAATTCCCAGCCAATCAGAGCCTGTGGAATTCCCTTTCATACAACCTTCTGCCTGGCCCTAAAGATTACAAATCCCCAGTGTCAGAAGGGAATCTAAACAATTTAATTATAATGTATCAACAAAGATAATACTGCTGAAAATATATATTACAAGCTGCGAAATTCTCAATAAAGATTATCTTTTGTGAGCCCCAAAATTTTTTACAAAAGCCAATCTTTCATATATCCCTACCATACAATCTTTTGCTAGGCCCAAAAGAGTGTAACTCCCAAAGTGTCCGTTTGGCTCAGGACGGAGATGACCGTCTTGGGATGATGGGGGGGCCTCTCCATCGCTCCGGGGCTCTGTGAGGCTCCATATAGCCAAGATGGAGATTACCCTGGGTTCTGAAGCAGCTTCAAGTTTGCAGCTCAAGCCAGTCTGCACAGGCCTTGACAGTAATAAGACCCTGTAAACCTCCATTTCTCTCTACCTCGGAGCCCATCCACCACAGTCATTTGTGGCTTGTGCTTAGCTCTTCTGAGGATGCTTGTATGATATGGGCAAGATGGGGGTGCCTTTAATAGAAGGCCTTCATTACAATATCTTTCTGCAGAGGCTGAGAATTGGGCATGTTAGGAAGCGATGTCCTAACTGGTTGTCTTGAGATAACTGGGCCACATGCCAACAGTTATGTCGTCACTACCTCAGTAAGTGTACTGAAAGGTAGGTCTGGCCAAGCCAATGCCAATGGTCAAGTCAAGAGTCCAGGTAATCGCTGTATTCAGTTGAACTAAGGAACACAAGGGTTTTCCTACAGTATATATAGTTACTGGTATAGGGGTTAATACCCAAAGAAGTGAACAATAAGAAAGGACACATAAGCTATCCTATGAGAACATAACTCAGAGATATGAGAAATACAAGGGTGCTCATTGGTTGAAGGTGAGTGAGGAGGGATAAGGTGTGAAAAGAGATACAGTCGAATCTCCCTTAACCCATAGCGGTTGGTGGAACCCCAAAGTTATGGGTTTTTAGGGAGTATGGGTTACCAGAGTGTGACCTATTGTGACACTGGTGGGAGCGTGACAACCAAGGGCCTGCCCAGCATACTCCGGACCCTCTATCACGCTACATATGGGTATATAGCACTGTACCAACAACATTCTTAGTCTAATCTAGTGATATCCTGGTCAAACAGGGTCAAAATAATAGTAAATGGCTTTGAAATGAGCACACATATGCATCTGATAGGGCTAAACATAGCTCAAACTATGGGTTTTGACCGCCGAAAAAGGTATGGGTTAAGGGTTATGGGAGAGTTATGGGTTTTTAGTGGTTATGTTCTATCTACCAACTTGGTGGAAGCCAAAAACTATGGTTTAGAGGGGATTATTGGGTTATGGGAGCTATGGGTTAAGAGAGATTCAACTGTAGCATCCACGGGAAGTTCTACTCAGAGAAAGGTACTGTCCAATAGCAATGCTCGGAATGGAAATGGAATGAGATAAGCATGGGAAAATCGTAACAGGGCATGTTTGATTCAGGCTAACTCGAGTACACAGCGGAAGAAGCAACATACATGAGAATTATTGGATGCCCCTCCTTGTAGAGGGGTTCTGACACCCTCTGATTATGGACCACTTTTTGACACACTGGCAAAAACCGGCATGCTTTGTTTGGCCCTGGTGGCACCACCACAGACTACTTACCATGTGAAGCTGCCAGTCGCAGTGCTAAAAAATGATTGTTCACATTCAATCATTGTGCAACAATCCCGGATTGTTAATTACAGCTCACCAAAGACAAACAAAGGACTGTTGAAATATTCATAGCAAATGGAAGACGAGCATGTTCACCCCAAGCAGTTGGTTGCCCAAAGGGCAATTGCGTTGATGAGCACCGGCAGGATGTGAGTAGGGAAAACACCCCACACCAACCACACAGCAGGCTCGTAGGTCTGCGTGTCACCGGACACCCCAAGCAGAAGGGCGACCTAGGACCCAAAGGAAAGGAACAGGAAATGAAAGGGTATGGGGTGGGCCCAAGTAAAGGGAGCGGCAACGAGAGTAAGATAAGGGGAGAGGAAGAGGAAGCGATACAACAGATAAGAGAGAGATGCACCCAAGAACCCCTGGGGGTAAAACCAACCAATGCTGGGGAGTAGGGTACCCACAGTGATGAAGGAGTCCCGAGAATGGGCCACACAGGTGGTGTTATGATTTTCCCATGTTTATCTCATTCCATTTCCATTCCAAGCATTGCTATTGGACAGTACCTTTCTCTGAGTAGACTTTCCCATGGACGCTATCTTCTTCTCACATGTTATCTCCCTTGACTCACCTTCTACCAATGGGCACCCTTGTATTTCTCATTTCTCTGAGTTACGTTCTCACAGGATAGCTTACGCGTCCTTTCTTATTGTTCTCTTCTTTGGGTATTAACCCCTATACCAATTACTATATATACTGTAGGAAAACCCATGTATTCCTTAGTTCAACCTCCTGTTGAATACAGCGATTACCTGGACTCTTGACTTGACCGTTGGCATTGGCCTGGCCTTTCAGTATGCTTACTGAGGTAGTGACGACATAACTGTTGGCACATGGCCCAGTTATCTCAAGACAACTAGTTAGGACATCGCTTCCTAACAGTATGGGTTAAGACAGAGTCGACTGTAATTCCGCGTGCAGCAGATTTTGGACGACCTGTTTTATGCACCGACAATCCGCCGAGTCTTTCTGGACTTTGCATGGGTCCAGTTCTGTGCCCCTCACACAGCGCGGACTCAGAATTATCTCGCGCAGCTAGACTCCGGTCCATGCATAGACTATACTGTACCATTTCGATCTATTCGGCAGGTGGTGTGACGTGTGACTTATCTGACCGATTCGTCATTTTGGCATCTTACTATATATGGTGCGAAGTGGCCCCGCAGGCCAGCTTTGATACCATATATGGTAAGTTCTACCATCCCAGAGGCCCTGTGACTGGTGACAAACCCCAGATTTCGTCTTTGGCAGGTACCCCTGTGACGTGTGACTGCCGAATAGATTGAAATCATACAGTACTTTGCATTCCATCTCAATTCACTGTAGCAGCTACATGCTGTGAACTGCACTCCACAGCAGCTACAGGCTGTGAATTTTGCACACCAAATCAAGGAGCTAAATATCTCTTGTATACGTCAAAGATTCGAAATAATTACTTTAAATTACATCCATTGGGACATGCATCCTGCACTTTCCGGGAGACAGGATGTCTCCCGGACTGCGCAGGATGGCAATAAGTGTTCAGCTGGCCAGCCAAACTCTGGCTGCATTTGTGCAAAGCACCTATGTGATAATTAATTCATCCCATCCCCCAAAGGAGGGGTAAGATGCTGGCGCCAGACGGAGCTTCCCGAGTTTCTTTGTGCCGGAGGACATCGCTCATGAGTTCCTTACATACTCAGGGATTTGCTCGAAGGTCTGCGGAAAGTGATGAAGAGTTATGGAGGCAGCAGCACGCACAGTGCGCCCTACACAACTCACCTGTATTGCTTGGATGCTGTAGCTACTAGTAAAGCTCATATAAATGACCCTTGTCATTAGGCAGCAGAGCTGCAGGGTTTATATACACTGTGGTCCATAGGCTGACTAAGCTATGTGGAATATCCCTAATCCTACTGAGCTCCACCTATGATGTCACTGACCCACATGAGCTCCGTGCCCTTGTACAATAATGGAATATACCATAATGTTCCAGAGAGTTCCGGTACGTTCTCGTACATTGTAGAACCTGGCAGCTAAGTCAGTGCCTAGTTCAACACTCCCCCTCGCTAAGTGCCGCGGATAATGGCGCATGCAAGCATTGGGCTGACTTAGATTACTTGTAAAACCTAAGTCCAAGTTGCGCTCTGAAGCGCAGGAATTTGACATGTCCTAAGTTCTTAGTGAACATGTCTGCAGGGTTATTCTCGCCGTCAATGTAGAATACTTCAACTTTCTTCTGCTCAATGACTTCCCTGATATAATGATAGCGAATGTCAATATGTTTAGACCTTCGCTCAGTGACAGGATTAGATGCAAGGAAAATAGATCCTTGGTTGTCGCCGCAAATAGGAATGGGGCCGAGTTGGTAGCCTAACTCATCGAAGAGTTGTCTAACCCATACACATTGGTGGCTACAATCACTGAGCGCCATGTACTCGGCTTCAGTGGAGGATAGCGCAACAGTTTTCTGTGCTCTCAACTGCCAACTGAATATGCCATTGGCTAATTTGAGGAAGTAACCGGTTTGGGACTTCCTGGTACTGGGATCTGATGCCCAGTCTGAATCAGTGCACGCAGTAATACCAAGTCCACTAGCACCATCAAAAGCTAGCGTATAGTTATGAGTCCTGATTAGATAGCGGCAGATATACAGCGCTTTATCTAAATGGGCTTGGGATGGATTAGCAGCAAATTGCACTAACTTGGTAACTGCATAGCTGATGTCTGGTCGAGTTCCAAGCATAATATAGAGCAAGGAACCAATCACAGTTTGGAACCGGCTACGAAGAGTAGGATTGACCAGGCCATTGTGAGGCCCTAAAGATTACAAATCCTCCAGTGTCAGAAGGGAATCTAAAAGATTTAATTATAATGTATCAACAAAGATAATACTGCTGAAAATATATATTACAAGCTTCGAAATTCTCAATAAAGATTATCTTTTGTGAGCCCCAAAATCATTTACAAAAGCCAATCTTTCATATATCCCTACCATACAATCTTTTGCTAGGCCCAAAAGAGTGTAACTCCCGAAGTGGGAGACGGCATCTCCAGATGCACGTGGCGGAGCCGCGGAGATGCTGTCTCCATCCGGAGATATTCCCGTTTCCTGATGTCGGAGTTCGAACGCTTCTCAGCCACCCTCAGCCACAACTACACTTCCGGCGCGGGCCCAATGACGTCACGGGCGACCCCGCGTTGTTGCACGACCTAAGTTTACGCCACGACTGCGACCACGCCGTGTAGCGCGACGAAGCTCGAAATATTCCTCGCCTCTGCCGACTATAATCTGCTAAAATGCCGCCCGTACCGCTGGGCACGCTCCTCCGCAGAACGATCCCGCCCACGTTCCGCTGGCCGCTGAAGTTCTGGACGTACACGACGCTGACGACCTATATCCTCTCTGTCCTCACCGGCAACGTTTCCCAGGTCGACCGTGTGTGGACGTTCTTGCCGACAATATACAGCGCGTACTATGCGTTGCTGCCGCTGTGGCCGCACACTTCTCCGTTGCCGCTGTTCCCTTATGTTCCGAGGGACACCCCGAGGCGGATGGTGATGGATCCGAGTCCGAGGGCGCTGGTCATGGTGGGCTTGCAGGTGATATGGATGCTGCGGTACGGGTTTTATGGTCTGCTGTCCTTGTCACTGGTCTGACACGGCTCGTGTATAGACTAAGCTACAACACTTGGCGTCGCGGGCTCTTCAACATGTGCGCATATACGATGCTGAGCTATGACGGTTCCAGTACTGACAGTGGATACTTATATAGCCATGAGGAAGACTACCGCTGGCAAGTCCTGCGCGAGAAAATCCCCAGATGGCTCTTCCAAGTAATCAACTTTACGTTCATCGGTAGGTTACCTCCCCTCCTCCCCTTGTGTCCCCTTCTAACCAGCACCATTTCCAGCCGTAATCCAAAACATCATCCTCTTCCTCCTCGCCATTCCCACGCACATCGCCGCCTCGCAACCGCACGCCCCGCTCGCCACGTCGGACTACATCCTCGGCGCGCTCGCGCTGCTCACCCTTGCAGTCGAGTTCACCGCGGACAACCAGCAGTTCTCGTTCCAGACGTTCAAGCGCACGGGGTTCCTGGAGATGAAGGAGTGGCCGGGAGGCCGCATCCGCTGGACGGAGGAGGACGTGAAGCGGGGGTTCGTGACGCGCGGGCTGTGGGCGTGGTCGCGGCACCCGAATTTCTTGTGCGAGCAGACGTTCTGGGTGCGTGTCCTTGCCCTGCAAAAAATCATTCTCTTCTGCTGTTAACCCTTCCCTTATGTTGCATCTAACAGATTATCATGACCCTCTTCCCCCTCGTCGCCCCGGGGCGCCCCTCGCTCCCCTCGCTCCCGCCACACTCTATCACGCCCTTCTGGCCGCTCACCCCTGCGATCGTCCTCTGCCTGCTGTTCTTCTCTTCAACCCTCTTTACCGAGAGCATCTCGCGGGGCAAGTACCCCGAGGCGTATAGGGCGTACCAGAATCGCGTGGCGATGTTCGTGCCGGTGCTGACGCCGGTGTGGGGGCTGTTGTTGAAGCTCAGAGGGGAGAAGGAGCGGGTGGATGCGATGCTGTGGGGGCAGGAGGAGAAGAAGGAGCAGTGAGTAGGAATAGTGATAGGAGGGTGGATCTATTTTGGCGATGTTAGCTTGGCATTGAGCGTTGAGTGTACGTAGTATATCTTGTTGTATTGTGCAAAAGGTTGTCATTAGGGTGATTGAATACACGTCGTCACTATGCAAAGCCATACTTTTGCTGTGCAGTGTTAGTGTCTTGTCAGATGTGCAAGTGTGCGGGACCTCGTGGATTATGTTGATTGCTGTTCTCCCGGATTGCCAACGGTTGGTAACACAGCTCCTTGGGCTATCCTCGGTCAGCATACATACAGCCAATTGAATAGTATGTCGTAATCACTCACGTTTCGGTATTGTCACGTCCTCTGCGTTCACTGCGCGGATGGAGTCGATACCGAGCTCGTACGGCCCCTCCACACCGCTATTCCCGCCTAGCAAGGATATGCCTATCGACCTAACCTTATCCCGCGCCATCGTCATCTCCTTACTCGCCACCTCCCCGGCGTTGGTGAGTACAAAGTCGTCGAACGGAATCTGCTTGCACCGTCAGCCCCGCACCACGCTTGACACGGACACGGACAGAGACGCACGTAGAGGTCCTCCCAGGCGCCGTCGTCGCGGTTGAAGAAGAGGCGGTGCTGCCAGATGTCGGTCGTGATGGGCCCGTCCATCTGGAGGTTGACGTAGTAGGAGTGCCGGGTGCGCGGGTCGCCCGCGGCGCGCACGCGCAGGGCGAGGTACTCGTGGAAGGTGACGTCCTCGGTGATCTCACCGAAGAGCGTCGGTCTATGCTGGCACGCGAGGCGTTAGCATCCCCGCGCATATAGTTCCCATTATCGCAGCGAAAGAAGATAGGCAAACGCACCTTGTTCCGGAACCCCGCGTACCCGCCGCGCACGCGCCCCTCGAGCTCCTTCCGCACCGCGAGGCGCATGTCGCCCCAGAACTTCCCCGTCGGCCTGCCATCGTAGCGGTGCGCCTCGTCGAGGTCCATGTGCACGGAGGACGTGCCGCCGATGTCGGCGTCGCAGCCGAGCGCGAGCTGCTCGAGGTCCGCGCGCGAGTTGAAGGTGAGCAGCGTCTTGGGCGTACGCTGCGGCGCGTCGGCGCCGGCCATACGGAGTACTGTATTGGAATGTGTGAGTGGGTTCAGGTTACTATGGAAGAGGGGAGTGCATACCTCTGGATGTGCCGTCCAGAGCGAAGCGGACGCTCCGGTTCAGGTATTGGGACATTCTCGAGGCGGCCATCTTCCGTCACCGCAAGCTACTTCTCCCTGGAAATTTATATATGTGTTATTTCAAATGAGCTTTCAGGATAAGTGAGTTCAGCGAATACGAGCCCGCACGATTGTGGCAGACAATCAAGTCCAAAATGTGGCAAGCTCGCGTCTTCAGCCCGGTGTCGTCACTCGTCACGCCGAGCCGATGAACCCGGGCAGCTTCTAAGTTACTAAGTCCCTCAGCCTTAGGCCGCAACCACGACTGCAGTATGCAACTTGTGAAGCGCCGTCTGACGCCGGCAACTTACCCCTCCTTTGTTCAAGCAATTGACCTTGAGAACTTGCACTAAGTTCAAGATGTTGCGGCTGCTACAAGGGGGTTGACAAATCATCGTTAGGAGAGTATTTCTACCATGTAAGATAATGCAAGGGATATTGTTAGTAATATAGGGGACCCCCGGTTCTCTTTCAGTCAAGCTCCATCTAGGGCCAGGTAGAATGTCCTGTGCTGTTGTATCCTAAGTAGTCTAAGCAATACTTAACCCCCTCTCCAAGAATAATGGTGCATGTCTGTTGCCTGGGCATCTGGCATCCACTTCACATCATAGTTTTATCTTACAGTCTGTTGGGCCTCATGATCATAAGCCATGGAATGACATGCAATTTCTTGATTCTACTTATTAGTAAATTGTCCATCACAGACGTATGTATAGCATGGAGACCCAGAAAACTAGAATGATTGAATACCCATGTTAGATGGAGTGCACATACTGTAACACTCAAATCCTTCTCAAGCCATGACATACAACACTCAAAAATTTTGAGGTACAAGGATCTATGCTTAATACTATGCACTCCTTATACCTCTAAGTTCTAGCTCACAATAGGCCTTCATCTGTACCTGGTGGCATCCACAAACCAACACTAATTAAATACACTAGGTTCAAATAGTATTCGAAAACGGCAGTCTGGAATGAAAATTCCTTGGAGCACTGAGACTTTCACTTACTGTAAAACCTGTTGGGGGTCAATCAGAGGAGTGCTGGGGGCTTCTACACTACATACTATATTGGGTTATATATGCCCAAATATGGTAGTTACAGCCTAAGCAATTTACTCCCAAAGGAGCATCTCAATCAATGCTTGGCACAACCAGTACAGGAGAGTTTCATTCTAAGTTTTTGCCATGCCCAGGTAGCACAGTCACCTCTTTAAAGGATCCAACTACCACGTTGTCTCATAATGCCCCTGTTGCTTCATAAGAAAGTTTTGAAAAATATCATCTGGAGGAGGCAATGGTACAGCAGCAACCCAACTACAAGTCTGACTGGGTAAATATGGTGTTTTCTGAAGTCCACATTCCACAGAGAGTTTGACCATACAGCTCTTAGTGGGTCCCAGTGCCAACAGAAGGACATCAATATTTCTCCTCCCAAGATGGGACATTTTTTCTATGATTTTTCTGCATGGCCAGATGTTACCTGCTGGGGATCCTTGAGCTGGATCAAGAGCTTTAGAATGTACTATGTTTATTCATGCAGCCTTTTGTCAAGGGGACCTCTAGTTCACTCACTACATGCCCAATTTGTTTGAGTATCAACAGTCACATAACAGGGTCACATATATACACCAGATACAATGGCCTCTCCCCTTATCAGGCTATGTATCATAAAGGGTTAGGGGAGGAGTAGATGAGTGCCAATCAGGGATCACTAGGGACCAAAACCTCAATGCTCAAAAGAATTTTTATTCTAGAGTGCCATGTTCGAATACTTTTTGAACCCAGTGTAGTTGAGAGGGACTTGAGTGTGAACATTGAGATGGATTCCTGACCATGGCCAAGTCCTTGTTCAGTAGCGGCGCCACTAGAGCCAAACATAGCATGCCGGATTATGCCGGTGCGACGAAAAGTGCGATGCAATTCAAGGGTGCCAGAATCCCTCCCAAAGGAGGGGGAAATGCAAGAAGGGGCCCTTCAATACAATTACCAAGAGTTATTCTGTGTAGTAATGCAGGGAACTTGGACACCGTTCAAAGCAGGCTTGAATGATATGCTCATAACTGCAGCTATGCGATCCTCTGGCATGTAGGTGCCTGTGGGTCCGGGTCTGTTCTTCATGGTGCTAATCTCCCTCATTTGCCTCGACGATGAAAGATGCACAGCGTTCTCAGGGTGTATGCTTAGTCCAAGAATGTGGCCCAATGTTGGAGAATCCTTCTAGTTGATGCTTCTGCTTGTGTTTCTCAGTTCTGTCTTCCGCGGGGCATTTCTGACACTAAGGAAACCCCTCTGCCTGGGGCCTAGTCTTTCTATCACGCATAAAATCTCTTTGCCGTCTATTTGCTGTCTATGGCTCCTTCAACATCTGCCCCGCCCCGCGCTCTGCCTCTCTTAGATGCCCCTACAGAGTACATGGTGAACATCATATCTGCTAACAAAGTCACCACAGAGTGGCAATCCTCGTTCTCAAGGGCCATTGAAGCCGGGGACTGCCAAGCGAAACAATAAATTCATGAAAATGCTGTTGTAGACCTGTATAGCATACACCCCAGACTAGAGAAAATAAAAGAGAGATAAGACGAAGAATTGAGCCCGCAAATGAGCAAACAATGGTCCCAGAGACTACAAAAATGCGCCAAAAGTGGTTTTGTAGTCTCACATACAACCTGACTTCCAATCGGAGTTTCAAAAATGTAGTCTGCAATACAAAACATGACTCCCACGACTTCTCGGCACAAACTGTTCTCACGGGGTACAACGTTCGGCACGCAGGCATATTTTGCGCGTAAGGACTCAACCTTTGTACCTCAGGACTTGTAACTGTAGGAAAACCCATGTATTCCTTAGTTCAACCTCCTGTTGAATACAGCGATTACCTGGACTCCTGACTTGACTGTTGGCATTGGCCCAGCCAGACCTACCTTTCAGTATGCTTACTGAGGTAATGACGACATAACTGTTGGCACGAGGCCCAGTTATCTCAAGACAACTAGTTAGGACATTGCTTCCTAACATTAGGT
>NW_006920421.1:979731-983461 GCF_000344685.1 Gloeophyllum trabeum ATCC 11539 | reverse complement strand
AAGAGCTCAACCTAATGTTAGGAAGCGAATGTCCTAACTAGTTGTCTTGAGATAACTGGGCCTCGTGCCAACAGTTATGTCGTCATTACCTCAGTAAGCATACTGAAAGGTAGGTCTGGCTGGGCCAATGCCAACAGTCAAGTCAGGAGTCCAGGTAATCGCTGTATTCAACAGGAGGTTGAACTAAGGAATACATGGGTTTTCCTACAGTTACAAGTCCTGAGGTACAAAGGTTGAGTCCTTACGCGCAAAATATGCCTGCGTGCCGAACGTTGTACCCCGTGAGAACAGTTTGTGCCGAGAAGTCGTGGGAGTCATGTTTTGTATTGCAGACTACATTTTTGAAACTCCGATTGGAAGTCAGGTTGTATGTGAGACTACAAAACCACTTTTGGCGCATTTTTGTAGTCTCTGGGACCATTGTTTGCTCATTTGCGGGCTCAATTCTTCGTCTTATCTCTCTTTTATTTTCTCTAGTCTGGGGTGTATGCTATACAGGTCTACAACAGCATTTTCATGATTTTATCGATTGTGTGTCTAGTCCTAGTCCGCATGGCGGTTTTACTTTTATTGCTTATCGTGGGAATTGACTATTGTAGTGGCTTGTAGTCAGTGGCTGAGGTGCGGGCCGCGTCGGTTTGGATTCCTGGACTCTGGTTGGCTCCTGCCTTCTATGACATAGGCTCTCTGCAGGTTCACCCAATCTGCAGAGCCATTACATCATTGGTATCTGGAATTGATTGCAGGCTGTAGAAGGGCCAGAAAATTTGTGAAAAATGCGGGAAATCCATAATATATTCAGAGCTCTATAGCAAATCAAGGAATATAGAAGATGATCCTGAGAGGTCTAGTGAAACTCAAATAATACTTCAAGAAAGATGGGAATATTTGTGTCAGCTCTATGATATACAGTGTAAAATAGGGAGTATCTTATGCCCAGCTCAGGACTCGTAACCAGCCATGCACAGCATTGGCCCACTCCCCCAAAGTATATATAGTAATTGGTATAGGGGTTAATACCCAAAGAAGAGAACAATAAGAAAGGACGCGTAAGCTATCCTGTGAGAACGTAACTCAGAGAAATGAGAAATACAAGGGCACCCATTGGTAGAAGGTGAGTCAAGGGAGATAATGTGTGAGAAGAAGATAGCGTCCATGGGAAAGTCTACTCAGAGAAAGGTACTGTCCAATAGCAATGCTCGGAATGGAAATAGAATGAGATAAGCATGGGAAAATCATAACAGTAGTAATTGCTTGAGTCCACCACTTGGCGACTGAGGTCGTCAGCTCCGAGCACAACGTGAGACTGAACAGGGTGAGGTCGAGAGAGGGAGTCCTCTCTCGATGCCGCCCACCCATATAGTCTGCGCGATGGCTCAGACACTGAGTCACAGCCCATGGGGCTGGTCAGCAGAGGCACATTGCCACAGAGTCTCGCCCGAGTGTCGACTCGAAGATTAGACTCATTTAAACGGAGCTTGAACCATGACGAAACCTGAGGGAGGGATGAGTGGACATCTCTCAGGACCCCAGGCCATTGAGTTGAATGCTCAGTCAGAAATAATTGCTGGGACACAGCTGCTTTCGCAAAATAGATATATATGACACTGCTCAGGATGTAAAGTGTTCAGCTTGCTACCAAATATCATCTATGGTGCAGGCCAGCTAGTTACCACCACTTTTGTACAACCGATATGGAAGACTCAAATTTACCTCTGTTTCTTATCCCTCTTGTAGAAACACTCCTTTTCATGAAAGGTACAAGTCTACAAGAGGGATTCTCAAATTTCTCGAAATTGGGGGAGATATATTTTCGAGTCAGATTCAATTTTGCCACTTACCATATTTGGTAACTTATGCATTACATAATCCTACCTCAGCAACCACTAGCTTGCCAGAATACCCAGGATACCAATTTTCTATGGTTATCTGCATCATTCCAAAGCAGTTAAGCAGTATCCCAGGGCACAAAATAGTCTATTGAGAGTAATCTAAGTTTCGAAAAATTTCTCAGACAGATTTTGCTGCTGCACCAAAGTGGTGGCAGCTAGGTGGCCCGCACCATATATCTACGGTAGCGGGCTCTGCCGTGCTCGCACGGCCCTACCGCCTTATCTACATATAGTGGGACGACAAAATGCTTGGCATCACGCCCATGTGGTTTCTAGCGTGGCTCCACGTGCAGACACACGATGGTCCTGCAAGCAGTTGCGGATTGCCCGAAATGGATGCGTAGGCCGTCCCCGAGCGTGTTCGACGTTGGGTGGCAAGTGCGTACTGGCTCGCCGACGTTCGACGGACAGGCGCTAACAGGGAAACAAGGATGGGGAGAATGGGAATTGAAATCATTCAGTCCTTGCAAACGGTAAAACTAAAATATCAGTAATGTATCTATTCCTATCTCAGGTTATGACCATGGGTGGAGGTTTGCACACAGTGGGATTTGTATCTAGGGCACAGCAACACAGGTCCTGGCTGAAGGAGGCAGCACATAAGTGCAGGACCAACATCACATTGTGTATGGTAAACAAGAGTCATAAAATTTTGTGAAAACATGTAGCTTTATTTTCTTGGATCACAAACAAGAACATTGCATGTACAGTAGACTCCAGTGGCAAGGCCACAGGTCCCAACTCTAGTCTACATATAGTGGGACGATAACTTGGCATCACTCCCACATGGTTTCTAGTGTGGCTCCACGTGTGGCCACGCGACGCGTCCACCCGAGTGACACCGTTACCAAGCCTTCTTAGGCTTGTGACTGGGCTCGCAGTGGCGAGCCTAACGAGGCTCGCAAACCTTAATTCCGCACCCCAGCTGAATCCCCCGCCGGGGCCCTGTGCTTTACGCCTGAGTCTGTGGGCACACGTCACCAGCCTTCTAGCTAATAATAGTCCGCGCCTGCTCCTAACCCTAAGTTCGCGCCTGCCATTGCGCTTGGCACCGACACCTGTCCTGACACTCGTGCTCATCATCGTGCACAATGGCCACGAGTATGACGCTGCAAGGCCACATATAAAATCCAAAAAATTGTCATAAATTCTAGCATATACACTAGGGCTACATACATGCTGTGCAGTGGTACTTTAATGGCAGCTAACCTCCTATTGTCAACGCCAACTGCAGCGATGAGAGGAGCTTCGTGTTGCCTCTCATATGCATCGTTGGGTCATGAGTAAGGTAGATAATACTTACTGGAAAGTGAAGACACAATACTAGTCACCTCATTAGCCCGGAGCAAATGTAATACTGCCCATACAAGTGGATACCCCTGTGCTTGGAGAGAAGATACCTGTTAGGAAGCGACGTCCTAACTAGTCGTCTTGAGATAACTGGGCCACGTGCCAACAGTTATGTCGTCACTACCTCAGTAAGCGTACTGAAAGGTAGGTCTAGCCGGGCCAATGCCAACGGTCAAGTCAAGAGTCCAGGTAATTGCTGTATTCAACAGGAGGTTGAACTAAGGAATACATGGGTTTTCCTACAGTATATATAGTAACTGGTATAGGGGTTGATACCCAAAGAAGAGAACAATGAGAAGGGACGCATAAGCTATCCTGTGAGAACGTAACTCAGAGAAATGAGAAATACAAGGGCGCCCATTGGTAGAAGGTGAGTCAAGGGAGATAACGTGTGGGAAGAAGATAGCGTCCATGGGAAGTTCTACTCAGAGAAAGGTACTGTCCAATAGCAATGCTCGGAATGGAAATGGAATGAGATAAGCATGGGA
>NW_006920421.1:968280-979645 GCF_000344685.1 Gloeophyllum trabeum ATCC 11539 | reverse complement strand
CTTGGAGAGAAGATACCTGTTAGGAAGCGACGTCCTAACTAGTCGTCTTGAGATAACTGGGCCACGTGCCAACAGTTATGTCGTCACTACCTCAGTAAGCGTACTGAAAGGTAGGTCTAGCCGGGCCAATGCCAACGGTCAAGTCAAGAGTCCAGGTAATTGCTGTATTCAACAGGAGGTTGAACTAAGGAATACATGGGTTTTCCTACAGTATATATAGTAACTGGTATAGGGGTTGATACCCAAAGAAGAGAACAATGAGAAGGGACGCATAAGCTATCCTGTGAGAACGTAACTCAGAGAAATGAGAAATACAAGGGCGCCCATTGGTAGAAGGTGAGTCAAGGGAGATAACGTGTGGGAAGAAGATAGCGTCCATGGGAAGTTCTACTCAGAGAAAGGTACTGTCCAATAGCAATGCTCGGAATGGAAATGGAATGAGATAAGCATGGGAAAATCATAACAATACCTGTCAGAACGGTGACTGGCACCTTCCAACATTGAGGGACACTCCGAGGATCACAGAGCCTGGAAAAGAGGTTGAGTACAGCATTGACTGCATAGGAAAGTAACGATACAGATAAGAATTATGCAACAGGTTGAGAACGGGATAGGGGAACAAGCGGTCGAAAAAAGATGAGGGTCGATGCATATAATGGAAGAAGGCATGCATATCCTCCCCGAATGTTATGCCAACAAAAGGTTGCACTCGTCCATGAAATGATAAGTAAAGATGGGAGTAGTGTGGGGAATGGGAAGCGAAGGAACGAAACCCAAGAGGGTCCATGGAATTTGTACTCACCATTGTCGACATAAGCCTCTGGAGTCCAAGAAATGGTTCAACCTGCCACTCATTAGCTCATCTTGAACGTGCACTACTGTCCTCGAGAATTGCCGGTGCCGACAGCTGCGCAAAGCAAGACTGAAAATCTGACGTGGGTCAGAATGAGAGAGTAGGAGGAAGTTAATGAAGCCTTGAAGTATAAGCAGGAAAATAGGATGGGGGAAAGGGGCGAATGATACACGAGCGGATTACTCACCTTGCACCCCAATGCTAGTCACTGCAAAATAGACGTCAACTTACTCGCGATTAGACCGCCCGTAGACCTGAAATATGTCATGAAGATGAGTCATTTTGAGAGCAATAAACAGGCGTGTGATGTGCAGGAGCAAAAGCCATGTACCAGCGGCAGATGAGTAGGTGGCAGCGTTGGAGCAGTGTAGTGGCACTTGTTTCGGACGTCCGAATCGGACAGTTAATGCAGTGCGTTTCTGGTGGCTGAGCGCCAGCTCTCCTCTTCGGCTCTTCGGTCAATGTGCTCGTCCACGGCAGCGTAATGTTCTTGTTCATCTGTATCTATGCATTCTCCAAGCCTTATCACTCTGCCGCCAAGCTCCCTAATACCTTCTGGGCGCCGTGCGGATGTATCAGGGACACGGTCGGCAAAGCTTGATGTTCGGAGCGTAGGATTGAGGGATCAGAAGAGAGCGAGGGAGCTGTGTGAGTACACTGGTGATATCTCCCAACGCATGCAGTATGGCTAACCTGGAGGAAGTTTGCAGCCTTTACGCTCTTGTCTCTCTATAGGAGGACTCCCTAGTGCTGCCGGTTTGTAGTTACACCTTCCGCCCCCCTCCCCAATTCCCTTGCTCAGCTCTCGGTGATACATCTATGGAGATATCTTCCCTCTGCGATGCCTATGGTGCTCATTGGTTTTCCGGTTGACTATGGACTGTTGGAGACGTCCTCATGACCCGGGACCAGCAGGATCAACACCGTGTAACAGGTGCCGGGACTATTGGTAGGCACCTTCTAAGTACTCTATCTGCATTCCGGCTCATGTCTGTCATATGTTCCAAGTGCCTCTACCGGCCGCTGCTATTTCCATTCATTTGTCAGGAATTATTGATCCCTCCGCCTTGCAACGGCACCTCAGTGCCCTTCGCAGCCCTACCACATGTACAAATGGGTCTTTATGTCCCATAATTCCTCTGGTGCACTCTTTCTGCAATAGGTTCGATTTTACACTCGTATACTAGTATGCATTGACCATAGTGCCCTCTCATTGTCGCTACCGGCGAGAACAGAGTTCATTGCTCCCCCACATGCTCTTTATTATCTATCAGAGGTATACATTATTTTTGCTCCTGTTAATCGTGCATACGAGAGGCAGCACGAAGCTCCTCTCCTTGCTGCAGCCGGCAACAACAATTGAGGAGTAACTAGAAATTAATTCATTGTCACAGATACTGCATGTAGTCCTAATACATATTCTAGAATTTATGACGATTTTTTGGATTTTATACGTGGCCTCGCAGCGTCATAGTCGTGGCCGTTGTGCACGACGATGAGCATGAGTGTCGGGACAGGCGTCGGCGCCAAGCGCAATGGCAGGTGCGAACTTAGGGTTAGGAGCAGGCGCGGACTATTATTAGCTAGAAGGCTGGTGACGTGTGCCCACAGACTCAGGCGTAAAGCACAGGGCCCCGGCGGGGGATTCAGCTGGGGTGCGGAATTAAGGTTTGCGAGCCTCGTTAGGCTCGCCACTGCGAGCCCAGTCACAAGCCTAAGAAGGCTTGGTAACGGTGTCACTCGGGTGTCTCAGTCGCTGCAGGCATACAGTAGCCTGCCCAATGGGTGTTGTAGAAATGTGGCTGTTAATGGAACTTAGAAAATCTAAATGGGATTGAGTAGCTGATAAGGGTCCCTCAGATTTTGGCTGGAGAATGGGAACAGGAATGGGAATCAAAATGGAGGGTTGAAGTGATGGGGTAAAAATAAAATATAAACAAGTAATCCATATCTCTTGAAGCCATGATCTGAGATGCAAAGCACGGCGACACGGGTCCTGGCCGAGGGAGGCGGGTGGCAAGTGCCGCCAACTGAGAGACAGGACCGACATTACATTGCTTATGGTAAATAGGATTCACAAAAATCTGTAAAAATACGTAGTTTTATTTTACTTGCTCGGAAATAGCTGAAACATGACAGTGCACTCCAGTGGCAAGGCCACGGGTCCCAACTCTAGTAGCAATCAATGACCCAACACACATCAATTGCCACGTGCACCCTAAGATCTTGAAACGATCGCAGGAAACCTGCGAACGTCCGGGGGGTCTAAGACCCACTACCTTAGTACCTACAGTAGCGGGAAGAGTCAGTACTCTATGTTTACACTCCTCGCTGCAACATAGACCCGTGAAATCCGAAACTCCGAGTCAGATAAGCAGACGTAAGTCTTCTATTGACAGTCTACCACGGACATGCGGTTTCCATCTGTCTATCAGATTATAATGAATCATTCTGAGCGGCATACTCGGAACATGCGTTGGCCCGTCCGCATCCCAGAGCGCTTCATCCGGGAGATCGAGGCGTGGCGCTATCGGGTCTAGACAGCCTTCTTATTAATACGCATGCTCACAACCCATATATTATTCTGCTTGCAGTGGACGTGCTTCGCGGTCACTAAGGCATACCTACCTTGTAGAAGTACTAGGAGCTATCGACCTTATTCTCCTTTGTACATGGCAGGTAGGTCGCAGGTCCCTGTCATCATAGTTGTTGACACTAGTCTCCAATGCTGCAATTTAGCTACTGGTAGATCTGCACTTTTATTGGGCGCCACTGGCGCGACGGGGAAGCATCTCCTGCGTGAACTACTTGCGTGCTCTCAGTATAGCCGCGTGGGCGAGTACGGGCGCTGGGTGACATCGCCTGACGACCTGCAGGACAAGGAGAAGCTCGAACAGAAGACGATAGACTTCGAAAAGGTCGAAGAGGCGGGTTTGAGAGAGGGAAAGTGGGACGTCGTCTATATCATGTACGGTCCTCCTCATGTGCGTCGTGGGTAACTCTACATACTGACGTGGCGGAACTTCAAGACTGGGGACCACCAGAGCAAAGGCGGGTAACTCTGCTGCATTTGAAAGGATAGATCGAGAGTACGTCTCTACTCCAGACACTACGGGGACCTGTGCTAAATAATGGGTCATCAGCTATGTCGTAAATGCCGCTCGAGCAGCAAAATCCAACGATCCCCAGCACACGCAGCGTCTTGTCTACCTCTCTGTGGGTACATATATGTAGCATTCCGTTCGATAAGTCCTTACGTCCCTCCCGCTTGCATAAGAGCAACGGCGCGAGCCCAAATGCGTCTTTACTGTACCTCAGGTAGGTACCGCGAGTTTTGTGCTTTGCATAATACTGGCAACTCCCGCGCCTTTCAGGAGTAAGGGCCTCACCGAGATGGCGCTTGCATCACTGGGATACGAAGAGACAATCATCCTCAGACCAGGTTTCTTACGGGGTGCTGAGCGAGGTGAGAGTAGGCCTTTCGAGGCAGTCATGATGTACGTGTGTTGTGCTTTGCTCAACTTGATCCGCATTAATGCTGGACTCGCGGTTTGCCAATCCCGATTCATAGTCTACTTATGTCTGTGCTCCAGAGGTATCTGGGCCCACGATTTATCATTGATGTACGTGTCTCCGCACGGTATACACACCGTTAGTATTGGTGGGAACTGAACGTTGACCATAGGTACCGTTGCTTGCGAAAAGTATGCGCATTGCCGGAGAATCGGGCAGTGTAGCTTTGTTATCACAGGGGCAAGCGACTTCGGGAGGTGAAGACGGGAGAAATTTTACCGTGGTAGGGAACTCAGAGTGCATTTCACTCTCCGGGGCCGCCCAATGATGGACAGGTGGAAAATGGCCCAGATTCACCCAGGAATTTATGTCGCGATCGAAGCCATGGGTACTTGGATGATTAATATTTGACTACGAAGTTCGCGTGAAGTATCATCACATTTGTTTACAGTCATTTGAGACTCGATTTGGCCACCATATGGACACAGCGCTAACGAAGCCCAAATTCAAATAAAGCCCGTGCCTCCCATACCAGGTTACAACCGTTTAGTCGCAGTTAGAAAGTAATCCATTGTAGCAGTGCAAGCGCCAATCCCCAACTCCAGTCAGAAACCATTAAGTATTCCAGTACTAGTGTGTGGTCAAGCTGCGGAATGCCACTCTTGACAGACATGTACACAGTATTCATATAGTCCTGTCTTATATCTACATCAGTATTTAAAGGGGCTTCTCGAGTTACCGGTTGCTGCTCAGAGATGCTAGTCTCATCTATTGGCCTCACTTGTTTGAATGCATCCTTTTATCGAATGCTATGCACTTGCATCACTTGATCGTTCACGTTAGGCGTGTGCGGGCAGTTGTCTTCAAGTTGAAACGAAAGTGGTGTCGGTCCAGTTGGGACTGTTGCTTACATGAGGTTATCACGGCGAGAGCGAGTTGTATGGTGGAGCGACCATTTCTTCCCGACAGAACCCTCCTCCCAACTACCGTGGGAGTCGGGGAAGTGAGTCTGATTGAGGAGACTCCCTTGGTCAGACTGCTTTCGCACGGCATCCTCATGCTGTCGCCATATCCGGCCCATGTTTCGTGAGTTGCAGTCTTTACAGTGCTTTGCAAAGAAGGCCGGAAACTGCGTTTCGCGCATTTCTGTTTGTCCCAGCCAGACAATCCCTTATAGGGTAACACCTGACCGAGGGCGCGACGGTCCTCGAGTCAGCCTACAGTCGACTCTCCCTTAACCCATACCTCCAATAACCCATAACCTCTAATAACCCATACATTTTTGCGTCCACCAATTTGGTTCCTAATTAATCGTCGCGACAACCCATAACTCTCTGATACCCCATAACCCATACCTTCCTGGAGGGTCCATAACCCATAAATCATCCTATTATTAGCTCAATCAGACCCCTATCGACCACCATTTACTACTTTTAAAACATTTACTATGGAGTTGTTCAATACTCCGACCCAGAAACTATACCAATATGGCAGTGGGCACCCATACCAGGCGACATATAGCATGATGTGGACCATCCGGCATATGCCGCGCGCCCTGCCACATGTCACGCTACCCGCCAATGTCACATTATGTCACACTCCGGTAACCCATGGTCTCCGAAAACCCATACCTTTCTGGGTCCACGGACCGCTATGGGTTATGGGAGAGTCGACTGTATATCACTCCTGGGACACAAATGCCCGTCTCAAGGCTAAATAATGTTCAGATCTGTATCTCTTTAGGATATCGAGCACGCAGAGGTTAAAATCCCCCAAGAACGACCCTCATACATGGATGTCGAAGCGTCCCGCCAACCAGTCAACAGCCCGCGTTACGGTGATCGACTACCCCATATAGGTTTATTTGGCTGGCACAAACAACATTTCGCGAATCGCGGTTTCCGGACTTTTATGCAAAGTACTGTAGGGCCGGGCGAAAGATTTAGGAAAGGGAATTCCCAGCCAATCAGAGCCCGCGGAATTCCCTGTACAATCTCTTGCCCGCCGAGTCACACTGCTTTGCAGCCCTGTGGCTGCGGCAGCTCTGCTCGCATGCCTCATGGAAAGCCCACATCAACGACAGATGCATATATATAGTGAATCTGATGGTCTAAAGAGCTCGAGTCAATGTAAGGAATTACACAGGTTACTTGCAGCAAGCAGAGCTATTTTAACTACCGCCGACTTTCTCCCCGAACACTAGACGGAACCCTCCCCCCAAGTACCAGTGTGGGGTTCGTGCAACCTTAGGTCAAAGTAACTTGAAGGCCAGCAACTTTCTCCTGGAACACTAGCATCTTGTTGCATTTAAAGACTGTCACGAGTCTCTGGCAGCCGTGAACTCACCTTCCGAGGACCGGATTCGTGGGCCAGTTCGAAGCGATGTCTTCCCGAAACGGCTGCGAGTCCTGGGCCCTGGCCCAGAACGGTCATGTCAGAAGTTGACCGGACTCCGCAAAAACAACCTGGTAGTATCTGATGTCCCTTAGGGTCGAAACCGCTTGTGAATGCTCCAATGCTCTGGCCGTGAGTCTGGCGGCTGATAGTATTGAGTAAGCACTCAACGCCGCGCCAAGTAACACCCAAACATCCAAAATCTTCCTCTAACTGACAGTTGACTTTCGTTGCAGTCAATTTGCTGTTACATGATCTACCCCGTGTTCACCTGAGGCACCATTGAGCCAGCCGGTCACTTCCCAGTTGCACGGGCACAGCTAGGGAAGCATGATCTTGTCAATATGTCGGACAACCTGCTAAGTAATGACTCGGGGAGAGTAACTTGACCGCTCCCAAGGTAGCGGTAATCGTGATGGAGATGCAGCGACATCTGGCGCTGCCGGTTGGTAACTGGTATGTTCCTTGTGATATCAGGAGGCTCGCAGGACTGTGCTTCCACAGCCTAGGGCATAGCTCCGATTCTACACGTTTGGCGTATCTTCGGGTCCACAGGAACTTGATTAACAGACTGGGAGTCGCAGATAGTGCTATCCTAATTCTGGGATTTTGCTGGCATGCACCTGGTCCATAAGATTACCAGTGTCGAAGAGAAGTCATTGAATTGTGGACGACCTCAGTATGCACTATGATCCGAGGATCAAAAGTGTGTCGTGAGATCATACTATGTCAATTGTATTCACTGCGGCCAAGGCTTGCCCGGAGATCAATTGACTGCTTTTATAAGATGTATCTGCACCGGTGACATCGTGTCCTCGCCCACGCCATTCCCTCCTCTGGAAATTACTTGGAGTCCTAGCAAACATGTCCTGCCCGGCAACCGCCATGCCCTCGGTGAATCGTCTGTATGCATCTTCCTGGAATATCATAGCAGAATCTAGTGCTAATGCATTGTTCTCTAGCGCTGGACCACAAGTTAGTAGGAGTCGTAGCCCTTTGCTGCTTATTCCGCTGATGTTGCTCTGGAGATCCTTGGATTCCTCATGAACTGGGGCATGCAAGGAGTTTTATCGACCCAAATTTGTGAGTCTTTTCTAATATCCTGGAAGGTCTACTCAATAGAACCCACGGGGTGTTTCCGTTAGATCTATATCATATTTGGTTCCAACATGATACATTTTGGATCAAAGCCCTAGGTTCGATTCTCGCTATCTTACTGACGGTGACTACCAGTGTTGATCTAATTTCATCTGCACCACACGCTCCAAAGTTTACGGTGTTTTCATATGGGAATGCGTGCAGACGGGACTTATCACATCGGACGTATATATGGTCTATGTGTACTCGTACGGGAATGTCAACGTCCTTACCTCCTTCAACAACAGTTGGTTCAGTGTGGTTATTATGACTGCCATAGTCGCAGCGGTTGTGCAAATCCTCTATGCCTGGAGGATCTTGGTCCTCACGGGGACTCGAGTCTTCTCGGCAGTCATCGCGGTGGTGGGTTGTATTTTTATCCGAAGCAGACACCTGTTTACCATGGTTCCACTCCCATGGTCAGTTTGCGCTGGGCATCATGACCTTCGGAATTGTGGTTGGCTCCAAGGTATGGGTTCATACAATGCGGCATACACGTCCTAATGCCCGCTCCTCACCTCTCAAGATAAAGAATGTCAAGTCTGCTGCTGAGGCATCTGCAGTGACCCCGCTTGTCTCAGTACGTCCGTTTGGCCTCTTGCGTCTACTTCCTTAATCAGCCATGTACCATAGGGCCAGCTCTTGGCGGGCGCTGTACTTGATGTTGGCATTGCTGTGATAATGACAGTTACTGTAAGTATACGATACATATAACGTGACCCTGTGTTGAACATCATTACGTGATGCCCCACGTTGATAGCTAGTGAGGGCTAGGTCTGGAGTGAATAAATCCGACCGACTTGTGTGCAGGCTTGTAACTTTCGTTGTGGAGACCGGTAGTTTGACAGGTGAGACAAGGGAATGTCTCGCTATGTGTCTAGTCCCTAACACAAAACAAAGCGTCAGTGGCGATTATGGAGGGCGTGCTGTTCGTCATATTGTCAGTGAGTCATCTCGTTCACTTCGTGGCCCACCCGGAATCAAATGAGGTTACGAGTCCTGAGGTACGAAGGACGAGTCCTTACGCGCAAAATATGCCTGCGTGCCGAACGTTGTACCCCGTGAGAACCTTTTGTGCCGAGAAGTCGTGGGAGTTATAGTTTGTATTGTGGACTACACTTTGGAAACTCTGTTTAAAAGTCTGTTTGTATGTGAGACTACAAAACCACTTTTGGCGCGTTTTTGTAGTCTCTGGGACCATTGTTTGCTCATTTGCGGGCTCAATTCTTCGTCCTATCTCTTTTTTATTTTCTCTAGTCTGGGGTGTATGCTATATGGGTCTACAACAGCATTTTCGTGAATTTATCGATTGTGTGTCTTGTCCTAGTCCGCATGGCGGTTTTACTTTTATTGCTTATCGTGGGAATTGACTATTGTAGTGGCTTGTAGTCAGTGGCTGAGGTGCGGGCCGCGTCGGTTTGGATTCCTGGACTCTGATTGGCTCCCGCCTTCTATGACATAGGCTCTCTGCAGGTTCACCCAATCTGCAGAGCCATTACATCATTGGTATCTAGAATTGATTGCAGGCTGTAGAAGGGCCAGAAAATTTGTGAAAAATGCGGGAAATCCATAATATAACCAGAGCTCTATAGCAAATCAAGGAATATACAAGATGATCTTGAGAGGTCTAGTGAAATTCAAATAATACTTCAAGAAAGATAGGAATATTTGTGTCAGCTCTATGATATACAGTGTAAAATAGGGAGTATCTTATGCCCAGCTCAGGACTCGTAACCAGCCATGCACAGCATTGGCCCACTCCCCCCAAGTCTTCTTGAAGGACACTCTGTTGTATGAATGCCCGTCAGTAGCTGTGTTACTATGGTATCCTTCATGCTGATTGTCTTTTCCAGAGGGATCATACTAACCAAACTGTATGTATCATGCATATTGTGCCTTCGCGCTGACAACCGACATGTCGAACTGCCGGCGTCAGGTATGCCAACGCGCTCGTCACAAGTTTCAACAATCGGGCTTTCTTCAACAGCGGACATGCTGGGAATATCGCCGATTCCACTCTTGTGGAATGCGCCAGTGGTAATAACTATCCGACATCGTCCAGAAGTTCAGCAGTTCCAAACGCGGTCCGGATTAATGTAACTCACGAGAGCTTTGCATTGCGCGACCTCTCACTGCCGGAGCGTGCTGTGAGCCCTTTGTCCAGTCAGATCATATATTTGAAAGAACTAATCTCTATCGCTATGCATTAGAAAGAGGGCGCTGATTCGGACAGTGGCCTGAAGCACTTTGGCACTATGGTGTGAGACCTAAGTGACCTGTGTGATCCACGGCCGGATACTGGCATACACAACAGCCAATTCTGTCTGCTGGAGCCGATAGGGAATCTGCTGCAACGTATGCCTAGAATAGATGACATTTCGACCGGACGGGGAATATTTCTTCGGGTTTCATTCTGGTCTTTATCAAACCATAAACTCATGCCCATGCCCTTGAATGCATACCCTATTGATGACTCCAAGCGCAAGGAAAATACATTGACGGAATTCTCAGTTGGTCATCAGCTGCAAGTCAAATGGAAGTACTACCAGTAGCGCTGATGGAAGCATCACTATCAAGGGTTGAACGCAGCCTGTCAAACGAGAAGAAGAGGACGGATAAGTCAATAAGAGAAGTTTAGTGTAAAGAGCTAACCATAACAGACTTGGGGTACTGTGCAGCTGATGGAACGGTTCTCCTGTGGTGCCTGGACCCGTTTGGAGGGAACCATACTCAGGCCTCAGCGTTCAGCGCTCGACATACCATCATGTCGGTGTCAAAGAGGCGCTCGAGAAGCTCCGGATAACGCATTGCTGATTCTGACGACCTGCGCTCCGGTAAGGCGTGGGCTTATGTACTATAGGTGTGGACTTTTAGATCAATTAAAGAAATTAAAGAAATTAAATCGAAGGAGAGAGAGAAAGAGAAGGGAAAGACACTCTGTTCGGGCCCTGTGAGCTTCAGAAGGGGCATATTATTGAAAGGGTATACTAGTGCTATATTCAGGGATCTCCCTCGCGTGAAATATCCCTCGAGGCTAGTTTCTTCGGTTTCCACAGCACATGAATTTTGCTTCGCGGCGCTGCGCGCCGTATTAACTCTCTGGATAGCTTAAGGCAAAACCTGGTGGTATTTTAAGTTTGAATGGACACCTCTATGTGTATCCCACTGCTCATGTGAATCGCAAGAAATTAAGCAACCTGGAAGTCAAAATCATTTTTCTTTCCGCGGCGCTGTTGCGCCGCTCACTTTATGCATCCCAAAATTAATGAACCACTTGTCACTTACCTACCTATAGTACGTCTACCTAGCTATGTGTCCCGGATCTCACAGTACAGATATAACTCTTCAGCCCCAATTTTGGGAGTGAAATAGCACCATAAGCGGTAAAGAGCGCATTTCGGACAAATTCTCACAAAATATATCTCTTTCATTTTAACAACCAGTGTGAATGGGAATCGCTTCAGTAGG
>NW_006920421.1:957395-967167 GCF_000344685.1 Gloeophyllum trabeum ATCC 11539 | reverse complement strand
GTGAATCGCAAGAAATTAAGCAACCTGGAAGTCAAAATCATTTTCTTCCGCGGCGCTGTTGCGCCGCTCACTTTATGCATCCCAAAATTAATGAACCACTTGTCACTTACCTACCTATAGTACGTCTACCTAGCTATGTGTCCCGGATCTCACAGTACAGATATAACTCTTCAGCCCCAATTTTGGGAGTGAAATAGCACCATAAGCGGTAAAAGAGCGCATTTTCGGACAAATTCTCCAACAAAATATATCTCTTTCATTTTACAAACAGTTGTGAATGGGATCGCTTCAGTAGGAAGCTTGCACGCGTTGTGAAAAGGTAGGGAGGCTGGACGATGGCATGTGCATGCGGTGCCACAAGCGTGAGAACACCTACCGAATACAGTATAACAATTCGAAGTCCGAACTATATCATTCAAACTCAGTTATAGATCTATTTCGCCACGCCTATAGTATAACTGCCAAGGCGTGTGCATAAATTTAATAAGTTTATTATTTGGTTATATTTTATTTAGACTCATGGCAGCTAGAATGATCATTTTGAGTCCTGTAACTGAAGCTCACGTTGCGGTCACATAAGCACTTACCGGAAGATGTGATTCCGGAAGTTCGCGACAAGTCTAATCAGACGCACACCCATGGCACCCCTAGTGTCCCTTTAACTTAGCCCGGACTCGGAGCTCCGTGACGTCGTGGCCTTGAGGGTTAAACCCCAGTGGAAATCGACAATATTTTCGTATATGTTTACCTGTATATTTTGGAGGCCACAGACTGCTGAATGACACTTGCATGACACTCCCTCGACCTACTCTACCTGCATCAGGTGTGCGTCATACGGGGACGCGATGCTGTCGAGTCACTCGAGTGCGTCGCGTGAGCGCATGCCTCGCGTGTCGCCTGCGTGAGCGCGTCGGCCGCGTCGGATTGAATCGCGGACTCTACTGCGTTCAAGTTGTTGGTGTATATTTAGCTGCAGTGATCGCGGTATGACATCACTTGCCGCTCTCGCGCGATTCATAAAGTCGTCGCGTCGCAGTAAAACGTTTGCACGCACTCTCCTCTCAACCACAAGGTATCCCCTTTGCACTCTGAATTATTAACCAATATGACTTGTCTGTCTTAGGCGGTATTCCCAAGGCAGGGGGCACATTGCGGAACGCACGAGAATGTAGAGATATAGTGAGTAATTGTTAGTTGCATCACAAAATTTTAATATTCTGACTTTAATATCAACGCAGGAGGCGATCATGAGGACAGGTTGAATAGGTATGTCCCCATATGGAACGGGAGACAGGTCGCGCAGGCAAACTGGAATATGTGCGGGTGGGGGGGGGGCGCATAGAGATGGTGGAAGTGGGTACCGGATACGAGAGGTGCGAAGCGGGCGGGACGTGCGATTGCCGGGGGACCGGCAGAACAGACGGGCGAGGTGGGGGTCAGAATGACACAACGGAAAAGGTAGAAAATTACAGTAATATGTGTAAATACAACGGGATGGGCTTGCGAGGGGGCAATATATGAGAACACATGTGAATATCTGTAAAAGTACAAGAATTCCTTCCGCTCACTCCTGATACCGGGGAAGCCCATATACGCGGCGCACCACGACTGTATATCCTCCTGATTTTGCAGCTATTTTCGATGTATTTAGATCTATTACCAACCTATGCCACGCCAGCTGCGATAGCGGCACAAATCATCAGAATATAAATCCATGTATTTAAAGTGCCACTTACTACATTCCCCTGTATTTAGAGCTATTGTTCTACCTGCTATATAGAGGAACATATCTAAAAACATGAGAATATTGTCGATTTCCACTGGGGTTAAACATTAAGGACTAATGTCACATTCGGCTGTTCCTATACATCATGCAGTATCGGTACAGGGCTACATGATTCATTGCAGGCCACAGATGTTGAAATACGACGTGTGACAGATTAGCACGTCCACCCATAGCAGATCACATCGATTCGGCGGCGGCGAGTCTGGGACGTGTCGGCGGTACAGGCGCCTTCGGACGCGAGGCTGGGTCGCACGTCATGGTCGACTTAAACAAGTCGTACATATGTGAAAGGCGATGGCGGGCAGTCTAACCTGACGCAACCCGCGGTAGTAGCGGCAAAGTAGCGGAGCAGCAGCCTGCGAAAACAAGCGCGACGATGTGACACGACACGTCTTTTTTAGAGGAAACACGAGAAAAAGTAAAAATTGAAGCAGATCGGGCTTGCAATGCCGCCACATGACAAAACTACAGTAACTCATAGCACTTCAGCCAACATAAGTATCCAAATCTCCGAAAGCTATATAGCTAGTGAGAAGTTGAAGGCCCGGACTCTATTCACTGCAGTGTATGTATATCGTATTATACGATCATCATCGGTATCCTTTCCGTACACCGACGTCTGAATTACCGACAGCATATCTCTCAAACCACTCACCAGTGCCGAGCGCTGAGGACCCAGCTGAGCGATGAGCTCGGAACGTTGATCTCCTGTTGTCACCCGTGAGATTCTGATTCATTCAGATGTTCAGACAGAACTGTAGATGCTGGGCATAGGACGACAGCTTGGACGCCGACAGATCCTACTGGTGACAGATGATGCTCGCAGAGTTGCTAATATCTCGGGCTTCCCGTCGTCCCTTCGCAAGGAAAGTTGGAAGTAGAAAGGGACCTGATGATGGCGATTCCCCGGTGCGCACCCAGAATGCAACCGTTGGAAACGGCGAGGCTCGGAAAGATCGATCCTGACTGTGGGATCAAGAGGTCTAAGCTTGAAGCTGTTCTCGTCACGGGCATCTCCAGTCGCACATGAGGAGTCTGTAGACCGCGACTATATAGAGGTAAGTATGACCTGTTCACCTCCCTACCATCAACTCGAGAAACCAGGATGCAACACGAAACTCGGCCTACGAGAGACTCTGTCTTCGCTATACTCAATGAACCTGTAGACGTCGAACGTCGCATGAAAGTGATCATAGGTAATGTCATATCCTCAAATACATTCAACCTGTCGTCTGATGTGGTTACAGTGGGCAGCGGATTTGCTGGCCTTGCAGCCGCGTATCGAGTCACAAAAGACGTAGAAAATATGGATCTCGTCGTATACGAGAAAAACAGCGATGTTGGAGGAGTATGGTAGGCGTCTCCAAGGTTGCGAACCCACCAGTTCTTGCGCCTGACTATGGTTATCTGCCAGGTATCAGAATCGCTACCCAGGCATAACCTGTGATGTGTTCGTTGTGATTCTGTCCTGACTGCCATCGTGAAGCTGACTTCTCCGATGGATCCCTAGACCCTCTCACGGCTATCAATTCTCCTACGCAGAGAATGTGGGTATCATTTCTCGCACCATCAAAAGCCCTCTTTCATTGTTCTTAACAGACCCAGTGGAGCAAATTTTACGCGCCTGGCTCTGAAATTTTTCAATACCTACGTGATTGTGCGTCGGCGCTTGGTCTGCGGAAATACATGAAGGCAATTACATCTAATCATCATCCACAACGCATTCATCTAATCGATTCCCCTGCGCACCGCGTAATAGTTTAATCACGAAGTCGTCAGGGCTGTTTGGGACGAATTGGCATGCGTTTGGACGGTTACTTTGCGGTCCGCAGATAACGGTACTCTCGTTAATGACACCGCAGACGTTGTTATATGCGCCACGGGCGGCCTCGACCAGATACGAATGCCAGACATCGCAGGCCTGGGGAGCTTCAAAGGGAAAATGTACGCGCGGATTCATATCTTTGAGGGTATCTTCAAATTTACGTCCAACTAGCGTGCATACTGCCTCCTGGGATATGGATCCGGCGGGGAGTGCTTGGGTGAATCGTCGCGTTGCGGTGATTGGATATGTAAGGATATTCCTATTACGCGTTGTCTCATATAGCTCAATCTCTGACTGCAGGGCGCCGTAAGGTGTTTCGGCGTAGTCTCCATTCGTTAACTAATCCTCGAATTTGTAGAGCGCGACACAAGTAGTCCCTGCACTACAGCCTCACGTGGCGCACATGGATAACTATGTGCGCGGACGCACGTGGATTTTTCAGCCTTTCGTAACGTTGGAGAAGTACGATGATGGTGCGACAGGAAACCGTACGCCACCTTCTGCCCAATCCTTTGCTGTTGTAGCCGCTAAAGGTCCTTATAGATGTCTTTACGGAAGACGAAAAGCGCTCCTTCAAAGAGTCCCCAGAACAGTACAAGAAACTGCGACTCGAGATTGAAGATTCGCTCAATCCAGCTTATCCGCTCACTCAAGATGGGAACGATGGTCAAGCTATGATACGCCCTATTTTCGAAAGCATCATGAAGAGTAAGCTGGAATCGAGGCCTGATATTGCAGAGGCCCTGATAGTAAGCAGGGGACCAGCTCTTTATTGTAGCTTTTGATGCCATCCCATCGTCCTATGACAGCCCCTCTCAGTTGTCGACGGTTAACACCTGGCCAAGGTTACCTGGAAGCTCTGGTACGTCCATGGATCGGTTAATTTCGGGAAAGGAGTTGACACATAATGCCCCAAAGTTGGCCGACAACGTAAGCCGAGCATACGTGCATTGCTCGGTTATTGACTTCTGTTCTACCATGCTGCCAGGTCCACTTCGTCAACACGAAGATACATCGCGTAACTGAAGATGGTATCGAGACAGTGGCGAACGTCGACAGTACGACGTGATAATCGCTGCCACCGGATTCGACACCTCGTACAAGCCAAGGTATCCGATCATTGGACGCAATGGTGTAAACCTTCAAGATGTGTGGTCAGATTATCCGAAGACCTACTTCGGAATATGCCAGAGTGAATGCCCTAACTGGTACAATTTCCATTGTGCCATGTTCTTAACCATCGACTAATCGGCACATCGCACTCAGGTTCCAGGTCGGGGGGCCCAACAGTGGGATCTCCGTGGGCTCTTTGATTCCGATGCTTGAGAAGCAGGCAGAGTACATCACGACATGTATCCTGAAGATGCAACGACAGAGGATTAAGGTGATGACGGTTCAGAAACGCGCTGTGGACGAGTTCCAGGCGTATATCGAGGCCTACTTCCCCAGGACCGTCTTCTCGAAAAACGTGCGTGTTGAGCATTCTGTCTCACTCATCGGCTCATAAGACTTGTGTTGAAGTGCTCCAGCTGGTATAAAGACGGCAAGATTGATGGCAGAGTGATAGGGTTGTGGCCCGGTGAGTGCTTAGGAACACAAAGCTATATTCATATGGGTATTGATCTGGTTCTCTAAGGATCAACTCTGCACCATCTCCGAGTTCTGGAGCAGCCTCGTTTCGAGGATTATGAGTACACCTACCTGGAAGACTCGGCAAGTTACCTGCGTTGGCTGGGTAACGGTCTGACTGTAGCGGAAGTGGAAGGGAAACCTGGCACGAGAGCTTGGTACGTCTGAGGGCCAACGCAGATGGACGCGAAGGAAACGGAGGCTGCGAGGTCAGCGGTCCATTGCCGTGGCTTGATTGTACGGGTATACCAACGATATGGAGGACTGGGTGAACCGCGTGGCGCGTGTACTTAGAATTGGGATCGTGAGTCCTGTGATTATTTCTAGTTGGACTGCGCAATGTAGCTTGTTGGGCCTGTCTTGTGTCAAGCCTTGTATGATATATAACGATAACTATTTTCTGCAGGATGTCTTCAGTCGACCAAACAGACGACCTTGCCACTTGCTTTATTCGCCTCCATATACTCATGAGCAGCACCTGCCTCTTCTATCTTGAACACCTTGTCGAGCCCAAGGTGAACCTCTCCCCGTGCAACGGCATCCATAATCCATTGCAGAGGTGCCTTGGATACGTCCAAATAGTGCGAACTATACATCGTCAAGTGCTATAATGTACGCATACAACTCAGTAAATGTGGGAAAGAAAGAAAAATTGGAGACATACCTTCCTCGGGGCGAGGGTACCCATCGGGTCGAACTCCTTGCACGTCCACACGCCTCCCAAAACCCCCACAACACTCACAACGCCGTTATCCGCAAGCGCGTTGCACGAGTCATCAAGTGTCGGCGGGCCGACCAGCTCTATGCACTTGTCCGCCCCCTTTCCGCCCGTCAGCTCTTTCACCTTCTCCGCGACCGACGCAGACTCGTCCTCGATTATGACACGGTCGGCTCCGTATGTTCTGAGTTTGTCCACCTTACCAGGCGAGCGGGTGGTTGATATAACCTTGGGGCAGGAGAAAAGAGAGGACTTGGCCAGAGTGGCAGCGGCTACGCCGACACTTGAAGTACCACCGCGAATGAGGAGCGTGTCTTTGGATGTGAGTTTGAGGGACTCTGATAAGGCCGCCCAGGCTGCAGGATAGCATGGATTTAACCAAGGTACAGTACCACCAAGTGTCGAGCATCGACATTACCTGTAAAGAAAGTCTCTGGGATGGCACCAAACTCAGCCCAGCCCATTCCCTCCGGAAGCTTGACAGGTTGAGACACCTGCTTCGCAGGGATGAGCGCATACTCCGCATACCCACCTGTTATCGCTCAGCATCCCCGTCGCACCACATTACCCAATCCAACGCACCGTCAAACTGCCGTCCCATCCCACCCATGACTGCGGCGACGACATCGCCCTCCTTCCAACTTCCTCCTCCCGCGTCCTGCACCGTCCCGACGCATTCGATGCCAAGGACCCGGGGGAACTGGATACCAGGGGAATGTCCCTGCCGGGTGAAGAGCTCCGAGCGGTTGAGTCCGAAAGCCTTGACGCGGATGAGGACGTGCCCTGGCTTCGGCAATGGCTTCGGGTGCGTCGTCGTATAAACAAGCCCGGACGGCGGGATCGAGGCGCGGGGACAGACGACTGCGCGCATCTTACACAAAGGTTGGATGGGGTACATAGAGAAAACCTACCAATGATTTATATGTTGTGAGGTGGGATCTTGGGTAAGGACTGACGTAGCCACCTTAGTCACGTCTTCGTCTTTCCTTCATCCTCTTCCTCTACGCACGAAGTACGGGTGACTGAACGAGCCGACGCTACCGGACAAACAACCAACCAGCCTGGGCGGGGGTTCCTTGAATAGAGGTTCGTAGACAGAGGACTGAGCGCCTGCGGAATACAACCACGTCTGGTGTGATGAGTTGAGGTTAGACGCGAAGCAGCTTAGCAATCCTATGACGCATAAGGGCTAAACATGATAATCTAGCTGACACGCTCTCCTCTGGCAAACGGCCTCCGTCGAGGAAAGGATTTGCGGCAGAGTCGAGTCAGTCTGTGTTCGGTGCAAGGCGCATCAAACCAACATCAAACCTGCGAACTGTAGTGACATAAGCCGAAGGCCGTCAACCAATCAGAGCTCTCCCATCCTACGCATGGCACATCTCCACCAAACCCATCTCTCCCAAGTCCCAGTTTGCCACCAACTTCAGTCCCGACCTGCGACTGAGAAGCATAAGGGTGAGTACCAAAAATTCTCGATACACTTTGCGGTGCAGGACCACGTACCCCAAGTCTGCGAGGTGCTCCACGGTTCGCCCTCTGGCATTATATAGGAGCATCATGTGGATGTCTTGGTTGTAAGTCATGACCGTTCCTTGGCCATAGTTGGGTAGCAGCGGTGCCGGGGCCTGTGGAGGTTGTGAAGTGCTTGGTTGGCATATACTCCTTATCACAGGGGACGTACCTGCTCCATAGCGTTCGCCGTGGTGGTAGCCGCAACCGGTCGGCAGATGAATTCATCTGAGAGAAGCGTCATCATTTGAATCAAGCTTTGGTCAATTTCCTCACGGATAAGCAGTTTGCTCGAAGGCTTCATCGCTCGTCGCACGTTCTCCAGGATTACTATGCACTCTGCGTCGGGCCAGTCATGTCTGATAGTGATGTCACATATGAAAGTGTCCTATCCTTATGGCTGGATGTATTTACAAAATATGATGAAGCTAATCAATGCAATGAGGTCGTCAGAGCTTATTCAGAGGTCTGGGTCTCTCACATAGTAATAATCGCAGTCGGGCACGGGTGATTGCGTGAAAAAGTCAATGGGCAGGAACGAGACTCCCGGTCGCAACAGCCTCAGGATGTTCGGACTCCCAGAACTAGTGGCCATGAGTTATCAGGATGCGGTATACAGACCCGGGACAAGTTGACCTGTTGAGCAATATTCATGAAGGAAGGCTGGTCTTGGATCACAGCCTTCATGTGGGGGAATTGCTTCATAAGCAGCATAGACATGTGACCGTTTCCTCCTCCTACATCGCAAATAACGGCGTCCTTGTGTAATGTCGACCAAGGATACGCTGGGCGGAAGCTTCAGTAGACAGACGGTACCAGTTGAAGGAGGAAACCTTTCGCGAGCGCTCCTTTGTTCATGATCTCTCCGGCGCCTATCATTGCTTTCGCAAAGGTCTATCAAAAGGATAAATGACAGCCGAATGGAGGAAAGGGAGAAAGGGCAAGGACCTCATCTTTCGGAACACCATATTGCTGGAAATGGTCAGTTTTTCAGCTTCGCAAAATCAGACATCCTACTGACGTCTGTTGCACTTCCCAGATACGCGAAGTAATGCATGCCAAAAACGCGCGTGAACGCTGACTTGTCGGCGCTATCCGAAGTAGCGTACTCTGCGTCCTTAAATGTCTGATTCAGCTGCACGATACACTTCATGCTCTCGTCAGTGCTGGGGAGGTGCATGTGTTTGTGTAAGAACGAAAAGCGTACACTCGGCTAGCTACTTACGTTATTGCGATATAATGTGAAACCGGGTCGTCTGTCACTAGTCATATACTCAGGCGGTTGTTGGCGAATACATCGGGTGCCACTGCAAGTGTAGGTCATCCGGCGGCATGGGCATCATTTGTACTTTGGATCGCACCTTCCCTGTAGCAATGCTGGGTAGCGAGAAGCCGCAGGACCCGGGACAATCTACCCGCCTCGATGCCGCTCCTGCTAGAGAGTTCGGAGACGTGCAGGCCATCTGGGTGGCCGAGAAGATGATCGGATATCTTTGCTTCTGCAGTAATTCGCAAGGCAGCGCTAGTGAAACTCTGCATGGCATTAGACCTGCAAACCCTCACGTGATATATTGATACCAGCGGACCACTCACGCCAAAAGCTTTCTAGAGGCAACAGTATATCAGCATGGAGGACAGGATAGAGAAAGCGTCCACCAGAACATTCTCCATTGTATGGGCAGGCGAGGCGACAGTAGCACAGAGCTGCGCACACGCGCCTTCGATTATCCTTACCGCCTTGATGATATTGAGGTTGACATGTTCTTGACTATCGAACGCTCCTGGGGCGATGGAGTCGAGAGACGGTACACTTTCTCCAGCTTTGTTGTATTCCTGTATCACATCATTGGCCGCTGCAGAGATACAGTGCTTTGCATAAAAGTCCGGAAACCGTGATTCGCGAAATGTTGTTTGTGCCAGCCAAACAAACCTATATGGGGTAGTCGATCACCGTAGCGCGGGCTGTTGACTGGTCGGCGGGACGCTTCAACATTCATGTATGAGGGTCGTTCTTGGGGGATTTTGACCTCTGCGTGCTCGATATCCTGAAGAGATACAGATCTGAACGTTATTCAGCCTTGAGATGGGCATTTGTGTCCCAGGAGCGATATAGGCTGACTCGAGGACCGTCGCGCCCTCGGTCAGGTGTTACCCTATAAGGTATTGTTTGGCTGGGACAAACAGAAACGCGCGAAACGCAGTTTCCGGACTTTTATGCAAAGCACTGTAAGATCAACAAGGGCGAGGAGAGCATTAGCGGCATCTTGTCTTGGCATGGCGAAGTACTAGGACAGCGTGGCTG
>NW_006920421.1:955271-957375 GCF_000344685.1 Gloeophyllum trabeum ATCC 11539 | reverse complement strand
GAAATGTTGTTTGTGCCAGCCAAAACAAACCTATATGGGGTAGTCGATCACCGTAGCGCGGGCTGTTGACTGGTCGGCGGGACGCTTCAACATTCATGTATGAGGGTCGTTCTTGGGGGATTTTGACCTCTGCGTGCTCGATATCCTGAAGAGATACAGATCTGAACGTTATTCAGCCTTGAGATGGGCATTTGTGTCCCAGGAGCGATATAGGCTGACTCGAGGACCGTCGCGCCCTCGGTCAGGTGTTACCCTATAAGGTATTGTTTGGCTGGGACAAACAGAAACGCGCGAAACGCAGTTTCCGGACTTTTATGCAAAGCACTGTAAGATCAACAAGGGCGAGGAGAGCATTAGCGGCATCTTGTCTTGGCATGGCGAAGTACTAGGACAGCGTGGCTGCTGAAGGAGTCCGAAGGACAATCACGACAGACCAATGGGCCCTCACATAGGCGACATGCTCCACTTGGGAAAGAGAAGTTGCTTGGAGACAGAAATAAACTCTAACATGATCACAGGTGATTCGCTTTGCACAATGACCAGCCTACCACTTACATAAGTTCAGTAGCTTTGCAATAACAGACCTCGGACTCACAGTGACATATGATATATATCTGATCTGCTGAGCACTGAGCAGAGAGTCGATGGGTATCAGGAACCTGCGGATTCCAACTGCCTGAGCTATACGAGGACTGCAGAAATCACAGATGACTTTCCAGCAATCGGCGAAACGATAGAGAACTTTCAGAATCTTTCGCGCAGGCAGCCGAGCCCGGAAAGGTAATTATACCCCACTCGGGTCCACAGTGCACCACGACTCACCACTCTTGTTTTGATCAGGACACAGCATTAGCGGAACAAAATTGGTGATACCCTACTCCAATAAGTAAGCCGTGGAGCGGCTGCTGAGTGCGGAAAATCTCAAACTTCTCTATCGTTTCACCGATTGCTGTCATGCACAACCCAGAACTGTCTCGCAGACCGCGCGACAAATCGTGTCGTAACTCGTGACTTCTATTACTACCTTTCCACAAGGCCATTCTACGAGACCGGCCTGCGATTCAATAAGCAAGCAGAGAGAATGGTGTACCCGAGAGTCGAGAGTCTGCGTAGGTTATATGGAGACGATCACTGTACTTGCTCGGATGATGTTCCGCGGACAACAAGGGGAGCTGCCATTGTGGATCGAAGCCCAGAATACTACTGCAAGCGTCGAGCGGCAAGAAGTACCAAACTAAGCTATGTATGACGATGAAATCCAGCCAATATCGGAAGGATAGGGTGAACACCTGCGCGGTACGCGAGAGGACCCCCGATAATTGGTATAAATGCCTGATCAGGTTCCGGACAGATTTTGGGACTTTAGAGCCCTCAATGGCTGATTTTTTACAGACAAATCGGCCGATCTTGGAGAACAGGCTGCCGAGGAAGCTAAATTTAGACGTACCCACGCCGCAGTTGCCTTTTAGAGCCACTTTCTCGCTGTGATGCCTGTTTTTTTCCGGACAAAAGGTCCAAAATCGGCAATTTTCTTCCGGACAAAATGGGTCTACTTACATCAGCAAAATTTCCCATAACTGGTATCTGAATACCATTAGCATATAATCAATTAAAATAAGTACCAGTATTACAATATGTACCAGACTTGTGGACAGCTGGGCCAGCCATTATATTCGGATGGCACATGTTGCAAGACTCCCGCAAGAAGTACAATATGTACCAGACTTACACATATTACAAGCTCAGGCCAGCTTGCTTTGACCCATAATCAGACTATCAGCTGTCTTTTGCTTGATATTCCAGATCCCTGGAACAAAAAGCGGGCATTGACTGATGAACACAATAAACAGTGTATAATTGCTCAGACTAGCTACTAGACAGGATTTGCTATGGCTAGACATTCAACACAGTACTATCTGCTGACCCATACCCTCCACACAACCTACTCAATGGAAAGCAAGCCATGTCACTACAATAAACCAGATAGGTGAGATGAGAGACATACCTGGTGCACTAGTCATCTTATATGCATAGAACCCGGCAGCGGTAGACCTGCAGAACAGATCAGAACACTCAGTCATCAGTCATGTCACTAAACATGAGA
>NW_006920421.1:913352-955212 GCF_000344685.1 Gloeophyllum trabeum ATCC 11539 | reverse complement strand
TGACCCATACTCTCCACACAACCTACTCAATGGAAAGCAAGCCATGTCACTACATAAACCAGATAGGTGAGATGAGAGACATACCTGGTGCACTAGTCATCTTATATGCATAGAACCCGGCAGCGGTAGACCTGCAGAACAGATCAGAACACTCAGTCATCAGTCATGTCACTAAACATGAGAAACATACCTAGCAAGCATGACTCAGACTTGTTGCTCCGACAATCTAAGAACCTATGAATATGGGCACACAGTAACACAGAGAAATGGCTTACCCACGACCAAGACATGTCGATACACGATGAGGGCTACTTCGAGGTCGCATCAACCCCGCCGTACACGCGCTGTAGGAAGGTACTTAGGCGGTTTAAGGAGAGGCAACGGGTTCACAAAGAGAACTTACCCGCGGAGAGTTATAGTAGAAGGTGTCGATGCCACCATTCAGAAACATGTTAGAGCTGTGTAAGGGACTTATTCGTGATACGAGGGAGAGAGGGGATGAGCGACGATGTCGAACTGCGGCGCGCTTTTAAGTCAAGTTCAAAGTCCGCCATGTTGAACTTAGCACGTGAGGCGACGCGCATCAGTCAGGCGCCGGTGGTTGCTTTGTTGCTAAGGGTATATATATAGAATGATAAGATAATCCTCTGGTAAGCGTATCTCAACAGGCGGTTGGCTTATCATAAATACAAGTCTGGTATTCGGCTGGTAATGCGATTGTAGACGTGCTAAAATAACTGGAATAAGCGCCAGCCACTACCAGCCGCGGGACAATTTGCTGATGTATGGGTCCTCGGGATCAGGCATTTATACTGATTATCGGGGGTCCTTACGCGAGACGGAGGAAGGTATCAAAGGACGTTACATGTAGGTGAGATTAAGATTGCCGCGTGCTGGTCTTTCGGAAGCAAGGTCACAAGCTTGCTCCCATCAACGCCAAAGTTCCTACAGCCCTTTAGATCGATGGGCCTCCTTTTCAGAAAATCATTTACAGTCGAACCATGTCGGAGAGGTAAGTTCAGGTCCCCGAGGTACCAAAATCAGACCATCTCGACGCCTGCGCCTTCGTCCGACATCCTCAGCACCGTCTCCGACGCACTCCGACTGTACAGTGTGAGGCGCTCAAAACCGACCACTCGGCAATAGGCGAGCCGCGGATCCTATCACGATCGTGAGAAAAGACTTTTAGGTCCCGAAAACCAGACCAATCGATTCCTTTTCACGAGAGCTTTCGAGCCATCTGATTATTTTCTCGAAATTCCGACTTTTAAGAATTTAATCCTTCACATATTTGAATTTGGGTCGGAGATGAAGCGGAGTTACCATAAAGGGAAGCTTTGTAATCACGGCCAGGGGGCGAGCGAGAGCGCACACAGTTCACACGCGTTAGTCAGCTCTTCTATCCGGTTCCAGCGCGTGCGTCATTGTCGCACGGCGCTTTCCGCTCTATATTGGTAGTCCTTGTTGATCCTTGTCCATTTCCGGAAGGCCACGTTGTCCCGGTGATCTAAAGACATGAAAGGCAATTGATGAGGTCGGGCACCGTGGCGACTGTGCTCATCTTCTGAGCCCGATTCTCGACGACGATCCCGCTAAGCCTGAAGGCCGTCCACCAGGCCTTGTGGACACTGGCCGATGCTCTCCACACCCGGCATATTTTCAGAAAAACTTTTCATACAGGCTCTCGCTCATACACGTCTTTCGTCGATAAAAGCTGGCAGTGAACTTCAGCGATGCCCCCAACCTCTCCGCCTCGCTGTCACCCATGTCTGAACAGCTTGCCCGCTCCCAGTCGTTTCCTACCTTCCCGACATTCATGTCTTCGAATAGCGTCCCCCCTTTCTCCTTCGATCCGAGTGCTCCGACATTTTCTGCTTCGCCGCCGCCCTTGTCTATTGCCCAAAGGGCTGTCTTGAAACGTGCGCTCGTGTGTGCTCACAACCTGGCAACCTGTGACTTCTCCGAGGTGGTGCCTACGATCAAGACATACCCATAGTGAGTTACTGCATCTCTTGAGCCCAGCAGTCTCTGTTAACGCACCTGCACTCCAGTCCTCTTGATAGCGAGGGTTGCGCCGTAGTGCCCTCCGCTCTCGGTAACCATATGGGCCGCTATGACTGTCCGTGGCCTGTGTGTATGTGCAATGAGAGGTGCCGGTTTATCGAGGTGAAGACCGGTGAGCATGCGCAAAAGCATGCTTTTGCCTGTGGGCCCGGCCGTTCTTGCTCCTTCTGGCGTAGGTCCTTATCATTGGGTTGCTCTGGTGCTTGCTTACGGCTTCCTAGTTGTGGTCGAGGATGTCCTTTCAGACATTAGCGGCGCTATCAACTACAAGCAATATGCCCCTAGTAAGTGCTGTACCTATGGACTGTGCTTGCCAACGCTTACTTACTCCAATTCGTATGGCCACAGGGAGCAAAGGGAAGGCTGATGGGAAGTCGTCTGCTGTGCCTCGCCGAGCTATTCGTAAGTTGTCCCCAGCTGTCGCCTCTCCTTGCGTTGATTTCACCCTACTTAGGCCCGCCGCCTAAGGGGCAGTTGAAGGCAGAGGAGTCTCATGATGGTATGAGCTCTCCCATAGTCTCGATTGGTGTCTAATGTCATTATAGTCTTTGGCCCAGTACGACAAGCTGAGCCACAGCTGCCATTCAGCCAGGGCACTGAATCGACTCTCAGCTCTCCGGAAGGTCCAAAGTCGTTCTCCTGGTCCACCTCTTCTGACTACATTTCGGGACCTCCGAAAAAGAAGATAAAGATCAAGAAGCCCCTTTACCCCACGGGTGCTGCTCTGATGGCACTGTTTGAGGACGACACCCTCTCATCAAGCCATGGTAAGAGACGGTCTCTCCTTCATGAAACTGATGATCTCTAATTTGTTTCTATCAGCTTCTACCACTACCAACAGTAGCGACGGCACCTTCTCCACTCCATCGTCCACAGGTAAGCTCTCTTACAAGCTGCCGCAGACATGCCGCTCACTTTTCGCCAGGCTCTACCTCCACTGCCTCTTCAGCTGGGATTGGTCCTATATATGGAGCTCGTAAGTCACGCCTTCTGCCAATTGGATGCATGGCTCATGGCTTGCTGTTAAAGGTTACCTCGAATCTGGGTACATGCTCCAGTTTCCCGCCACGCCGACATCCAACTCTCGCGCGTTTGATCTCTGGAGCCCACCGCCCTTCAGTGCAAGGAGGGAAGCTGTCCCTGCACCGGCGGCTAGCAGTCGCCGTGAGCTCTGCTCAATCCATGGGGTTCCTGTTGACAAGTTCTGGAACTCCTGGTGCAAGTGCCAGTTATGTGGCCGCGTTGTCCATGCTGATCTGTTGATTGAGGATGGGGATGGGCAGAAGTCAGCTGGTAACCTGCACATGTGCTTCATAGACTTAACTAGTGACAATGAGTAGATAGTGACGGTCTCATCTTGGATCAAAACAGCCGCCTACCCATCCTTTGCTTCCTCTTGTATGCTCAGCACAAAATATGGCCATAGTACTTTCCTTGTAAATGCTATGAGAATATACATATTAGAGCATTAAACAACAGCTTGTTACTCTACAATATACTGGATGGCCGAGGCGCAACGCCCAAAGGATGTTCACGGTGGCCACAAGATCCAGGTAGCCAACCTTGTGAAAGGCATCGGCGGCGACGGCAGCTCTGCACTCCTAGAGCATCCAGGTGGAGGCAGAACGTCGGGGCAAAGTGCGTGCACCGAGGACAGAGACTATACAGTTACCTCTGGCAAGCGTTGAGGGCTTTGACTTCGTTGGCATCTTACTCCTCTTCCTCGTCACTTTCTCTGTCGCCAGAGATTTGGTCGTGGTCGAGCCCAAATCATCGTCCCCTTTTGCCGCCCGCCGCTAGTGAACTGTACGGGTCGCGTTCGGCGGTACCCATGACCCGGCGCGTCTCGACGGTGTGACGTTCGACGCGCTTTCAGAACCGAAACCCGCAGGTACCTGCGCACCCGAACCCTAACTGTCGACTCGGGTTTTCGGGTAGCACGCGTCGAGCCTTGAGCGGTGACAGACCATAGTTGGAGGATGGACTTCCGACATGTCTGGAATGGATGTAACATAGTTATTCTGCAATTAAAGCCATACTTAGCACAAGCTTCTGAGCAGTCAAGGAACTACCCACCCCTTCACAAAATGGTACGCTGCTCCACGCTCTTCACCCCCGACTTCACAGCATAGAAGCCCCATATGTCGGGGCAGCATCCCCTCAACCGGCTTCTCAGTAAGCGCGGTAGCGTACCACTCCCGCGCGATCCCTCTCCACCGTCCCTTCTCCGGCTCGACATCCATTGTTCGAGCAGCTGCCAGTCCAATACTGGGGCTCTCAGAGTCATCGATGTGAGCGGCGGGTTTGTCACAGATAGACGCCTGCAATTTGGAGGCAGGTGGGGGAGCGGGCGCGTCGAGAGAGACTTGAGAGACGGTGTTCACAGTGAGAGGATGGGGAAGACCCTTCGCATAGGGCACCTTCATTGCCATATCCGTGGCGACCATGCGATAACGTGCAAGATCACCGAGTGCTTCTAGCCAGCTTAAGCGATGAGCGTCCAACGTCCTCTCCTCCAGTAAGTCAGTGTGGAACGTGTAGGCATAATAAATGAAGTCTTGCAGGTGTTCGAGTGTGACGAGGGAATGCCATGACGTGCGGCGCAGACTGTCGAGGAGCTTGTGGAAGCCATGGGTCCAGATGATCTTGTACTTCTCCAGTATATTCTGCAATGAAGATGCCACACTGGTGCGAGGGAAATCTCAAGAAGGTTTTGGTTCATCTCGGCGAGCCTGCCACGCTAGTGAGATCGTTTCGCGACGATGAGAGGATGGCCACTCACAGCTTGCGATCCTGGACCACCTTCCTCCACTTCTCCCGCTTGGCCTCCTCATCTTTGTCTCTTGGCTCCTTTCCAGTCCTAGCCTTCAGCACAACGCCACCACCTCTAGCCGGCGCATCTCGCGTGAGCCCGTCATCTCCGCCGAGACCGCCTTCCTCATGCAGAATCCGGTCTTCCAGGGCTGCGATTGCGTGATACAGTTCCTTGAGTTGCTGAGAGGAGGCAGTGTTGTTACTCCCGCTTGACTCTTGCGAGGGTTTGCCTTGATCGAAAAGCGCCGAGCCAGCCAATGATCCATCCGTAGTGCTAGATGACAGTGTGAAGCTCGATGACACTAGGGAGTGGGTGGAAGACACCAAAACGTACTCACCGGGCGACTTAGGAGTGGGAGGTGCGCGTCCAACCGGGCCGACAAACAGTTGGCGGCGTACGTGAGGCTCGCGGGAGTGGGGAGATGGTCAGCAGACCTGGACGTTGTTCGAGCTGCTATTGGAATGAGGGTCAGATGTTGATTTGAGGAGACCGGGTGCATGTTGTGAAATGCACGAGTTCGGGTAACCCGCGCGGGTCACGGGTAGGGGTACACGCGGGTACGGGTCGCGTTCGGCGATACCTATGACCCGGCGCGTCTCGAAAACGCGTCGTCGGATGTGCTTTCGAAGCCGAAACCCGCGGGTACCCGCGTACCCGTACCCAACCCGTCGGCGCGCGCGCGGGTGCGATACGGGTACGCGCCGGGACACCCGTGGGTGTACCCGTGCAGTTCGCTAGACCATGCATAACCCTGAGAGCGGGAGAAGTGAGGGCTTGTCTTCAGCCGGCACGAAAGAAAAAATTCTGCTTTATATACACATCTTAGCCTGGAACGGATGGCACAGCCTCAAACATACCTTGTTAGCAAAGCGAACGCGCGCTGCTGCGGTAGCCGGTGACACAGCGCAAGAGCTCTTGGATCGGCCTCCAGCGTTCGAACTCGTCATTACGCGCACTACACGCGCGGGCGTATGCTGATAAGATTACGCCCATACGACTAGCACATACGTGCGGCCGGCGAAAGGTGACATCTAGGTTAGGGTTATGCACCGCGTTATGTCAGAAACGCGTACACACACGTACATAACGCGCTCGCGCCAGTCAACGACACGAAGGCCGGCGCTGGCACGGTCACTGCCAGCGTGACAGGGCTTGCAGCATAAAAGGGCCAGGGCCGGCTTGGTCTTCCACACCCCGCCCAGCCTCTCCTGGCTGCCTCTCCTCCCTCTCTGCCCTCTCACCGCTGCCTCTTCTCGCCTTGAGCCCGCGCGACGACGACGGCCTGCCATCCTACCCTGTGACTCCGCAGTCTTGCTGCTGGGCCACCCTCCCTACCTACAAACCCATGCTTGGTAAGCCGTTCTTCCCCGCGTGCATGCTGGCGACTATCGAGAGAGCGGAAGGGCTGGAGGTTGATCCTGGGACCCCGATCCTGGCGGACCTGGTTTCACCGATAGCACTACTTGCGTCTCGACTGCCGGCTTCCAGCTCCGCGCAGGTCTTTTCTATGCCCGTGCTGACTGTGCGTTCCTTCAGACAGCGTACTCCGTGCCTTTCGCTGCACGCGATCTGGCACGGAGTTTTCGCCTCATTCCCGTAGGGCCGTCGTGGTCAACACGCCCTTCGACATCAAGGGCGCGCTTTCCCAGGCAGATCAGCTTGCCTTCGAGCGAGAGGTGGCGGAGGCCTCAGCACCCCCCGACGAAGACGACGTGGAGCTCGCCGATCACTCGCCCTACTGCGCCATTCCCCTTGACGCCCCGTCCCCCTGCCCAATCCCTGACACGCAGGACCATCCGCAACGCCCTCAATCGAGGGCTCAGAAGGACCAGGCACGGTCCAAGGTGAAGTATCGGGCGAAGAGGAGGGCGCGGAGGGAGGAGGAGCAGGCCGAGCTCGAAACTTCGCAGAAGCGTGTGGCTCGCAAGCGGCGGCAGGCAGCCCAGGAGGAGGTGGGAGTTCCGGATAGGCACGAGGAGATGCATGGTAGTACTTCTGGGTACCAAGCCCGCTGCCATCCTGTGGATGCCCCGGAGCGTAAAGAGCTGACACTCGAAAGCCCTGAGCTGGAGGGGTTTCGGCAAGTGGACTGGGATGGGCGGTGAGCTCCGCTGGGTCCCCTGCTCCTCTTACAGTAGTTATTAACCTATTGACTCAGGGCTATGACACCTGTTGCTCTGGGGAACGATGACGACTCCTTGGTCGTCGCTGTCCTAGTCGGCAGCCCATCGCACAAAGGGAATTGGTTGGAGGTGACCCATGCAGTCACTGCTGCCTTCATGGTTGCTCAGGCAGCGTACCATTTCTCTCCGAGCCGCAGCAACCACCGTCGCGGGGCCTTCCCGTCAGCCTCGTTCGGAATATCCCATGGGGGTGGTCGTACGGTAAGCCCATGCAGCCTTTCTGGTTCGCTACCCCTGACAAGGGTTAGGAACCTGGGAACGTAAGCATCAAGTCAAAACACAACATCAAGATCCTGCACGATCTTTTCTCCAACCCATATGTCCAGCTTCTGCTAGGGTTTACCGACCGTAAGTGGCAGAAGCTGCAAAGCCCAGGTTTATGCTTACCTCTACCCCTCCAGAGTCATTTAACCTGGTTGCCCCTCGCCTACATTCGTACTATTCAACAGTCCTTGGTGGGATTTGCTCAAGGTACCCGAACCTGGAGCGCTTCTGGCGTCGGTCTGTCTTCGCCTGTTGCGCCTTCAACTTGGGGCCTCGAGTTCGGGCATATATCCATACGGACCACCTCAATGTGCCTTTTGGATGGTGCGCCATCACGGCGTTCGGGCGCTTTGACCCCAAGCGAGGTGGTCATCTTATTCTCTGGGAATGGGGACTCATTATCGAGTTTCCTCCTGGCTCTACGGTCTTTATTCCTTCTGCGCTAGTTAGGCATTCTAATATCGGAGTCTCCATGGATGAGACCCGGTTCTCTCTTGTGCAGTGGATGCCAGGTGCATTATGCAGATGGTTTGATTTCGGGTTCAAGCCTGCTGCAACGTTTCGTAAGGAACATGGGAGCCGTGCTACTGATGCTGCAAATGAGGCCCGCTGGAAGGAGGGGCTGAGCTTGCTGCCCCGGCTAAGGGATTTCCGAGACGCTGCGGAGTAGTTATGTAACTATAGCAAAGGGATATATTACTATCAAATACACACTTGTGGAAAATGAAGATAACAACTAAGGCATAAGTCAAGCAATTACGCCTATAGCGTTGACCGAGATGGCTTGCGTTTCTGTGAGCCCTCTGGGGAAGGAGGCAAAAGGGCAGGTCCCGATCGTTTCCTGCTGGGATTGCTAGGATGTCTGACATTGTGAAGCTGCTCTACGGGCACCGGCTGATTCTGCAGGCCAGAGCTTGACTGAGACGTTCCGATGGCAGAGGAGAGGGCAGAGTCGACAGCCTGAAGCACCTGTTGGAATTCTTGAATGCTGTCGGTGATCGGCAGCTTGGGAGCATCAGCGAGTAGTACAGCTAAGCCATGCAGGCGGGGAAGTAAACTCTGTATGGTCTGCTCTGTATGTTGCTGAACCTGAAGATTGACGGCGGCATCCTGCCCTGACATCAAGTTGAGCTGCCAGTGCCAGGCACGTTAGTCTGTGCAAATTCATGCATAACCTGCAAGCACGCACCATGCTACCATGCCACACTCCATCGAGCCCATCGGACTCATGGCTTTGCTCACCAATCTCCCTTGCGCACTCTGACCGAGTATCAGAGTCGGAAGAAGCAACTTCCTCACGCCCTTCTTCTTCATCTATGTTGCCATACTCCGCGGATAAGTGCCCCAAGGTGAAGACATTGTTGATCACAGCTGCGGTGGCTGTCTCTTCTGCAAATGGCGTGCAAGATGCTGTTAGGATAGCCTTAGCAGCCTCGATCGTGGCAGGATAATAGAAACGCAAAGTCAAATGGGTGCCAACCCAGGAATCGATACAGAGTCTAAGGGCACGCAGGTGTTTGCAAGCACCACCACGGTTCATAAAGTCAAGACACGAGCAGGACCCTTGGCCGGTGCGATGGAGATAGAGGCTGTAGTGCTGACTAATCTCCATGACTGTGCAAGGCCTGCCAGGCGGCACTGCTGTCGAGATGCACTGCGCAGAAAACTGGTGCTCGCCGTCTTGCTGGATTGAATGTAGGAGCCTGGCCTGGAGGATGGCCTGGGCTGCTTCGGTACGCCTGGCATCATGTGGCCACCAACATAGTTGGGCTTGGCTCTGTGCTTGCTGACGTCGGGCCTCCTCTGCTGCTCGAACAGCCTCGTTGATGTCCGTGCATCCTGCTTGCTTATAGAATCGATCTGCTATCCAACCTCGATAGTCTCGTGCTGCACGTTGGGCTCTGAAAACTTCGGGGAGTATGCGAGTTATGAGGATGTGAAGGAGGAAGTCAAAGCGAAGGCGGCTACGCGAATACTTCCAGCGCGGTATGTACTTGTTCTTCAAGAGGTTGTTGAACGACTCAAGGTGGTTTGTTGTTGAGACTATATCCTTGACAGGCTTGTTCAACAGGACAGAAGCCCAGGTACGACCCTTTAATGACCAACTCTGCCAAAGTGGAATCGGCATCCATGTTGCCACCATGTAATCGAGAAAACCCAGGCCAGCCTCGGCGGCGTGAGCGGCAGAGGTGCCACCTAACTGGCCTATCATGTTGAAGCAGGCGCGCTCATCTAGAATGAGTTTCAGAGCAACATCATGATCGGTCGTGTCCATCAGCCTGTAAGTCTCTGTTTAGCCCTCTCTAACTCGGTGCCACTGAGAAGGTGTTAACATACTGGGACTCTAGGTTCTGTAGGCGTGAGCGTACATGGAGCTTCCAGGTGTCGCCAGCCTTGGCTTTCAGTAAGCTGTTGCGCTTGTTGGTCCAGCATTGTCGAACATGAAATTTGCAGAGCAACAGCCAGAGGTTCGGCCATACATCAAGCAGTGCAAGACGCTCTTTAACATCAGTGTCTGTGATGGCAACAAAGGGCGTGAAGGGGGTATCTGGACACGTGCATGATAGGTGGTTTCGCCAGTGGGTGAGTAGCTCTCTAAGTATCTCCCTGTTGTATCCAGCGTGACTGGCTCTATTGCCTGTAGGGGCCGAAAACAGGAACAAGGCCAGAGGAACCCCTTTACCATCGCCATCCACCCCCATCGTCACGAAAAGGAGAAGGCGTGAGCTGCATAGGCCAAATGTTCCATCAAGCATGACCAATGAATGGTGAGCGATGCGCCAGGCACTCTCGTCCATGTCCTTCGTGGATATGCAGATCTTCAGGCGTTCGCCTGCATCGGCACGACTTGAATAGTGGAACACTGCCTCTCGAATCTCGGGGCGAAAATGTGGGGATCGCTCATTCAGCCAGTCATCAACGTTGTACTGTGCTTCTCTGGTAACGTCGACGCCTTGTGCTTTGCTCAGCAAGCGGTACAAGTAGATGCTGTCGTGGGGGAGGAGGTTGTAGCGACAGTTTGCCGTAAGTCGGTCATAGCTAGACATGTCTCGGTACGCCCCATCCTGAACCATCTGAACATTTCTCGACTGTACAGAAGCAATGCTACTCTTGTAATGAGCACCCTTTGCCACTTGAAAGAAGGTAGACGTACCCATCACCGCGCTTCAGTTGCTCTAATGCCACTTCATAAACATGGGGATGTAAGGGTATCGGAGGGATCCGTCGGAGGCATGAGCTCTGGCAGGCCTCATTGTGTTCAAGGTAGCCTTGGATGCGCATCACTGCACCATCAAGGCTTTGGTCCGTAATCTCGACATGAGCAAGGCATCCAGTATGGTCGAAAGGGTTCCGTCGCTCCCACTTCTTTTGCGATGGCTTGGAGTGTTCATTGGTGGAGCGTTTCAGGCTCTCTGAGGCTTGCCTTTCTATGGAGTCATAGCCACAGGCGCTTTTCAGGTCTATCAAAAATGTGGTGTAATTGCATTAAGTAGGAATATACCATTGATACAAGGTTCTACGATTTACATTCCCCTCGGCCCCACTCTTCCAAGAATTCGACCAAACCACATTCCATTGTCCCTCCAACTTGCCCCGAGAATCACTGTCTAAACCGTGGGCGTAGAGGAAGTCGCGGACGCTCGCTTGCATGGACAGGTCAGCTGCATCATAGACGTGAGGCTGAATGACACCTCCATCGTAAAGTGCCTGGATAGCAGCCTTCTGAGTAGGACTAACAGCGAGCTTGCTGAGCTCGACCTACACAGTCAAGATAAGCGGGCGTACACTCAGGAAATTGGTTGCAGCGTACCTTTGCATAGAGCTTCCTCGAAGGCGGCATGGCGAATGGCTACGCAAATAGCACCGGACAGAGGCGACTGAATCAGAACTGTTGGAGAGGAAAGAGCCAGAGGTAGCAAGTGGGACAGATGCAAGGACAGCAGGAACAATGGAATCAGGGGCGGAAATGACAACAGGAGCGGGGCCGACAAGGGCCACGGGCGAACAGACCTCGGTGAGGAGTCAAGGCTGGAAACCGGGAAAGAGGTGACGGCACCACAGTACTCACTGGGCATCCCCACGCACTTCCCGTCTCTTCAGGATGTGATGCTTCACAATGACAACAGCGCTGGAGCAAATCGGTGAGCGAAAGCCATGAGTCGAGTGTTGGGTGGGCGAGTTCCCTGTCTGGCAGCAGAGAACAGCACTAAGGCGACGAGGGAGAGTCTGGAGCCAGGTTTTGGGCAGGCAGGTTTCCTGCCTGGCAGTAGGCAGCAATGTCAATTCGAAGGATTAAGATCTGCGAGACAAGGGGAGAGTAATCATCCAGGCAGAGGACGGATGACTTACCAGTCTTGTCAGAATGACGACACTCTGCTCGCCATCTCTAGGCATGCTTTAGCATCTGCAGGCCTCGGGGTGGAAGTTTTCGTGCACATCTATGCAGGACCAGTCCTCATCAAAGAGCCGCTGGAGTGCTGGCTCGGGGAAAAGACTTAAAGGGAGAGCGAAAGCCTTGAAGACGGGGTTTTGGAGGAGCCGGAGCGCATCGAGTGGAGCGACGCTCGCAGAGTTGAGGATCAAGAGAGCGCACGAGGCATACATAGCAGCGAGGCGTACACCCTAGCAACGGCAGGCAGTGGATTTGCAGAAGCACGAGAGCCTTCTGCCTTTGGCTTTGATGACCGGACTGACAGAGACTGACAGCACCTGTCTATGGTCTGCTGCTTCGCGAAGCGATGGAGATCAATCTTCAATCGTCCATCAAAGAACGCGCTGACTAAGGCGTGTGAACTGTGGGCGCTCTTCATGCGCCGGCCAGGGTACCCGAGCCACGTGCCTGGCTAGGGTTAGGGTGAAGGCACTACTTGCTTTGGACGTGTGGGACACTCCCTATCGCAGGAATTCCATCGGAGACCCCCATTTACGTATTATACAACCATATTCAGTGATCAGGACGCAGCTGGCTCCCAAATAAATGAGGTTACGCTCGGTGACCCCATATTTGAACGCTTACGTAAGCACCCAAAAAAATGAAAATGCAGGATTACGCGTCTTTTGGCCAGGTTTATGTTTCAAATTTTTTTCTCGCCGCCTACGGCGGCATAATTAAGGTGCCACAGAGGTGCCGACTCTTAGTGACATACACTGTACGCGACTTTCTAAAATGATGACTTACCGATGGCTGTACAGCCATTTGCAGATCGATGGGCCCACTTTTTGAGAATCATTTACAGTCGGACCACGTCGGACAAGCAATTTCAAGTCCCCGAGAGACAGAAGTCAGACCATCTGGACTTCTCTACCTTCTTCCGACGTCCCTGGCACCCACTCCGACCCACTCCGACTATACGTGGTTTTCTGAATTGATGGTCTATCGATCTGCAAGCGGCTGTAATCTGCATCAGGATCTCGTGTAGATTGTTCTCGACTCGGCTGCAACTTTGCAGTTTCAAGCTTGGAATCCTGCCAAGAGCCTTGGTTCCCGCCCTTTATGCCCGCGAAACCACAGGCAAGATGGCAGCACAGAAAGGCAAGCGTTGTAGTGCTGCAGCCCATCTTCCGAGTCTGTACTTAGACAAAGTATGCCACCGTGATGGTACGCAGAAACTGTCCAAGGGAAATGTTCGGTGGAAAACGAACCTTCTTTGGCTAATTTGCATCCGTCGAACGCGCGTACGGTTAGCCCTGGGGTAATCCGGGGCAACGCGCACCTTCTTTTTCCTCGCTTTGGAAACGCGATCGTCAAGGTCACCAGATTACAAGCTTGTTTATCACAGGTTACATACACTTTCCCGATGGATCGGCCAGTAAGATATAAATTTATGGTCAGATATTTGGAACCCTTGGGCTTTCAGCCTTCCACTCATTTCGTTTATCTCCCAGTGCTATGTCTCGGAAACTGTCGAGTGCGGTAGGCGTACTATGCGCACTCGGCGCAGTTTTGCATCCGACCAGCGTCTTGGCCTCCTCCGTGACGTTGTCCAGCAGGAGTGCCGCCACCGACGCAGCCTGCTCACGTATCAAGGCAGCCATATCTGATGCGTCTGCCTATCATACACCTGGTGAGGAGCTAAATCGCCCTCTCTTCCCTTAATTTGTTCTGATGCCCGTATCGCTAGGCCTCCTCGAGTTCTTCGAGGATATCGAGCACTGGATGACTTCTAGCACCCAGCAGTCAGCATGCTCCGTCGAACCTGGCACTCCTGAGGACGTGGGCAAGATAGTACGTGTTCAACGATGCTCTCAACCCCTCTCCTCTGACACGTAGTCACAGCTTCAAATAGTTGCTGCTACCAATAGCTCATTCGCCGTAAGTAATGTATGGCATCTTTAGTATCAATCAACTCATGCACTTGATAGGTCAAAGGTGGCGGCCATGCCTCCAATCCGGGCTTCTCTTCGACTGCCGGGGTTCACATATCCTTGGCTCGCTTCTCTGAAGTGACATACCATGCAGATTCGCAAACTGCCGATGTTGGTGCAGGACTAATCTGGGACGATGTCTACGCTGCTCTTGAGGACCACAACGTCATGGTCGTCGGAGGCGCGTTACCGGCGTCGGCGTGGCTGGATTTACATTAGGAGGGGGTACGTGGAATATAATTGTGGCATCCACTGAAACTCAAGGTTTCTCTGGACAGGGTACTCTTGGTTAACAAACCAGCATGGGCTTACGGCTGATACTGTCACCGCCTTTGAACTCGTGCTCCCTAATGGAACGGTGACCACTGTCACGGACAGTTCAAACCCGGACCTGATGTTTGCCTTAAGGGTCAGCTCTCTACCTTTAGTCTTGACTTCCTACCGACTTAATGTTCTGATCTAGGGTGGTTACAACAACTTCGTGAGTCAAGATTTACTTAGATTAGCGAGGACAAATCTTGATGTCCCCCCGCTTTACTCAGGGTGTCGTGACCAAGTTCACGTTCAAGACGTTCCCGTCAGGACAAGTCTGGGTACGTAGTCGGCCGAGTCAAGGAATGAGCCGTGCTTATGCCCGTTTTTGCTACCATAAGGGGGGACTGATCACATTTACCGAGAATACCCTGGATCGAGTGGCATCTGCCTCCGTGAACTTCTCTTCCAAGGTCACGGATCCAAAAGCAGGCATCATCACGACATACAACTTCGTCATTGGTGGTGTAAGTTTCACGTCAATTTTTCCGGGGTCTGGTATTGTCTGAACGATCTCACTCAGCTGGGCGTTTCTCAACTTCTCTTCTATGACGGCTCCGAGCCTCCCGCAGGCATCTTCGACGAGTTCCTCGCGATTCCTTCGTTCACGAAGGATGTCAAGGCCAGGAGCTTCAGCAATCTCGTTCGCAATATTCCCGCTAATGCAACCAGCAACACAAGGTCTGTATGGAGTGACGCGACACGTTGCGGGGACTGACGCTCCTCACAGAGGTATATTCAACACCGTCCCGCTGCTGGAATACACTCCAGAGCTGATGGAGATCATTCGCAACGAAACCGAGGTACGCTATCTCCGCGCAACCTCTAATCAATCTAACGACAACTTGCTTGATATACGTAGTTCTGGGGACAGAAGCTTTCTTGGGAAGACTCCGCGACCTTCATCTCGTACGATGTCGAACCCTTCCAGTCCAGCATCCTTTCGCACGGCAGCACATCGTCAGCGTCATACCCCGCATCGCGGTCACAGGCTCTGCTACCCTTGAACCTGTACTGGGCATGGACAGACCCCAGCAAGGACGAGGTAATGTGGGATGGTATCAGGCAGAGCGCAGCTACAGTCAAGGCCAAGGTATGCCCGATCTAGTCATCCTTTGGGAGGCAAAATTTTCTTAATTCTTGCTGAATGCGCGAAACCTCATTAGGCGGTTGAGCTTGGCCAGGATGTCGCTGACGCACCAGTTTACGGTAACTATGCCATCTTCAGCACAGCGCTCGAATCGATATACGGGGACAACCTCCCGCGGCTGAGAGCTATCAAGCAGCGGTACGACCCGAACAATGTCATGGGTCTTGCTGGAGGATGGAAGGTCTGAGTCGAATCGAGGGCCAGAATGACGCCCAAACTAAAGCAGCATTCACTCAGTGTCTAGTCTGTTTGACCTACCGGGACGTTCACATATATACCCCTCTTTTCTTCCGGACGACGCACTGAGAGTCGACTGTATAAGCTACCCTCAAGAGTACTTTCTGCTGATACCCTGAGAGAGCCAGAGCCAGTAGGGGCGACTGACAACAGTAGAGGACCACCTATTGTGGGATCTCTGCAGAGCGTAGGTTCGTATTGTCGTGCCGCGCAGACGCCCTCAGGCTCCGTCGCTCATTCTTCGAGGGCGTATTCATTCTTACCCCAGCCTTCCATTTCGATGAACCTCCTGGCGCTGTTGAGCACTTTCTCCTTGCCATTACCGAAGGCGATCTCCCCTGGCCACGCGCTGTAGATGTCGCCGAACTGGAAAGGCCGCAGTGATTGCCATATCTTCTGGACATCTTTTGGCGGGAGGGGGATCTGGCTCCGCGCAGGTGTCTCAGTTACTCGACGGAGAAGTGAAAGCTGTCTTCCGCGTACGTAGTTGGGATAAGACCACATAAAGGTCATTCTGCGTCGGTCTACTGCGATTTTGCAGGTATCCGAGCAGAAGATCACACCTGTTTGCGGGAGGCTGGATTCAGATTGTTCCATTGAGCGGTCCCAATGCAGAACGCATGAACCAGGAAAATGACCTGGGGAGAAAATGCACTCGACGGTGAGGGGTATACCTACATTCTTTCGATACTCACCTCCGCACTTGATGACTGTTAAGCTCTTCCCAAACGTCTTGCTGTCTCCCTCCCAGAAATTCACATATTCATCAACAAATGAATCCTTACGCATAAACCACTCCTTATCCGTTGCGCATATGTATACTTTGCATCCCAATTTTCGAGCCCAAGTGACAGAACTGCAGAAAAAGTGGGGGTGCGAAATGGCCATACCTAAGAGGGGCTTCGATGACGAGGTGAGTGATAGGATAGATTCGACTCCGGAAGGAGAGAGGTAGGGGCTGCAATCCCAAATCAAGGACCCATCCAATGACGGTATGATGAACGCTAAGCATCGCCATATTCAGCTCGCTCCTCCGTAAGGGTCTCAAGATACGAACTAACGCGTCTGACCGATTGCACCGGCTTTGGGCTCGGTGAGTATTCTGACGATTCGGGGGTCTCTTCCATCTGGCTCCAGACGAGTTGCGTGTTTCCCATCCAATTCTCTCCAGCTCGTCCATGCTTGCCCGGTAGGTGCAACATACTGACGTTCATCCAGGCAGATAGGGCAGCCATCCCCGGTCCCTTCTTCGCCTATCCGATACGGACGTAACGAGGAAGCAGTATACTGTGCAGCGCAAGTAGCACAGATGGACCTATCGTAGTCTGGATCGACCGTCGAGGACATGAGGAGTTGACTAAACGGATGAGGTATCGATATATCGCTCCGCAATAGGGGCCCGGGTGGGGGCAAACTACCCATAGCATGGGTCCGTCCCACTGATTATACCAGTGTTGGGTCATGAGCCGTCTGAGCTTACCATAGATTCCGTGCGTCCCGTGCCATCTCGGAGGCGGTAACGGATGAAAGCAGCCACTATGATAGCTCAATGATTACGAGCGATTCTTTAGCGTCAGATTGCGCAGATGGAGGATGTCAGGAACCATCGTTATATGAACGACCGCGAGCACCAAGACTGGATACTGTATGCTGCAAGCGGTGGTTCAGAATACATAGAGGACTACGCTTGAACAGTTTACCGTGAAATATCTTTGCACCAGCCGCGGATGCAACAGCATACAATGGCTCAGAGAGTCGAAGCCTCTATGAAGAAGGGGCCCGGGTATATACAAATACATCAAGAGTATACACCTGACGATCCAAATGCAGCATATGACAGTGATTATAGAACCAGCGCTCAACCAGATGAGTGACCCAGGTGCGAGTCGATAGTCACAACGGCCCACGCGATACTGGGTGAGGACAGCTAGGCATGCTTCAGCCAGGCCCATCCGATGGAGGATGCAGCCGAGTGGTGTGGGGATAGTGATGGGTCGCGAAGGCGTTAGTGATGTAGGATTCCCAATCAACCATCCTGCAGAACCGTTGGATTCGTGAGACGTAGAAAACCAAACTACCGGGACTTACTCTAACCACATGTCCATCATGTCACCATTGGTGGGGGCTTCTTGCGGTCTACTATCGACTGTGGACTCTTGGCTCTCTTGGAAGCCCGCCGATAAGTTAGAGGGGGAGGAACCGAGATCTGGCACCTCCGAGTGTGCTTGGTGGTTCGATGCTTCGCGCGATACACCATTGGCGAGTCCAGAGGACGCATAGTGCATAAGTGGGCTGAAGGCGAGGGTACTTCCATCGGCCGTATGCTGTGGTCTTTGACTGAAGCTCCCGCGGGTAGCAGGATCGACTCCATCACAAGATGCGGAACGAGAACCGTCGCCGCTAGGCTGGATACTGCCGTTTCGATGAGAAGGCGGGGATGGCTCGGGCGGTCGACAGAGGCTGAACATAGAGCGAGGGTCGAACGATGAAATAACTCCTCGAGGCGGAGCATCCTTATACTCAAGTTCCAACGGAACGCTCCCAGCGGTTGCTAGATGTCTGAGCAAGTCTCTGGAGGAACCGTCAGACGCGAAAAAGGACGAAGAGCGCGGTGAAGACTAACATGGTTCTTCCACATAAATACCACCTATGCGTACATTAGAACGACATCGGCTTCGAAATCGAGTCTTACGAATAGACTTACCGTGTCTCTAAGTCACGCAGAGCTGCAATGCATTTATTCACGTCAGCGATATCATCCTTTACATTGCTGGGCACTCCAGACTTGTCGCTGGTCCATATGTTCAGCAGCAGGACCAGTGCCGCGACGAACACGCCCATCTGACACGCCATAAGCATGTTGCTCATGGAAATAGACAATGTGGTACACACAAACATATGGTGCGAGGGTGCCCTTTTGCAAACAAGACGACAGGTGTCCGCCACATGGCTCAACGATCGGGCAGCCCTGGTACAGATGGCCAAAGATGGATACGACAAGGGGGAAAGCTTGCGTGATTTCGAAATGAAGGGCCTGTGTATCTGGATCTGCAAAGTGTAGTAATTGCAATAAAGCATAGCTGATTGCCGGAAGAATAGAGTGTCTCCTTGGTCGGGGTTCCAGCGCACTTGGAGAGATGTAAGCAGATAGGAGACAAATGGCCAAAAGCGAGGCCGTACGGTGTTCTGGAAGCTCATCGAACCATTTGTTGACCTCCGAATCCAATTCAGCTACGATGCGTTGCTCCCATTCTGGACCGACAAATCCCAACAGGACCTTCGACTTATTGATACAATACTGCGCTCCCAGAAGAGATTAATGAGGTACGCATGCTATGATAGCGGACATACTATGGTGCGGAGCGTTAACCCAAGTATTTGATTCAACTTGATTAAGCAGATGAAAGCATCGACTTTGGACGGTTGTCCCGGAGGCTGCTGGAAACGCTTGTCTGGATCGGGGTGATCCCAATATTCGTCATCACATGCGACAGGCATGTCGAGATCGAAGCTAAGAGATCGCATTTCTAGCTGGCGACCAATCGCAAGAGGTACATAAGGACTCACTCTTCCTCTTGTATAGAGCATGACCGACCCATCCCTGAGCTGTAGGCACGGTCCAGCGTGACAAGGACCCTGGTACAAAGCATCACAATCAATGCAAGTATGCTCGTCCCATTCATGCCACTAACCAGAACGCGCGCTTCCATAATTCATCTTCCTTAGTCAAGGGTGAGTTGTACATCTTGGCCCTGTGGGCGCCTAAGTTTTGAGCAACTCTAAGTCCGACTCCTACAAGCGTCCAGCAGGCCTGTGGGGAAGCGGTCCCCTGAAGGAACAAAGCAAATAACTGTTATGTCTTCAGCGCTGCATCGCCAACCTTGAACACAATGGACTTACAGCATATAGCTGTACTTCATATAGGTTCAACGGACCAACCGGAGTCTGGTACATCTTCACCTGATTGTACCACCGCCACCCGGCGGACTGAAGCGAATCACTGCCACCCATCAGCACCCGAGGGTCGTCAGCCCATCGAGAGCCACAGGCACAGATAAGGAGCAGAACGGAGGCAAAGCTAGGATCCCGCAAATGCAATCCGGATGCGACCTCCTGCTTCAGGGTAGGCTCATGGAAGAGCGGGACAAATATATTCACATTTGCGAGGTATAGGTCGACCAGGGGCCCGATGAGGTCTGAGGGAGGGAACTCGTACTTGGGTATAGGCCTTCTGCATGCCTGGTGTACCCATTTCTCCTATAACCAATTGATACTAGAAGATGTTCTCATACGGAGACTACTCACTTCTTCTCTGCTCCAAAATTCTGGCCGTAGTTTGCCGAAGTCACTTCCAGTGAACACAGGGCGGTCATCGCCGGCATGCTTCTTTTTCAGTGCCATGGTATCTTGAATGAGCAAGTATTCACTGGATTTTCCAAGGTACAGGGGCCGGTATGGGTCGTGGATGTACGTCCGAAGGTGCTCCGTCAGCGACGCATGCGGGAGATACTCATCGTCACTTGGATCGAGGTCAGAAGAGTCCACAGTCCCGTTGGTACGAGAAATAGAAGTGAGGGGGGTTACCCGTACCGGGCCTGCACCTAATTCATGGTAGTGCTTGATCGGTGAGTGGAAAGAATCTCCGCTGCTCCCCTTCCGATGACTAGCTTCATGGTCTGATAAGGTGGAAACTTCGGCATGATCAAGGCCAGGTGCCAACTGCAAGATCATCTAGAACATCCCCAATTTATGATTACATCCCAGACGCACCTTCTCCAGGACCTTCTCGAGCTTTTGCAAGCGGCTTTCGAGGCTACTGATATAACTGGATCGTCACAGTTAACAAGAAGAGCAACTTCTTCGCTACAAGAACGTACGCCTTAGAGGAGTTTCGTTTCTGAGAGTATCCGGTCAGCTGTCTGTCCATAGGTCATAGAGGTTCGGACATGCCTGAGATGCCTCTACAAAGGTGCACTTCAGGCGGGCATTTATACAATTTGAACAGCTATCTCCTGCATCCTGGATACCACCGCCTTCGATTGCATTATATCATTAAGCTGTCCTCGGAGAACTCGTTAAACTTACACCGGACTAGAATCAGCGTTAGCCAGGAATAAGCCGCATGCAAGCTTCAGTACGCACTCTTCCTGCGCCTGCAGATATCACACGCTCTCTGGATTCTTTGCTTTTTCGAACCGTCTGCCCAACGTTCCTTCCCGCTGTCGTTGACCGATGTCATCGCGCTGGAAACTGAGAACGCTGTCTATACTATATCCTTCCCTGTGCGTTAATTATAAGTATACGAGGACTCGGAAGCGAGAAAACGGTGAAGTCATATTCCCCGCAAAGACAGGGGCCCGACATGTCAGCTTCGCTGACTGCGCATGCGGACGAACCCAAGCTACTTACATAGCGGCTGCTGCCAACTTGAAGCTACTGCTGTTACACTGAGCAACGCCTTCAGGAGGGCTCATAAACTATGGCTCCTCACAGCTTGGCCGATACTCGTGTTTTTCGCGGGTTAAATGTAAATTCAAGGCAGGAAATGGACTCCAGCTTCTGCCCTGACGCGGCTTCGAAATAACGTAGAATACGATATGGCTTCCTGCCAAGCTGCCTGGCTCTGAAACCCATATACATGGTGTGTACAAATCTCTGTTAGTCGTCTCGCAGGTGGCTCCTCCGATTCTCTGCACGAGGTGGTGTGACTCTCCGATGTCATACACCTGAGAGTCTGGACAAGCGACCGTTATTTTTACGCCAATCCTTGTATAGCGGTTTCATGTTAAGGCGGTCCTCATGATCTATCCTTGTGCTCGTTATCCCAAGTTGTAATTGGGTTTAACTCCATTCTGCAAGAATAGTAACCAGTGAGTTGACCTCCCAAGGACCTTTGATCCGTTGGGCGACAAAGATAAAGGCAGTTCACTACAGGAGCCGCGATTTAGGTCACTATTGCTCACGATCAGGTAGATAATGTCTTGTCCTAGAACATAGCTCCTGCATGCAGGAGTAAGATGGTCGTGTACGAGCATACTGTTTATTTGGTTTACCCGTCCATCTTTCTCGAAAGGTTGCTTGCAGGTACCGGTGCATGTGAATCAACATCGTAGCCCAACCAACTCTGCGAACGACAGGGTAATTTGGTATGCCAGACGTGTCGGCTTCATCCTCGATCACCTTCTGTGCAGCGAACACCACGGAACCTGTGGCGATAACCTACATACACTTGTAGACGTATCCCGGATTTGACCCAGTAGGCGATGTATAGCACTGACATGAACGAAGCAGATCACAAGAAGAGAACTAGTATATTCCGAGCATGATGATCCACAACAGCTGGGAGAACCGACTTATACTTATGCCTTTCGGTGACGCTGAGCAACCAGAGATTCCAAGCAAATCAATTCGAGCGCTTCGATTGGGCCTTCCGTGCATCTCGACCGTTGGAACCGGCAACCATAATGCCACGTTGACCTGTAGGACATTTCGAGATGCATACAGATGAGTAAGGTCAGTGATCGCGACGCCGCTCTCCTCTCGTTCTTATCCAGGTTATTTGTCAGGATAAAGAGGGACAAGATCAGGTGGGACAAGCAGTCCGCCGGTCAGCAATAACATGATCTTCGAATTACCTAATTAGGACAACCCAGTATCCTTACCGTCCCCGTGCCAGACCTCCGCGGTTGTACCGTTCAACAGCCGGGTCAATGTATAAAGAGACTGCTATGATAATGGCGTTGCGGGGTTGCATTGATTCCGCGCACATACTCCCCACTTCCCCACATCGCCCGCCATGGCCTCCGAGCAGCAAATGAAGAATCCCCTATTGGTGGGCAGAGCTATCCGTGCTCAGCTCGAACATGAAGTCCCTCGTGATCTACCTCTCGAGAGGGATTTCCGCGAAGGCACAGATTATACCATCACCGACCAGTGAGTCCCCTAACGTCCATATGCTGTGGGCACTGTTTAACCCGTCTTCGTCTTCAGCGTACAGGACCTCCATTCCAAACTCACTAAAGAGCCCCGTACCCTCGAACTATTCAGGTCCTTGGTCACCCATCTGCACGCCTTCGCGCGGGAGACTCTTCCCACTCACGACGAATGGACCAAGACCATCAAGTTCCTCACGCGCTGCGGCAAGGAGAGCAACGAATACAAGAACGAGTTCATCCTCCTCAGCGATACGCTCGGCTTCAGTGCACTCATCGACGAGCTGAACCACCCAAAGCCTCCAGTATGTCGCGGTGATAGTGTCTCATGCTGCGTTTCTTATGTCTCTCCGGCAGGGAGCTACAGAGAGTTGCGAGGAGGGGCCATTCTGGACGGAGGATATGCCAGAAGTGCCGTCAGGCTCGACGATTGCTACCCCAGATACCACTGGCGAGAACTTGTTCTTCGCCGCTACTATCAAGAACACCAAGGGCGAAGGCATCAAGGGCGCAACCATCGATGTGGTAGGTAGACCCAATATCGTGGTTCCGGAAGGCGACTTATTCACCAAGCTACGTAGTGGCAAGCTGATGGTGATGGTGTTTATGATGTCCAAGAGATTGAGAAGCAGGGCACGAACGACCGTGCTCGCATTCACGCGGAAGATAGTGGATACTTCAGCTACCGTGGAATCCTGCCAACTGCGTACCCCATCCCAAGCGACGGTCCCGTGGGTGAAATGCTCCATCTTCTAGGTATGTCGGGAATGCACTCGCTGTACATTCTACGGGCTAAGCGATCGACACTTAAAAGGACGACACCCCCATCGGTCATCGCATCTCCACTTCCTGCTGAAGGCGCCAGGCTATGACGAGTCAGTCATAGCCATAACATCTTTATCTGACCTGATTGCTGACAAACCCAACAGGCTGACGACCGCCCTCTACCCGGCACACTCGCCCTTCCTCGGCACAGACCCCGTCTTCGCGACGAAGAAGTCTCTCATCTGCGACGTCAAGCCCGAGACCGACCCGAAGCGCTGGGCCGAGATGGGCTACAAGCGAGATGAGGTCCGCAACGGGCGCGTCTGGGTATGGAAGTACGACTTCGTGCTGGCCAGCCAGGACGAGGTGCGCGAGCTCAAGGAACTGCAGCGGAAGAATCCGAAGACAAAGCTGTAGGTGGCGTCTGTGTCCGATGTCCGCCGCGCCGGTAATTATCTGGTTCTTCTTTCTAGATCATAAAGTCGACATGCTTTCATTCGCGCTTTCGTCCCGCTCTCGTCTCGTTCTGTCTCCCATTCATAATGCTTGTCATTTAAGTATGTACGGACGGTTTATTGCAGTCTAAGGTCCGTCTTCAGTGTTCTGGTCATTTCATGGATGTATACATGTCATGGTGTATCTATTGCCGGGATTTGTTCCCGGGGCTAGAGTCAGCAAGTTTGTAAGTATGAATGGAATTTTGGCACAACCTTGCAGTCCTCCCACCAACGAACACTTAGCCGATCATATGCCGGTACAGCTCGTTTTCTCGAATATAGGTCGCCACCGGCAGCGCAACCATCTCCTCCCACGTATTATCCCCTTGGGCAATCTTGTGTCTGACTTCGCTCGAGCTTAGCCTCTCCATACCTTCCGGCAGATCAATCATAGCTATCCGTCCAGACTCCAAGAACTCCTTGCCTAACTCCAACTTCGCCTTGACGTCCTCGTCCGTGGTGGATATCCCAAGAGACGACATTGAGCGGGTCGCACACACGACTCTGGATCCGTCCTCGTCAGGCTGCGGAGACAAGAAGCGGCGAAGTGTCGGGAGCATCGGTTCGGAGTAGTAGGACGGCGTCAGCAGCCTTGTGACGGTGTCCAGACCCATGAGAAAGACCAAAGATACTTGTAGTATCTTCGGAGGGGAGCTGTCATCCAAGGGTGACAGGTGCTTGTCCAGAAAACTGCGCAGGATCGTTGACTTGCGAACAAAGACCGGTTCGTCAATGATAGCCACCGCAACATTCCGATTAGACGGTGGTCTATTCGCGTCTACCTCTTGAGCAAGGAGGGTCATCATATCGAGCCTCTGACCGTAAGTCGCGTCCGACGGTTTCAAGACCTTATCCGCATTTCGCACAGACAATAGTAGCAGTTTCGCGTCATATTCCTCGCCTTCGTCTGGCGCGGCGGCATCCAGTAGAGCCAAGTGAGCGAGAGTAGGCGGGTTAAAGGAGGAATCTAGCACCGAGATTCGCAGAATATTAGAGGATGTTCTGCCAGCACGAAAGGGCCACTCGAGATTAGACACATATATTAATTCCACAGGTGTGAGCCCTTCCTTGACGCGCTGCAAGGCGGCTTCATGCGAAGACATGGTGGCAGGAGGATAAGGCAGACGCGTGCCTTATCTAAAACGCGTGATCTTTGAAATCTCTCGCATCTTAGATCATGATCAGATCGTGCGATGCGATATTCAATCACGAATGCAGAGTGTGGCTGGAGTGTGGCTGGAGGGCTATAATGCCACGCGTTCAACTGTTTATTTTATACGACAACTTCAAACCGGTATGTGATACGAGTCAAGTATAAAAGGTGTCCGCCTTAATCTTTGCAGGGGAAAATTACGACTACTCATTCAACCCGCGATAGTGAACTCGGGGCTAATGTCTCCAGAGTCGCCGAATACTAGCAGGATTCACATCAGCGTCTCGCATGGCATTTATCCAGCATACTAGTACTCACAGACGACGGTATAACCGGAACCAGGCTCAACAGTCAAGGGAACCGTAATCTCGTGCGTCCCATCCAGAATGGAGAAACCATTGGCAAGGGGAGCACCTGATGTCGCGAAACATTAACGAAAACAGCAGGACGGTGAGGAGGGCTTAGCTCACCAGTGATTATTACATTGTTCTTTAGGAGGTCGATGTGACCAATAGGGTTGGTTATCTGCTTCGGCGGGTTCGAGGCGTCCCTTGAGACACACCGTCATTACGATACCACTGCAACAACAACAAAATGCGGCGTACCAGGTAATATTGTACGATCCTCCAACCTGCCAAGTGGTGCCAGCGGTCGGGTAGCTAATAGGGGGTGCATACACATCCGCGGGCGCGGCTGCAACAAAGGAAGCAGCCAATGCAGCGAGAACGAAAGAGACGGCGAACATGATTCAAGCGATTGAATGGGATCTGAAGGTCGGAGAAATGTGATTTATTCGATGGAGGTAAGACAAGCCTACTTATACTGTACCTCACCACGGGCAACGCCTGGAACTCGAGGCCGAAGTGTGAACAAGGCGGCGAAAAACGACCATACCCACTTCTGCCACGCAGAGAAGTGAGGTAAATGTACTTTTGTTACCGCACTTATGCAGCTGCCTGCCCGTTGTACATCGCCACAGGACTTAAGAAAGGTGCGAGCCGATTGAGAAGGACTGGTTTGCCCTTTGTGTAATCCTGTACATTCATTTGAGCATCACGTACTCAGCTCCGCGACCCTGGATGCTGTCCCGGAGTATGGACGTTGAATGTCCAGGAAGAAATAGCCGGAAAGCAGTGTTGGGGAACCAAATTTCCCGGCGTCGTAGGTCGACGAAAGACTGACAGAGTAGAGAGTGCCGCAGATCAACCCTGGTTATATGGTCAGAATTATTGTAACGAACCGGACTCCACGATTTTTATCTCCACGTCGCAATAACATAGCTATGTGGCCAAGTTCATGCTTGGTTATGACACCTGGTGAGGAATGATGTACGATGCACGGAGGACTCACCTTACGAGCTTACTAGCACCACCAGAGTAAGCCTCTGCTCTCCCGTTACACCTAGTAACAGGCAGCAGGCTTCGGCCTCCGGTGATAACACCCCAGGCTGTAGACTGAGCGCCTCCTAGAATACGCTCCATCTTGGAGACGGTCCACTTGCCACTCGGGTCCGGTGGCGTATATGAGGATCAAGAAGCAGCAGAACCATGGCGTACGAAGTGGTACATGTTCTCCTTCACGTCATGCCGACTCCGCGCTGGTGGATGCCAGATGTTGCAAGGATAGTGCAAACTACTGGATAGCCCGCTATCGTGGACAGAAATAGATATCGGGCAACTGACCCGCAACTCTATGTGACCATCAAGAAGTGGTCGAAATATGGCCAGTGTGTAGACCATATCGTTTCCTTCGCTCAGATAGGCAGATGCTAAGTAAAGAGCCAGCTGGGCAGAGTATCCATGATAAGAGCAAATAGCAAACTCAGGCGTGCTTTCAGCTCTGCTGCCGTGTATCGTGCGCTGCGCAACCTCGACTGCCACTATGCCCCGCGTTCTCCGTCTCGCCGCAGCACAACTCGGAGCAATTCATAGCACCGACAGTCGCACTCATGTAGTCGGACGCATGATCACTCTTCTAGAGAGTGCAGCAGCCGAAGAAGTACAAGTCGTACTCTTCCCAGAACTTGCGTTTACCACTTTCTTTCCGCGCTTTCTCATCAACGACGAGCAAGAACTGGAGTCCTGGTTCGAGCACGGGGATGTGACCACCAACACAGAGACACGCCCGCTATTTGACAAGGCGAAAGAGCTGCAGATCGATATCTGTGTCGGTTATGCAGAGGCCACGGACGAAGGGAAGCATTTCAATACATGCGTCTACTTCAGTGGACGTGAAGGCCGAGTATTGAGCAAATACCGGAAGGTTCATCTTCCAGGGACGTTTGAACCGTCGGATGATCCTAATGCAGTTCACCATCTCGAGAAGAGGTACTTCGAACCCGGCGACTTAGGTTTTCAAGCCTTTCGCGTCCCTGGATTAGAAGAGGGAGGGTCGTTGGTAGAGCGCGGAGACCCCATATTCGGCATGATGATATGCAACGATCGGCGCTGGGCAGAGTCCTGGAGAGTGCTGGGTTTACAAGGTGTTGAGATCGTACTGGTTGGGTTCAACACTCCGGCTTTCGGCCATCATACTCCTAAGTCCTTGGATCCAGAGGAGTCTGAGCGCATGGCTTTGTTCCACCACAAGTTAGTCATGCAAGCTCATTCCTATACCAATGCCACGTATTCGCTAGCAGCCGCAAGATCGGGGTATGACGACGGGAAGCACAAGCTCATCGCAGGGAGTTGCATAGTCGATCCGGAGGGGCAGCTTCTGGCGGAGGCTAAGACTCTGGGGGACGAGTTGGTTATTGCCGAATGCGACTTGGAGTTGTGTCGACAGGGAAAAGAAAAGATTTTCGCATTCGAAAAACACAGAAGAACTGAGCATTACGGGCGGATTACAGAGCAGACGGGCGTGGTCGAACCTCCGAAACTTGTGATGGCGGCAGATTTAGAAAGCAGCCAGGGAGGGGCTCAAGTACATAGGATGCTTGTTGACAGAGACAACTATGACCTTGACAAGACAATCTTGAAGGGTAGAAGCATGCGCAGAAGGACGAGACAGAGATCAGAGGCTCATATATAGACTGGAGAAAATGACATGAGGTGGTCTCTGAACCAGAGGCATTCGTTGATCGAGTTGCATAGAGGAGTCAGATCTAAGTGGGTCGGGCTAGTCAGCATTACGTTCATACCAGCCGTCTGTACCTCAGTATACATCGCCCCTTGCATTGGCCGCCAGTCTAAAGGTTACCGGTTACGTGCGAAACAGGTCTTTGGCCGTCAGTCTCGCCCTTCGACGTGCCTTGGAGTGTCAACGGCTCAGATGGTAGCAGTGAAGAACAGCAGTTTGAGTTCGCAACAGCCAAACATCCTCAGGCTTAGGCACGTATGTAGAGCTGATATGGAATTGGTATAAGGTAACCCTTCCTCTATGGATCGTTATGCGAGATGTAAAATACAATGGACGATAGCATTCAGACGACATGCAAGACATTAATGTAAATCCGTGAAATATCCATCTAACGCGTGTGATTTCAAAACCTGACGACACCATAGACCCTAGCACAAGAATAATGAAATGGAGAAAGCTATGCGGACGTCGACGCTTGAGCGAAAGCGATAGCCACCGTCTATACCAAGCAATTAGCGTTACTCAACAACACTGCCATGGTACTTAGAACACATACCTCAGAATGACTCAAAGACACCAAGACCTTCTCGATCTTCTTTGCCTCGGCCGCTTGTTTGGCATCACCATGAAGCTGGACCTGCGGCGCCCCAGTCTCGGGATCAGGTAAGATCTCTATATCTTTCATTGCAGCAGCAGCGCCTTTCGACGCCACACCAAGAGCCTTGAAGATAGCTTCTTTACCAACCCAACGCGCGGCAAAGGATGCCGGAGGGGACGGCTGCGAACGACAGTACTCCACCTCCGAGGGAGTGAAGTTGCGTTCAACGAAGGTAGGATTCCAAGATGGCACGGAAGAAATAAGTTCTATAGGACAAACAGACGTTATAATTTCATTACGACTGAATTGCTAGACGTGACTTCGTACCTTGGTCGACACCTACTCCGGCGACAGACCCAGTAGAGTTGAGCAACTCGGACACGGTCTTCACATTCGACACATCCATCGGTGGCTTTGTGTCCAGCTTGGCCGAGAAAGAGTAACTACTGCTCTTAGAATCGAATGTTGTCCGGGCCATCGGGTTCATAAGCACTGGAGCTTCAAGGTCCTTGGAGTACGGGGGACCATCTTTGATCTTCACCAACGAATTCCTAATCATCATGTCGCTCATCGCCTTATAGCATTGCAGAGATCGGAGGCGATTGCGAGCCTTGTAAGACTCATAGGTAGATGGTTCAAGAGCGCCGAACAGATAGCGAGGATGGACGATGAGAGCGGTACCACCAACTTGGCCGAATCCGAACGACGACTGACACTACGTCAGACCAAGTACAAGAGACTAAGGAAGACATGCTTACCATAACACCGGCGCGGATGCCATCAGTGTGAATGGATTTCGAAGGGAAAAGTAGCAAAGAGTACTCCTGGAAAGCAGAGTCCACGTTGCTACACAGACATCAGCAAGTTCCAGAGCAGCCACAATACGAGGGCACATACTCGTTATTACGATTCCCGGGAACGATGCCAGAGGCTACGCTTTGCACCAGTCCAATCACCTGCCATGCTGCTGAACCACCCTTTGCGTGGCCCACTAGACTCTTCTGAGCCATGATGGGTACAGCGTTCCCTGGAGTCCTTCCGATCTTAGTTAAGACATCGTTCCAGATATGAGTCTCATTCGCTTCCTATGGCAAAAGTGAGAAACGAAACGACGAGGTAAACGGCATATCCTTACATTCGCGCCCGTGCTTGTGCCGTGAATGGACAAGACACCGATATCATCGGCCGTCAAGCCCCACACAGCCAACGCCCGTCTCATCGGTGCCACGCGAGGGTCAGCCCCTTGCAACATACCGTAAGTGGCAAGAGCGTCCTTCTCTTGACGGGCAGCCTCCTGCTCAATGTCGGCGACGCGGCTAGCAAGATATTCTTCATTCACGTCCTCGCCGTGCTCCTTCCTGAACTCCACTTCGGCGCGAAGCAGTTCATGCTCGTTGGATAACCACTGCGAGATTTGCTTACGGCGGAAGGCGAGTTGACGAGAGCGGTATGTTACGTCCAGCATGGGAAGAGGATGTTTCGACGGAACCTCTCGGGCAACGGTCAGAGCACCTCGCCCAGGAGCTGGCACGGAACGGCCAGCCTTGTCACTAATAACATCTCAGTCATCTACGTATGGAATGATACCAAGCGGACTTACGTGGACGTCGACGTGAAGGCGACAACAGCACGGATCGGTGCTCCTAACTCCAACGCGGTTCTCGCACTCATTACTACCTGCACTCCGGAACCCTGAGCTTCCATGAACTACAACGGGTGACCAATTAGATCAGGTGAAGTTCCATGCAGACATTGCACGGTCACTTACACCGGCGCGCGTGGTCGTGGCTGGCCTAGACATTTCGGTGGGCTCTCGACCCATAGCGAACTCGGTCTCGGCGTTACTGGTAGCCTTCATGTTCGCAAACTCGTAGGACCCTTCCTCGCTCATGTCATCAAAGCCTCCGGCAAGCATAACTTTAGCTTTTCCAGAAAGGAGCGTGTCGCAAGCGATCTCCAGAGATTGAAGGGCAGTGGCACTAGATTTCGGCATGAGAGACGATCGTCTCAAGAATGGAACGGGACGTACCAAGCACCCACGGGGATCTTGATAGGCCCACTCGACGATAGCAGCAAGAGGTTGATCCAACCAGCAGTGGTATTAATGAACCTATCATTGAACGTGAGTAACGGATACCTAGGGATATATTGAAGTGCTCACGTCTCTTGCAGGATATCGTTCTGGACTTCCTTCTCTTCTCGTCGGTCCTTGAACATCTTTTGCAGACTCTCTACACCACCCATACCACTGCCAATACTCGACCCCACCTCCGAGGGATGCACGTACTGATACAATTCGTAGGGATCGGTGATACCCGACATATTTAGGGCCTCGGCAGCGGCCACAAGTGTCCACAGAGTGCACCGGTCTACTTGAGCGATGATATCTTCAGGAATACCATACCGGCCCGCATGCCAACCGGTTGGCAGTTGACCAGCGACGGAACGGCTAAACTTGAAGGCCTTCGGAACCAAAACACGCGTCCCCTTCTTGAGCTTGACGAGCCACTGATCGCCTTCACCAGCCCACACGTCACATTTATCTCCGTGCTCGAACTTGAACTTCTCCGCCTCAGCGGCCGACACTTCAAAGGGCTCCAGATCATGAAGCAGCTCAATTTCCTGATGGAAGACCTTCTTCTTAGGGTCATACCCACGGAACAGTTCAGGTTCTATTCGAAGCAATTAGCGTGTGATGGCGATGGAATTATACGAATATTTACCGATGAGTCGAACGCCTGCGTGCGTAATGATATCCTTTTCATACTTGGCTTTGACGTCTTTGTCGTCCACGGGCTCTCCGCTCTTCGCGTCAACCCAGCCAACGTGCAGAGAGCCGTCGGGCAACCGGCCATCGAAATGCTTGATGTACCCCATCATCCAGGCCATCTCGATACAGCCTTCAAGCGTGAGCTCTCCTCTTGCCTCCATCTCCCAACGAGTCCTTGAGCTACCCCAAGGTCCTACTTCGCCGAATCCAGTGACGACGATAACTTTGTCAAGGTCGATCAGACCACGCAGCTTGGCGACATCCTCCAAGGAGTCGGCGTCCTCAAGAGTCGGGAACTCGTATCGGAAGTTGGCTCGAGGGGTGACATTGACCGTCTGCAGAACACGCTCTGCTTCAAGGCCATGGGTCACTTTGAAATCGGCGGCATTGTCCCGAGCGATGGCACGGCGCAACTGGCTCTTCTTGTTGATATCCAAGCGGATTCGCGTTGTCAATTCAGCAAGGTCAGGGAGGCGATCCATGCCTCCGCTGAGATCAGCCCAGATTGGTTCGACTTGGGTAATGCTGAACAAGAGAGGATGCATCAAACCCAGGATATTGAAGGCCATCTCCTTCGCCGAGAAGGTGCGGACACCATGACGCTCCACTTCTTGAGCGACCATGCTTGTGGCCTCCATGAGGCCGGTACCACGAGTCCATCTACATAACGTGAGTAAGACAAGACACTAAAAGATGGTTCACTTACCCGATAACAGCTCCGGACAGGCCAAGATATTCTCCCCAGCTCTCGGAATTCCATCTATTGAACAACGTCTCGAGGGAGATCTTCGATTCCGAATACAGACCGTCATTTCCGAACAGCCCGTGGTTCGGTGACAACGGTAGAATGACTTGAGTAGGGCGCGTGACGATGTGCCGGCTTGCTTTCTTCACCTTCACCGCACCGAGTAGTCTCAGGAGGTTGACCAACATGATCCTGTGGGCGAGCTCCGACTTGTCGTCCAAACTATCAATTTCGCGACCATTCTCAGGGATGGCAGCGAAAGGCAAGATGTAGTCCAGATCCAGACCAAGTGTCTCGTAGACATAGTCGACAAGAGCGTGTACGTCCTGTTTGGAGCCTTGGTTGAAGGGTACAACTGTGAGAGCCGAGCCTCTGCTCCCGAACCTCTGGAAGATCCCTTGATAGTATTCCACGGTGGAACGGTTGTACCGCGAGGTAGTGATCACGACGTGTGCACCACCGGAGAGCAAGCCCTTGACGATCTCTACTCCAATGGAGCCTTTGCCGACGCCGGTCAGAAGGGCATTCTTATCCTTGAAGGTGGTTCCAGACGTCGCAATTTCGTGCAAGACGTCGAGATACACGCCAGTTAGGTTGCTGCTATATTCCCAAGTTGTACCAACCTTCCGCTTCAAGTGCAGAAGCGGCACCTTGTCGGAAGAAACGGACGCGATGCTGGAAACTGAAGGACGAAGGAACTGGGACGACGAGCGTCGCTTTCTCGGTGCACCAGTAGTGCGTGGCCGTGCGTCGGAGCCTTTCCGGAGTGAGCGGACCACGCCTTCATACAGAGCTTTGATACGATTCTTTTGCTCCTCCGTAATCTCAGGCTGAGACTTCACCACGTTCCATAGTCGGAGAACGTCGTCTTGAACCTTCTGGATGTTGAGAGATCCCGCTATCGTGTCACCGCTCGCCATCTCCTCCACATACGCTTCCAACTTGCGGACGTTCTCGCGCACTACCTCCTTGTAAACGATGTCACCCTTGTCTGTGACCTCGGTGTGCGGAGCCGTAGGGAATGTCACTGGAATTAAGAGTCAGCTGCATACGTAGCAGGGAGGCTCGAGACACTTGCCATCCTTGTATCTCGGCGGCTGTCCCACAACTTCCAAGCAGTTGTCGATCAATTGCTGACCGAATTGCTTCGCAAGGGCGTACGTCTCGCCGCGAGTGGGATCGCATCGATCAATATAGTACTGCATATAGTTTATGAGCTCAGGATCCGCTCGGTTCATGATAGCAATGCAGCGAGCAGTGATCTCGCGGTCTATCGCAGTTAGGCGACCGAAGATGATGTCGTAAAACATCAACAATGCATCTTGACGAACCCAGTTCCATGACGAATCGAAATGACGCGCTTTCAGAGGGTCGAAGACAGGTTGAACTCCATCTAGATAAACATCTCCATGCTCCCTGACGATGTTGTCCAAGCGACCTTGGAGCACGGCAGAATTCGCTTTCTCCTTGTCATATGCAATTTCGCCCGCTCTAGGATCTCGCTTCAAGTATCGCATGAAAACCTCGATCTGTTGGGACACAAATTGATCTTGTTCACTCCGGAATTTGAGGAACTCCTCGCTGTTGATGACGGCGCCGCCACCGCCTCCACCACCTCCGCCACCAGCCGAAGCAGCCGAAAGAGATATGCCAGAGCGCTGTGCGTATACCGATACAACAGAGTCCAACCAGGTCTTCGCTTCTGCTTCAGATCCCAGGCGTTTGGGCGGCTCCATCGTAGTACCCAAGAGGAGTACACCGTCTGCTCGCGCCGGTCCAAGTCCCCAGCTCTTCGCAAGGTACGACTTGATCGCAGAGATGTTGAAACCTCCCGGCATCTTTCCGCCCACCAGTCGAGACACTAAGCCCGAGGTATATTTGCCCAGAGCGCCAGAGTGGCCAACGGCGAGGGCTGAGCTGAGCTCCTCGAGGGACAGTTCCTCGCCTTTCTCGGGAGCTGATGAGAATTCCAGTTGAAGATCGCCCAAGATCTCGTTCTGCAAAGTACTCTTTCCCCCGACAAGATCCTTGATGGACTTGGAAAGCGGCACCTCGTCAATCTTCTTCTTCAGCTTCTGAGCAATGACTGTAATCAAGATTTCGGACGCCTTCAAGGGGACATCCTCGATGCTGGCAGCTACTGATGGGGGGGCAGCGGCCGGCGCGGAGACCAGCGCGGGAGTGGACGCAGAAGGAGCAGGTTCCGTAGCAGTAAAATCCGCGTTTGATTCTTCAACAGAGACGGCTTCCGGCTCGTCTTCGTATTGGTAGTAGATCTCCTTAGCATGTTTGGCGTGACAGAGGATAGAACGAGAGCGACCGACAGAGTCATCTTCAGCCTCGTACTTGGCTTTCAGCGTACGAGTAGCCATGCCGGTAAGAGTTGGTGAAGGCCCGATCTCAATCAAGCGCTCGAATTTATACTTCGCGAAGAAGATATCCTGGGTCTCGATCCAACGCACAGGAGATGCGAATTGGTAGGCCAGAAGTTCCACGAGGATAATATATGCTAGCTTTTGCCTCTGCTCGGGACTGTCCCAGTGCTCTTCATCCCACTTTCTGAGAACCTTGTCGAGGCGAGGCGAGGAAGTCTGATCGTAAATGAGTTGGGCGTAATCCCTCGACACTTCGAATGGCTTCGCGACGAGGTTAGGAACATATTTGCCCACGAGCATGTCAGGGTTGAGGTGGGTTGCATCGATCTTCTTTGAGAGATCTATTGGAATGTAATGAGATGGGTGAATTTTGCGGCCGATGGACTACTCACATGCACGGAATGGCATCACGCCTGCCCAAAGATAACGAGAGTGGAAGGGTACATCAATACCGGGGAGAGGGATGGTCGCAAAGCCACGTTCAAGCTGAAGATATCCCTGGGCTTTTTGAAGCTCCAGCGCTTTCGCGTAGCAGTTGTCTACAATTTCGCCCAGCATTTCCTTCACTTGTTCAATAGTGAAAGTCTCAGTCAACTGGGAGCGGGAGTCAGGACAGAATATGGATAATGGCTAAAAGAAGTCCATACCTTAGAAATGTCGATCTTCTGGACCTTGAGGTAATTTAATACATTCGTGACCGTCTGCAAGGCCACCAGTTCGCCAGCACAGACGTATTGTTGACCCTACATGGAGTCGCAGAGTGAGTGGAGTTATGAAAAAAATGCGTGAAGCAATCATACCTCGACATTGTAGTTGACGATCTCCAGTAAGCATCCAGTACGTTGCGATATGGTCTCAACAACTTCACGCAGTGCCGCATCCGTGAATGTCTTGCTGATCCTGCTGGGATTGACAGCACACATAGCATAATTCGAACGATTCTCAGCATCACGCTCGACCGCTCGCTGCATGGTGATTCCACGGTAGAAGACAACATCAACGAGGGACGAGATCGGGAGGACATCAGCAATGGAAGCCAAGGCGGAATACTCTCCTAGGGAATGGCCCGCAAAGGCACAGTCTTTCTGAACGAAGCCCTTGGCCCGCATGTCTTCAAACGCAGCCTTCTCCGTTACGACGAGGGCAATCTGGGCGAACTGCGTTGCGAACAACAAACCAGACGGATGACTGAAAGTGTAGCGCTGGGTTCGGACATTAATGTCCGCGAAGAGTGGCAAAGTCTTGATGTTGCCGTCTTTGTCCATTGTGTCATAGGACATCTCCATATAACGCTGACGGATTGCCTGGCCTCTGATACCACCGAAATGGATCGTCTTCTCCTTCGGGTTGTTCTTCACGATCTCAACAATGGAGAAGCCGTAGACGTCAAGCAGATGTGCGTCAGCGGCATCCCAAACGGCACGAGCAGCAGGAGAGTTGTTATACAGGTCCATACCCATTCCGGGCTCCTGGGAGCCTTGACCGGTGAACACGTATATAGTGGTGGGCTGGGCAACTTCGGCAGTGCCCTCCAGGACCTTCTCCCCCTGCTCGTTGATTGTCTCAACCTTGATGACTAGGTTGCCGGCCCGCATGCCTATGTGGCGAAGTTTGACCTGCAAAACGTCTCCGGGGAGCACCATTCCTACGAATGCAACATCATAGCTAGGGGAATATCAGCGCGAACCCGGTCAGAAGATGCGCGAAACTGCACTTACGAGATGACTCTCTCGGGGCGACCTTGAGCGGCGACATTCTCCACGAAACGTCGCGTTGCTGCACTTGACCACATCCCGTGAGTGATAGTACCAGGGAGAGCCGCATAGTCAGAGAAGTATGGATTGATGTGGATAGGATTGAAGTCGCCCGAGACAGAAGAATATGGCTCATTGCTGGAGGGGGCGATGAAGGTCGCAGGAATTGGACCAGATGCCATCGTATATCCTTCATTCGGAAGAGGGGTCATCAATCCCTGCGGAGTCCCCGATCTCTGAAGATAGGCGACAACAGGATTGCCAGGGCAGTCTTCCTGCTCAAATTCAACAGACGCGACTTTGACGAGACGCTTGATTTGGTCGCGGACGAAGACATCACCGGACACAGAGACTGAGGAACATGATGTCTCGTTCTTGAATGTAACCTCAGACTTCACGCGGAAGACCAGCGCGGTGCCAGCCTTCAGAGGTTTCGAATCGTCACCCCACTCGAACCATTCCTTCGATAGCAGCACAGCAACGTCCGCTTCGGTAGGGAGGTCGACCACGTAGTCAGGCTCTTCGACAATCTCAAATGTGTTCTGGAAGTCCAAGAAACGACCGCGATAGAGGAAGGAGGATATGACCTCCACTACACGCTGTCCGCCGCGTAGGACGTAGCCTGACACCTTCACGACCTTACCCGCGTTCGTATTCCGGATGGAAGTGATGCCCGCTTCGGCAGTACAGACATCACCAGCCCGTAGAGGCTCCGCACCAGCCACCATCTTGAAGCCGTTGGACATGTGTACCAGCTTCAGGAGGTCACCATCGATGGCGGCAGGGAAGATGGCTTTCATGATAGCCTACAGCAGATGACCTTAGCATTCTTCCGCAGAAGACTGGCTGATGATGGCGACTTACCTGCCAGCCCGTGACGATGGCGAAGTCCATTGGGGCCATGACATTCTCCGTCCTTGCGGGCTTGAAGCTTTCAGTTTGGTTCCCAACTACCGCGCAGAAGCGCTCAACATCGCTCGAAGAGATAGTAACTTCGGGGCTGGTAAAGCGCTCTCGGACATCCAAAGCAGGCATTTCCGAGTCATCGCCGAACCAGAGCTTCCAGTAGAAAGACTTGATGCGATGGTTGCGGTCGGACATGACCTCATGGATGGGTGCGTAGCCCATGGAAGGAACGTAGTTGAATTGGAGCTGAAGAGGAACCGCAGTGTCGCGGCGGTCTTCGTAGATCACGACTTCAATGGCCTTGTCGGAAGCGTTATACCGAACCTCGACAGCCTTGAAAAGTTCCTTATGCTTCCCATGCGACCGAGCCGCGCCGTGGGCGGTAAGGGAAACGGGAACATGGTCGTCTCCCAATGTCAACGTCACAGTCTGACCCACTCGAGGCGTGAAAAGACGCTTCATGGGATTGTCAGCGTAAGACGGGCCCTGGACAACCAATGGAGAGGTGAGCAGAGCCCTCAGCCAAGTAAGGCGGGGTCCAGCAAGGAACTCAAGCCAAGCCGCCTTGTCAGGCAGGCTGGAGCCAAAGCGGAACGTTAACTTGTTGCCGTCCTCCTCGCACTCCAATCCAGCAATGTCTTGACCTCTAGTCGGTGGGGCGAGGTAGTCGACCGTCGGGACTTTGTTGACATCGCCATCATATCGACGCTCGAGAAGCTTTGACACAAGTGACGCCGTAATGTTGTCTAGCATCTCCTTGATGGGCTCATCCTTCTTGGTCGAATGCTTGACGGCAACAGGACCTTGGAGAATACAGACACGCTGAGGGTCCTGGTCGAAGACCGCCTCAATGTCTTCTGCCTGCCATAGGGAGTCCTAAGGGAAATGAAATTAGGAGACTAATTGCACTAAGGAGCGATTGGGCGTACCTTCTTGAACCACACTTCGAAACTTGCGTCAAGGACCGGGATGAAAGGCACTGGCTTCTGGCCAGGGCGTTGCGAAATGGCAAGGAAGTAAGCGCTATCCTCCGAAGCCAAGAGCTGTTCCTTCGCCAAGGGATAAGTATTGAAGAACTGCTCGAGGAATGGCGCGGGCTCGTTGAGGGAAGAGTATGACTGCAGAATAGAGGGCTTCAGGCCTCCGTTGACACCAGCGAAGCGTTCCTCCACGCGACGTAGCCAGTCACCAGTGAGGTTCCGCAATGAAGGATCGACCCACCGCGACTCGTGCGCAACGTACATCAGCCGTACCATCCTAAGCGCGACCTCCTCGTAGGTCATGTCGCCTAGATCCTCTGCGACGCTGCCATCCTTCTTCCATCCGAACCACGGCTTCTGGAAGTCCTTGTTCAACTTAGCGATGACCTCCGCGCGACGCTCCTTCAGCCAGGTGATGCGCTTCTCCTTCGGCAGGGCAAACACCGTGTCGTCGAACTCTTTCCACAACTTCACACCTCGAGTCGCAATCTTATGGATGGGCTCACCGAGCTCGGAGCGAACAGTCAAGATCCCGCCCGTCTCCTTGCTGTAGGTGCCTTCCCACTGAGCATCGTCGACACCCGACGCAGCTACAATCAGGTCCTTCACGGACGAGCTAGTGTGCGCCTCCTTCGCCACCATGACACGGCTTGCGAACAAGAACCCATCGAACGGCATAGGCTGCACGCCGTAAGCCACGGACCAATCACCAGTGAGGTACGGCCAAATGTCGTCGGCCCCACCGAATCCAGAGCCGCCAACCAAGATGATATTCTCGTGACGCCTGATGGCGCCGTAAGTCGCCAGTACGGGCTGGTGGAAGTCCTCGCACGAATGATGGCCTCCCGCCCGACCACCTGTCCATTGCATGATAATAGGGAAGTCAGGATTAGCAGCGGCGATGCTGATAACTTGGCGTATGCCTTCGACGGAGCCGGGCTTGAAGGCTACGTGCTTGATTCCCGCTGCCTTCAGGCCATCGATGATTTCGGCCGCCTTCTCCGTAGACGGAATGCCAGCGGCGACACAGAAACCCTCAATCGGGAGGCCCTCGTGGCGCATATCCTGCCACAGAGGGTACTGGAAGTTGAACTGCCGGGGATTAATGTAGAGGGCGTTAAGCGTGATACCAACGCCCGCCGGGATGTTCGCCTGGATCTCTGCAACCTTGGCACGCAGCGCATTCGCGTTGTAGTGGCCTCCACCAGCCAGCTCGATGTGATAACCAGCGGAGAGGACCGCGCTGACGAAGCCTGCTTTGACAGTGGTCGGCGTCATGCCCGCGACCATGATGGGAGGCTTGCCCAAGAGGCGGGAAAAGGGCGTGTCGAGGTGAATCTGACCATCACTGCAAGAACGTGAATTAGCTTGTTTCATATGTTTACCACTGGGACAGCAACATACCTGGTTTTAACCAGAGACGGCGCCCACTTGGTGCTCCACCAGTCCTGGTATTTGATACTCTTCGTCTCGTACAGCTCCGACACCCCTTGACCCTTGTCACCGAGTACGATCACCCTGACACCGCGCCCTTCGAGGTTGCGGGCAGTAAGCGGGCCGATACCGCTCAACCCACCGGGGCCGAAGTCCACGGCATGAGTCGCGTCATTTGGGAAACCGGTTGCGACCGTCCAGTGGATCGGCTGGGTGAATATTTGCTCGCAGAGAGACTTGGTGATCGACTCGCTCTGTCGCAGATCAGAGCCTGTAGAGAGGATAAGTAAGGTGCGACGGTCAGGATATAGTACCACGAACCATCTTCCGTATGGTACACGGGAATTCCCAATTCCTCTCCCTTCCACAACTCCTCGCCCGCTAAATCCTCGCTGCACATCCTCTCGGTGACGCCCGTCAGGTAGGGGCTGTGATACGGAACATTGACGACGAGGAACCGTACTGAAAATACGGGCTTGCGCTGGGAGAACGGGATTTTGCTCTGGTCCAGCCCGCTAGGCGCGCGCACCTTGCGCAGGTGCGTCACTAACCCGTACAGAGCTTTCGCAGGGCCGGTAACCACGAATGCTTTGGGACCGTTGTGCAGCGAGACGTATAGCTTGGAGTTGTCGGCGAGGTGCTTGTTCGTCTTGTTGATGTGCACCTCGAGGTCCTTCAGGGAGAGACCGGTTACCGCGAGCATGGGCGAAGGCGCGCCCTCGCCGCCCTCAATGGAATCTTGAACAATGTGCGGCTCGAGCGCAACCACCGGGAACGCTTCTTGGCCACGCAGGCCGCAGAAGAACAGCCATTTCAAGGCTTTGCGAGAGTTCTCGTAGAACGACTCTAGCGTCGTTGAAGCGGCTATGGCAACGGCAGACACGACACCTTGTGAGTGCCCGGTGGCACCCTTCAGCGCGTCCCGCAGCTCGCCAGGACTCAAGCGGGATGTCCGGCATACAACGAAGTACTGGGTGAGTTGCGTCAGGCCAATGAGAGGCAACGACAGGGGGATCGACGCGAGGTATGCGGTGGAGGGTCGCGTCGCGCTGCCATCGAGCCAGGAGACTACGTCCAAACCATGTGTGTAGAATGCCGTGGATTCAGAGGCTGCTGCGAGGGGAAGGAGGACCTTGCTGGTCACGTCTGCCAGGAAGGGGGCCACGTAGGGCTTGTACATATCATAGAGCGCTTGGAGCTCATCGAAGTAGACTTCATTAGCGCCCTGTCCACCGAACAAGGCGTAGATAGATGCGCGGCCCTCCTTGGCCGCGGAGAATAGTGCTGAATTAGACGAGCGCGGGATGTCGCTGACGCTCTGCGCCTCGAGAGCTGCGATAGTCTGGTAGTAGGATGCGATTACGGTCCTGCGGGAGTCGGTATCGTACTTTGCGGTGAGCGTGTGGATGTCCTTGTCGCTCAGGTAGGACGCAGTAAAATGCTTGAGCGCGTGGAAGAGCACGGACGTGCGTGCCTTCTTCGAGTCGCACTCCTCGTTGAGCTTCTGGGCAGTGAAGCCAAGGAAGCGGGCGAACAGCTCGACCGTCGCCTCTATCTCGTTCTCGAGCTCTATGGTGTTGTCTATGGCGTCCTGGGTCTTTTGGTGGTGCACGAACTCGTCTCTGAGCACCTCGGCGGCGATCCACTGGTCGGTCTCGGTAGACACTGGGATCGTTAACTGCCCGACGCGTCAGCAAACGCCAGCAACCCGTCTTAAAACAAACAACTCACTCTAATGGGCCCGCTATGGATGACGACGGGGCGTATGTGTATCTCGTGGTCGTCGTGGCGAACGGCATGGCCGTTGGGTGCAGTCATGATGGTCGGTGTCGTGTCCACGACGTACAGGGCAACCGACAAGTACTGTTACGGTGCCAGCGACCGCTCTGCAGTATTTTTTATACGAGCCTCAGTCTTAGCGCCCCCAGCCCCAAACTTTTTGGCGTGGCCCCAGGAATGTCCCGGTATTATTAATCACGTGATAGTACGGCCGTCAACGCCGGTCAAATCTAGGGTGCGGTGTAAAAGTCGCTCATTATTTACACTGTTATAAACTGCTGTTAATAACAGGTTAATAACATGTTATTAACAGACCCCTCTAGGCAAGGCCAATTTGGGTGTTAAAAACCCCCCCTATCGGCAGCCTGGAATCCACCATGCACCGGTAGAGGACCGTACCCGTAAGTCAAATATCACTGGGACATCATGTTGCAAAGACCCCCTAATGTACTTCAGCTTGCAAAGTGCACGTCAAACAGCTCCCGGAGAGTGCAGTGGAGGCCTACCAGGCATTTTAAACTGCAAAAGTGTTTTTAACAATGTTGATATGTCTTTTTAACATGTAATTAACCCGTTTCAAACTAAATGTTATTAACTGTTAATAACCCTGTTAAAAAGGGCTTCGGAGCGCGCCATGTTATTAACATATGTTACAAAGTCCTGACGACTTATTCACCGCACCCTAGTCAAATCGCGGTGATTG
>NW_006920421.1:884335-912755 GCF_000344685.1 Gloeophyllum trabeum ATCC 11539 | reverse complement strand
CGGTGTAAAAGTCGCTCATTATTTACACTGTTATAAACTGCTGTTAATAACAGGTTAATAACATGTTATTAACAGACCCCTCTAGGCAAGGCCAATTTGGGTGTTAAAAACCCCCCCTATCGGCAGCCTGGAATCCACCATGCACCGGTAGAGGACCGTACCCGTAAGTCAAATATCACTGGGACATCATGTTGCAAAGACCCCCTAATGTACTTCAGCTTGCAAAGTGCACGTCAAACAGCTCCCGGAGAGTGCAGTGGAGGCCTACCAGGCATTTTAAACTGCAAAAGTGTTTTTAACAATGTTGATATGTCTTTTTAACATGTAATTAACCCGTTTCAAACTAAATGTTATTAACTGTTAATAACCCTGTTAAAAAGGGCTTCGGAGCGCGCCATGTTATTAACATATGTTACAAAGTCCTGACGACTTATTCACCGCACCCTAGTCAAATCGCGGTGATTGACAGGCACCTCCGACTCCGTTTGGCCTCCGTTCCGTCGACACACCGCAGAGCGTCGCCGTAGACACTGATCTGCATGTATAACTTGTAACTATCGCTCTGTATATTCTAGTTCATTTTTGGCGAATATCCTCAGTGTTGCCGCCTTTACCGACGTTTTTACTCTAAAATAACCTCCGGCGCGAGCCCATTTACCTCAACAGAACCCGCGAAGAGCAGCAACAAATCAAATTCACAGTCCGAGGCTGATAACACTGCCCATCAACAAAAGATAAGATCGCCCCGTCCCAGACTCTCCGTCCATCATCTTCCGCTGCCCGTATCACCCCTCGCCTCCCGCTCGACCTCGTAGATCTCCTGCACGCCTTCCCTAAAGTAGACGACGTTGTACTCCAGCAGCCCCCGCCGCGTCTCGTAAACCGCCGTCGGCAGCACCGACAGCAGTGCCAGCTGGGGCGTGACGAGGTGGTACGTAAGCGTCGTACCCGAGGATGCCGCTGAGAGAGATGTCGATGCGCTGGGGTAGAACAGCTCTTTCGATTGATGGACTTGAGGGAGCAGCTGGGCTGGGGGTGTCGTGGGCGAGGCTTTGCTGGAATGGGAGGACTGGGCTGGGGTTGAAGGAGCGGGGGATGCACTGGGAGGACTGGGAGGGGGAGGTTTCCGCGATCGAGGTGGACTGGCCGTTATAGACCTGAACGGGGGGTCAGCAGCGGAACTTGTGGACAGCGGTATATAACCGGACGCACTTGTACAGTGGGCCAAATGCGTATAGCATCTGTAAGTAATCACAACACAAATTATGAGTAGCGGTGTCAACCGGCGATGCGTCAGTAGCAACGTATAGCCGGGAGTGAACGTCGAAGAGGAATGCTTTGGATGACTGTGAGTTCTGGAAATAGCCCTATCAATGGAGCTCCGGTGGAAACAAGGAAGGACAGCCTACAGCGCAATAGACGTTCAGGAGCTCCTCCATATACGGCAGAGAATCGATCAGCTTGTGAAGTACCCGAGAAAACGCCTCGTGTATTGTATGGTCGTAGACAGAAGTCAAGTAGAAGTTGAGCGGTATCTGGTCGTATTCCGCGTCGAACAATTCTTCCAGCACCCTTGTCTGGATGTGGCGGAAGTGCTCTGAGGCCAGCCGTATGAGACGCTGCCACGATGATGAATCACGAAAGGGATACCCTTACCGTACTTGAGATCCTCCGGGAGTGCTTCAGATTTGTGCACGAAGACCTCGATGTTCAGGTCGGGATTTTCAGAGGCGGCTGCCACAACGTATTCGAGGAGCCTCGCAATAGGGGATTGATACATGTCCTACCAACCAGAACGTGCATTAGGTCAGCTGCGCTCTTCGATGCCACCGACACTTCCCGTACATGGATGTCTATGATGAACACCAAGGCCGAGAACTCCGCTAGCGATGTCCCAAGTGTCTCTGGTGTTGTATTCCATGGACAGTCCCATATTTCAAGGGGGATAACGGTACTGAGACAGGGTAAGTCGTCAGTGAGCGCTCTTCAGACCCGCCACGCACTCGTAGTGATACTTCGTCAACCTGGTAGTCGTCTCGATGTAGAACGTCTCCTTCGGCTCCATGCCATTGAACAAGACCTCGTATATCGACGTTTTACCGCAGCTGCCTTGCGTAGTGTCAAACTTCTATAGCGTATCCAGCCCCTGTACACTTCACGTACCGGCGCAGCCCAGTCAGTAACACTTTCGTTCGGATAACGCTATCACTCCCGACTCCGTTTCCGTTCGCGGCTTTCGGTTGCGGTGCTGACGGCTTCGGAGGCATCGCTCGAGCGACCCTGGGTAGGTCAGGCTAATGGAAAGGCTAGTCCTTGGATTTGAGAGGAGATAAAACTATGTAGACTGAGTGTGGAAGACTAGCTTTCGCACTAGCAGCAGCTCAGGTCCTACGGTGACTTCGGTAGATCTCGATCGACCACTACTGTATGACGCACGTGCTCGGCACAGCCCGCAAGTAAGGACTCCTCTCAAGCTTGAGTGACTTGGACGCGACGATCTCTTCTTCACCTCGCCCTTCACGCGACATATCCTAGCCCTGCGCTGACTACTTACCTACACGATCTTCCACCCAATTTACAACGCCTGTATGATGTCACTGTCCTCGCCACGCCCGATGGTCACATCCTCCTTCACCAGCGCGTCCTGGGCCGTATAAGAGACCCCCTCCCTGGGCGACGCCCCTTCTTCCACCCCCATCATCCCACCGCCACTCGCCCACCATGTCCCGCATCGTAGAGGCACTCAAAGAGACTGCTACTGGCATCACCAATACGGCCAAGATTGCGGACTTGCAGCGTAACACCATCGACCCTGCAAACACGCCCGCCAAGGGTCAGGCCACCGATTTCGGCGTCTACATCTCAGACACCGACAATTGGTACGCATATACTCACTCGCTTCCCATCTTACCGACTATATGCGTGCATACAGGCTCAAAGCGACGGAAGGTACGACCACTGGACCGTCCCTGCTCGAAGACCACATCGCTCGCGAGAAGGTTTCCCGTTTCGACCACGAACGTATCCCGGAACGCGTCATCCATGCCCGCGGTACAGGTGCTCATGGATACTTCAAAGTCTATGATGACCGTGCTGCAAAGTATACGCATGCGAAGGTCCTGACCGATGCTTCTCGGGAGACGCCTGTCTTCGTGCGGTTCAGTACAGTGCAAGGCCCTCGCGGGAGCGCTGTACGTTTTTCGTTTCTTCATAATGTATACGCCCGATGCTGACTTTGCGCGCAGGATACTGTCAGAGACGTTCGGGGTTTCGCAGTAAAGTTCTACACCGAGGAAGGAAACTGGGATATTGTCGGAAATGACATCCCGATCTTCTTCATCCAAGATGCTATGAAGTTTCCGGACCTCGTACACGCGGTCAAACCAGAACCTCACAATGATGTCCCGACTGGCCAGAGTGCCCATAATAATTTCTGGGACTACGTTGGACTCCAGCCGGAAGGCAAGTCAAGGCATCGTCCCAGCCACATCACTCCTACTAAAACTTGTCTCGTAGCATCTCATATGATTATGTGGGTCATGTCCGATCGTGGAATCCCTCGGTCCTTGCGTATGATGCAAGGCTTTGGCGTCAACACCTGGACACTGCACAATGACAAGAACGAGCGGTTCTTCGTCAAGTTCATCTGGACACCTGAGCTCGGGGTACACAGCTTTGTCTGGGATGAGGCTCTGAAACTTTGCGGACAGGACCCCGACTTCCACCGGAAAGATCTCCAGGAGGCGATCGAGAACGGAGCCTACCCCAAGTGGAAGTTCGGTATCCAGGTCCTACCGGAATCTCGAGAGCACGAGTTTGACTTCGATATTCTCGATGCTACCAAAGTATGGCCTGTGGAGCAAGTACCGATCGAGTACATCGGTGAGATGGTCTTGAATCGCATGGTAGACGAATACTTCCCCGAGGTAGAGCAAGTCGCGTTCTGCACCTCCCATGTCGTTCCTGGCATTGGCTTCAGCGACGACCCGCTTCTTCAGGGGAGGAATTTCTCGTACTTCGATACCCAGATAAGCAGATTGGGCATCAACTGGCAGGAGGTAAGGTCATTGTCTGGGAACTGTCCTTCTTATTCACGCCTTGCAGCTCCCTATCAACCGCCCACTCTGCCCCGTCTTGAACAACCATCGGGATGGCAAGTCGAGGCACAAGATCACTAAGGGAACCATCAATTACTGGCCCAACCGCAAGGGCGTCCTTGCCCCAGTGCCGCACCACCAAGGCGGATATGCAGAGTGTGTTTGCACGCTTCCGAGCGCTATACGCCACTCACTTACGTTTATTCAAGGTACGCCCAAAAGGTCGAAGGCATGAAGCAACGCGTTCGAGGGGCGAAATTCCAGGAGCATTACAGCCAGGCTCAGTTGTTCTATAATTCTCTCGCTCCCCACGAGAAAGCGCACCTGAAGAACGCCATAGGCTTCGAGCTTGACCACTGTGACGATCCCGATGTATACAAACACTATACCAAAATTCTCAATAATGTGGATTTCGACCTTGCCAAGGAGATTGCTCACAAGGTCGGCGGCATTGTTCCCGATGCTCCTGCGCGACCCAACCACGGGAAGACAAGTGCTCTCCTCTCCCAGACCGACTTCATGCCCGATGAACCTACCATCAAGACTCGCCGCATCGCTATACTTGCTGCGGATGGATTCAACGGCCCGGAGGTACTGGCGATCCGTGCAGCTCTCAAAGCAGGTGGTGCTACCACTTGGCTCATCGGTCCGCGTCGCGGGAAGGTCTATCCCGCCGGACAGAAGGTTGGAGAGGGAGAAGGTATGACGGCAGATCACCACTTTGAAGCCCAAAGGTCTACCATGTTCGATGCTTTGATCATCCCATCTGGAACGGAGCATGCTGCCTCCTTGGCCAAGGATGGACGGATCGTTCATTGGGTGCGGGAGGCGTTCGGTCACTGCAAGGCTATCGGCGCCATTGGCGAAGGTGTTACGTTCATCCGGGACGCTTGCGCCCTCCCTGGCGTCGAACTGCAGCCTGCGCCTAATAGCGAGGTCGTCCTGTCGTCTTACGGGGTTGTCACTACTGGTAAATACGACGCGCCCGCTGCCCCCGGGGAACTCTTCAAGATCGCAAAGTCGGAGAAGGATTTCATCTCCAACTTCGCGTTCGAGGTCAGCAAGCACCGGTGCTACGAGCGAGAGCTCGATGGTCTGACGTCTCAGGTGGCATATTGAGGGGTAGTGCTCTAGGACTAGGTCCATCAGTTTCTCTTTCTTCCTTGTCTTTTGCTCTTGGGTGGGCTGAATTCGGACCGTTGGCGCAACGGGCCGTATTTGGGGCGCGTGTTGTAATTTGATGTCCTCTGCTCTCGTGACCTAGTGCTATCCTCTGTTCGAACTTCCTCTATACAAAGAATGCACACGGAGGCAACGATTCTCGCCGTGGGCGTGCATGTTCGCGGATGGCTGCTGGGCTTAGATCGGACCGGCGTTCTCTCTTGAACTTACTTCTGAACTCGGTACCGTGTCGAGATGGGAACTTTGAGGAACCACTTCGTCGCGCATCTGGACCAGCTCGGTCCCGAGTGCCATGCTTCCGCAGGTTCTCTTTCTGATGCGGGGATCCCCACCTTGTCAGTTGCACCGCAGGTGCCTCAGGCTGATTGTTGCTTTATTAATGGATTCGGATGCCCTGATTGTGAGGTGCAGAGCACCCATTTCCGTTATCGATTTTGCCCATTTACAGACGAAAGTTACCATCGCAACATCATTCGGGGCAGTCTTCAGCTTTTCGCTCGTGGTCACGTACTTTTGACTGCAGGCTATCCGACGACCGGCCCCGTATCCTCGACTTGAAAGGAATTAGAACGGTTGTACCTGAAGAAGGCCTGACGCCGGTCCTGTAACCTTCCGTTGGACTTTGGACCTAAATCAGTGGAAGACATACGTGCCACATGCATGATATTGACCGGTCCGCCATGAAGGAAGGATCCCTCTTCTCGTGTCCCCCAGGTAGCTTTAAAACGGGGGTGAGTTGGGGCATGGCTCTCCAGTGTACTCGACACATTTTAGCCCCCTCCGCTGGAAAATCTGCAAGGTAGAACTCTCGACGATCACCGCCAGCGTTGGTCTCGCGGCCATCGGTAGTGTCCTCTTGGCTGCGTCCGTCAGCGCAGACGTTGTCACCATCCCGACCTCGTCGTTCGACAACACCGCGAACCTCGAGAAATACTGGAACTACAACTACCCGTGGGGTGACACCCACAACGGAGGTGATACCTTTCTGCTCCCCTTTATCTACCCGCTGACGGTAATATTAATCCTGCACCAGCCGCGCGCATGGTCGCCACCGCGGACCACGTCAGCGCGTCCGTGGGCGTGCTCACGCTGACCGCGCAGCCGTACTCGGGCGACTCCAAGTCGGGGATCAAGTACCACTCGGGCACGATCTACGCGAAGGAGCAGGTGAACGTCGACGGGTCGAGCGCGGTGGGGTACCAGGTCGAGGGCGAGTTCGTCTCGCCGACGGCCAAGGGCACCTGGCCCGCGTTCTGGCTGAACGCGGCGAGCGGCTGGCCGCCCGAGTCGGATATCGCGGAATGGAAGGGTAAGTGCGGTGTGGTAATTTGAAGGGGAGGTCGTGCTGATGTGGGCATGTGGGTGGTAGGCAACGCGAAGTTATGGTTCAACACGTTCGATACGTCCAGGCAGGTTGCGAGCAAGATCGTAGACTGGCCGACGGACGGGAACTATCACGCCGCGAAGGCGGTCCTGAGGACCATCCCGGGGAATAGTAAGGATCTGGGCATCTCGTATTACTTGGACAACAAGCTCCAGGCTACGCACACCGCTGCGGGGAAAGGCTATGAATCTGTAAGTAGTTTAGACTGATGGATTATTCGCTTACCACCTCGCACGTCGTCCAGCATCATTGATTTGCAGGTACGACTGGCCCTGATTTCCCCCTCTCGACTTTACTCACCTTTGTCCAGATGGAAGGCAGCTCGGGGTCGCCTGGCCCCACCGGTACCACCACCTTCAAGGTCCGGAATGTCAAGATGACTAAATTGACTGATTGAAGATACCGTCCCGCTTTTCCATTTCCCGAAAATTTCTTTGACTTTGATTGAGCTTGGATGTCTGTAACGTACCGTTTTCAAACAGAATCTCGATTGGATGCACTTTGTATGATGGGAAATGAAGTGTGAGCGTTATTTATAACTCCGGCGGCCCCGAGGAGGACGCGATCATGACAAAGATCTTGTGAAGATCTGGGCTGGGCTGTGTTTTGCTTCCGTTGTCGAAGAACAAGAACATTGCTCACGGCCATGCTCCGCTTGCATTTGCTTCTGTTCTGCAGGCCTCGAGGCAATTGCGCTGGCGGTGGCGGTGGCTTGTTCCTCGCTGACCGGTCGGTGTCTTCGAAGCTCCTAACGTAATCACTGCGATTAATTGAGGCACACGTGATCTTAAGCTATATTAGCCCAGTTGCGGCTGGTTGGTAAAGTCGTCATGGATCCCCAAAGCAGATAGCTGCCCTCGCCTTGAATGATTAAAGCTCGCGCGTACCTTGTCAGGCCCGGCTCCAATTATAGTGCGCTTCCTCCAGCGCACCGCTGACTGAGCCCAGCGGAACGGCCTCCTACAAATCAGCCGCCTGCTTCATCCCGCCCGCAATCAACCGCAATCATCCATCGCAAGCTGGGCTCCCTGCTTCTAGTACGTCCCCACAGTTCTGTACCCAAAGACGCGTATTCTGCGATGCTAATTGACACTATCAGCTCACGCGCAGTCCTCAAGAAGACAACGAAGTCCTTGGCGTTCGGTACTTTGGCAAACAGGCAAGTATATCACGGGCAGTCTGCGTCGTACAGAATTAGACGCTTAACCACCGTCCAGCGCTGGCAATGGCTACGAGCGGGTCTCCACAGGCGCCGCCGCCACCCATGGCCAAGCTCCCAGTCGAACTGCTGCGTCGCGTTTTCGTCGCAGGCTTTAATGACGACATTGACGAGTATCATATCAGGAAGTTCGGCCGCGCGCGCTTCGAAGTCCTCGTCTCCCATGTTTGCCATCAGTGGAGGGAAGTAGCTATCAGCACTGCGGAGCTCTGGACGTGCATACGTCTCGCCAAAGTCAAGGACCTCGCGCAGGCGCGGGAGTATCTGCGCCGCGCGAAGAAGCGCCTGCTCGACATCGTCGTCGACTCTGCGGCCGCTGAGGAGCACGTCCCTGGTGTGACCCTCTCGCGGGGCGAGTTCTGCGACGTCTTCGACATCATCTCGCCCCACGTCGCGCGGTGGCGCACGTTCATCCTCAAAGTGCGCGATCAGACCTGTAAGGCGTGGGCGAGGACGCTGACCTCGTCCTGCGGGCCCGCGCCGGCGCTCGAGACGCTCGAGCTGTACCACATCCAGAAGTGGCGCTCGGAACAGACCCTCGCGTCATCCATATCACTACTCCCGGTAACCATCTTCGACGAGTTCCTGCCCCGGCTGCGGAACGTGTCTTTTATTGGCGTCAACCTAGTTTGGGACCGCACCCCTTATCTTCGTAGACTGAAGAAGCTGCAGTTCGCCACGCATGCCGAGGATGTGCGCCCCACGTACCAGGTATGGACCCGCATCCTGCGCGCCTCGCCGGAGCTCGAGAAGCTACGCCTGAACTACTCCGGACCCCAGTCGAGCGGTACCTGGGACGCCGAGCCGATACCCCTACCTTGGCTGCGCGAGCTCTCTTTAGAATGCATGGAGTCCGGCTATTTATGTCGGTTGCTCGATCACTTAAGCCTTCCCCGCCTTCGTCACCTGCATCTCGAATTGGACGAGGACGAGGAGGATTACAACACCTTCGTCAACCATATCAGCAAGCCTGACGCACCTGCATTCGGTAATCTCCGGTCGCTGCACATCACGGCCCTCGATTGCACTGCAGAGACGTGGCGCAGGCTCTTGCTTTCGGTGCCGAACCTGACCGGGCTCGAAGTTAATTTCCGGCGGGTCAATGACGCTCTATTCGGGGAGCTCCGAGGAGGAGAGTACGATAGCGACAGCGACGACGCACGTTCCACAGTCACGGTGTACGACCTCGAGCCGCCCCCTTCCCCGGACGAGGACATAGTCCTCCCCCGCCTCCAATGGTTCAAGTCGACCGGCCTGGATGGGGCTGAGTTATGGGGCTTCAAAGAATACAGGGAAAGCATAGGCCATCCCATACGGCACTTTGTAATCGCGATGGACGACAGGGATGTGTACACGCAGAAACTCGAAGGGTGCCCGCACGTCCGCGTGTCGTATTTCACGGAGGAGGACGAGGAGGCGGTTTCTTATGAGATAGACGCGAGCAGTGACGAGGACTTGGACGAGCAATAGACCGCTTTTATACACGCCGGGTGTATTCTTTTGCCGATAATTACCTCTTGGTCGAGCCGTTCTTAAGGCTATATGATTCCTGTGACGACGTCGTATTGGAGGCTGCGCACCTTTTATAGGAATCTTGGTATTCGTATTATGTCTAAAATATCTTCTTGATCTCTTCGACGACCGCGAATAAGATGCACAAGCTGTGAAATATATGGGCATATGGGGCATGGATATCCGGTATTTGTCAGGCCGTGTCTGAAATCTTTCGTGACCGTTCTCTGACTTGATCTGTAATCTTCGTACCATCGCCAGCGACGCTACGCATAACTCAAACTGACATTTGCGCGGAAGGTTATCGGCTAATGGAACAAACTGGGTGAGCGGGTGGGTGGGGGAAAGTGATAAACTCAGCCTTCGGTGGTCATGGGGCGCCATTGAGATTGTATGGATGAACGCCGTCACCACGATACCCTCGCATTTTAATGAGGCCTTGGTAAGCATCATGAGATATCAGACAGCTACCGAGGTATATTTGTGGGCGTGGGGGGCACCGGAGAGCGTAAGTCGTCGGATGAGCGGTGACCCAGGAAAGGGGGGCACGGGTGCCCACCTTTTGGAAAGACAGCACATAGGACGGGGAGTAGAGCCGTAGGACGAGGACCAAGCTGCCAGATACAATGGAATCTGTCTCGCAGTCGCACATGATGGCCGGTTAATGAGCCCCGGAGTTATGTTATGTTCATAGCGGTCTGACCGGCAACTCCCCTTTCCTGCAGTGATATAATACCCTCGATTGTTCTGCGCGCATCATGAGTGCGGATAAGGCCGTGGGTGTTCTGAATGAATCAGCGAGAACCTTCATATTGCATTACCTCGCTGATACCCATGTCAGTGCCGGTGGGAAAACAAAGCCATGACGGCATAGCACAGAAGCCATACGCTTCATCTCACTGCGCTTCATCCCACCTCCAGGCCAGCTCGTCAGTAGTTCAGGGGCAACCAGGTTGAAAGTCGACCGGTGACCCTGACAGCGCGTTCGTAAAAGCCAGCCGGAATGGGAGTAGAGCCTAAGGTCTTCAGTTCGGGCTCCATATGACACAACTAGAAATGACCTGGAGTGTCAACAAAATAGAGCAGATATCTGAGCAGCTGCTACATACCAAGCTATTGCCACATCGGCATGCCACATCTCGGAAGTTAACACGGCCACGTGGTCTTAGAAGGGACGGCCGGTTTATTCCCCAGCAGGAAGAACTTGAATCGACCACCCCTGAGTACGACATAGATCGCCGGCCCAGTCTGCCTGAGATCTTCCGTGCATTTCCAAAACCCAAATATACCTCCAATACTCCGCTCAGATAGGAAATACGAAGACCGAGGCAGCGAGAACGCAGTTGGAACGCGTCAAGCTCGAGTCATGATGATGTCTTCCAAGCAAGCCACCGTTGTACTGTCGCGCACGACGGCTTATCTGCCTCGTCAATAGTTACATTAAATTATTCTTCATACAAACAGACCAAATATCGTACAGACCTGCCATACTATCACTGTCTCTGGATCCATAAGAAAGGTATGTAATGCATCGAGCCGCGACCGATCACCCTTCCGTACCTAGCACCTGTATTACCGAGTCAAATATGGCTCTGGGTTTCAGCAGCATCTTCCTCGCCTCAACGGCCTTGCCACCCTCGTTAGCCCTCCGGACGGTAGTGCATCTCACCCCAAGCTCTGTCGTACACAGTACTCTGCCTCGCGTAGGCGCGCCGTACTCCGCGAACGAGTCGATCATGTCCTCGGCGTCGTACGGCCTCCCAGGGTCGACCGTGAGGAACTCGAAGTTGGTCGACATGATCTCCTCTTTAGTGACCCGTGCCAACTTGCACGCCGCCTGCACGATTCTGCGGATCTGCGGGGCGAAGCGGTTTTTCAGTGCCTCCTTTGAGGACACAGACACGGAACATTTGCCGGCAGTCATGATGTCTGCACACAACTGGAATATTACGTCCACAAGCTCTTCTACCGCTTGTTCTTCCAGGCGAGGGTGCAGAACGTGGATGTATCTGTGAGTCAGAGCGCGCCATCGTGAAGACACAGGCTGAGGTTCTGAGAACGTATAACTTAGTGAGGTGTACGCATAGCCAGAGTGTAACTCACCGCAGGATCGTATCTGCAGATATATTTGAGCAAAAAAGGCATCGGGCTTTAATGGCAGTCCGACGCAAAAGGAAGAGAAACAGCGTGCTGTGCAGACTATAACGGCAGCTTGCAGTGCGAACTGCACGAGGATGGGGTCTTGTGAATGATTCCGAGTGGACAGGACGCGCGCCAGCCCTTCTCCTAGACGGGAGGCAGTGGCGATGGTAGCCTCTCTGCACTTGGCAGGCGGCGGCTTAGCAGAATAGTCGGCTAGACACAGCTCTGCAGCGGATGCAGCGTATTGCAGCACCTCAGAATTGAGATCCTGCACGGCCTGGATGACCTGAGCGCCCGACCAGGCATCAGTCTTCGTCATGAACGTCTCTGCGCTTTGCAGCCGGGCGCGTTGTTCTTCGAACGCCAGACTGGTAGGCGACATGGACAGCAGATCCAGCCCATGAACGTCTTGTATTTGCCTGGAGTATCGCAGGCTGGCTCTATCCTCGTCTATCGAGTGTTTTGATCCCTGCTTGTCGTTGTGCGTCTTGCCAGCTCGTCCATGTTTCAAATTGTGGGCGATGGCGGGCGATTGAGTCCGATCGATGAGCAGCCTGTCCCGCTCCTTCTTCAGCCTGTCAAGTTCTTTATCTCTCGCCCTCACCATCTCCCTCATCTCCTGCAGCGTCTTTTCGAGTCTCCCGCAGCGCTCCTCCAGTGTCACGACCTGCACCCGCAGCCGTCCCACCTCATCTTTGGCCAGGTCGAGCTCATAAGCCATGCCCACGACGTTCCGGTCGCTGATCGGGGTTTGAGACGCGCAATAATGCCGGCGCTCGGTCGCCAATTTGAGACGGAGGGATGCGCACTCACGAGTCAGTTTGTTGACGGGATCAGCGGTGGGCTGTTCGCTCCTCCCGCGAACAGACCTCTGTCGTCTAGTAAAGGCCTCAGCTTGCCCGACGGTGCGATTTTGCCGATGCAAGGAGGGGTTACGAAATTGCCAATATTCGACGGAAGGCAGGAAAGGGTCTCCAGGACCGGGATTGGCGTCTGCTGGGAACATAGTCGGCAGATTTGTAGCGATAACCTAGACGGTACATAATGACGGATCTTGATTTTTATTTCTGCCCTCGTCGTGTAGTGCGGCAGAGGCCTGTAATGCACAGAGACTCCCTAAACAAGGTCCGGTGGATCTGCACGCGGCGTCCTCGCTGCAAACGCGTGCCTGTATGCCGTCCTGCGTCCCCCTGCCTGCTGCATCTGATGTCGCTTTCTATGGATATGCTTGGGAAGGCATTTGCTTCTCCGCGAAGACAGCCTTCCCGAACAATGGCCTGGCCAGATGAGGATTGAAAGAAATGGCAGCCTCGTGTCTATCATTTTGCATCGACCGAATACACCAGCGATACGCATATATATCACCTTCTCGCCTCTTTATCACCTTTCCTCTTCTCCGCATACGTCTCTAGCACCAACCCTAGTGTGGCCAGCGGTACCACACCAAAGCGATGTCAGACACCAGAAAACCCTACAGAGGCACTAGCCGTTCCTTAGCCATAGCACTCGATGTGGGAACAACATTCAGCGGCGTGTCATATGCGATCCTCGAGCCAGGCGAGGTTCCCAAGATACATGGGGTAACGAGGTATGGTTTATCACATATTGCATGAGGCAGGCTGGTCCAACGCGACATATATGCAGATTCCCCGGTCAAGAACATGTGGCCGGCAATTCCAAGATCCCCTCGATCATATACTATGATAGAGAGGGCAAGATGATGGCTGCCGGAGCCGAGGCAGAAGGTGCATCTGTCGAAGCGCAGGCAGAGGATGAAGGGTGGACGAAAGCCGAACTGTAAGAATGAACAGACATTGCACGTCTATGATAACTTAAATCGCGCAGGTTCAAGTTACGATTACGTCCGAAGACCATGAAGCTGCAGATGAACGGCATGCGGCTAAGTCCTCTACCCAACAAGAAAACACCCGTTGAGGTCTTCGGTGACTTCCTGGGTTATTTGTTCCGCTGTACGCGGAGCTTTATCGAGGACACCCATGCAAACGGCCCTGCGCTCTGGCGAAACGTCAAGCACGACATTCAGTTCGTCCTCAGTCATCCGAATGGCTGGGAAGGCGCTCAGCAGACGAAGATGCGGCGCGCAGCCATATACGGCGGATTGATTCCAGATACGGACGAAGGAAAGGCGCGCATACGGTTCGTGACGGAGGGTGAAGCTAGTTTGCACGCATGCGTCCTGAACGGATTGGCTGCCGATGTCCTGTCGGTGCGTGATTTCCCTGTGTGGCAGCTCGAAGGGAGAGGTAGTTGACGTCATGCAATATAGGATCCATCAGGACATGGTTTCATAGTAGCGGATGCAGGAGGTGGGACACTGGACATCAGTTCATATGCGATACGTGGTACATCTCCGCTGGTGATCGAGGAGATAGCCCCACCAGACTGTAAGTTAGTACCGACGCAGCCGCAGAGGAGATCACTTATATCAGTCGATAGGTATCTTCGCGGGCTCCGTATTTGTTAGTCGACGAGCGAGAGCCTTCCTCGAAGGTAATTTCCGAACACGCCTTCCTCAGGCGAAAGTATATTAACTTTCTGCTTAGAGAAACTGAAGAACTCGAAATATGGCACCCCAGACTCTTTGGACCATATCACTCGCCGTTTCGACGAGACAACCAAGAGACTGTTCAGAGACAAGAAAGATACTCAATTCATTCCGTTTGGCTCTCCTCTCGACAAGGACTTATCAGTCGGCATACGAGGAGGTCAGCTGAAGCTGAGCGGGTGAGTTTACCGTCCTTGATGGATTTGCAGTATCTAATCGCCCGTACGAAGGGAGGAGGTAGCTCGGCTATTTGAACCGTCGATAGAGGCGGCTGTGCAGGCCATCAAGTCCCAAATGCAGGCTTCTACCGGAGTAGTCAAGGTCCGTGCATTCAGGTGTTAAATGCGGCTAGGTAATGATTCACCTCTCTCTGCCAGTCTGTTTGGCTCGTGGGCGGTTTTGCGGCAAGCCCGTGGCTCTTCGGTCAATTGGTAGAACGATTGGCGCCTCTGAACGTGACTGTCAGCCGACCCGACAGCCAAACGTGAGTATATGCCATAGTAGTGTTCTCGACACACTGAACAAACTGTGTTGATAGATCGAAGGCGGTTGCTGACGGTGCCATTGGATTCTACTGTGACCACCACGTCTCTGCTCGCATGTCCAAGTTCATGTACGGTGTTGAGTACCTCCGGGAATTCGATCCTCACGACCCGGATCACGTCGCCCGCCAGCACAGGATGTGTGAACTTCCATCCGGCCCCAAATTGCTTCTTGATGCGTTCGACTGCATTTTAGCACGGGTATGCCTCATTTTGATCAATTGGAGATAACTGTGACTTACTCTAATCTCTAGAGCGTGCGTGTCAAAGAATCAACAGTCTTCAGCAGAAAGTACTGCACAGAACTCACGAGTCTCTCGACGCTCTCTGTCTTTGAGGTTGAGATCTGGTGTTACCGAGGCGGTGATGTTGTTCCTAAGTGGATCCTGCGCGATTCAGGTACGTGTTCCTCTGACAGAAGCACTACCGAGGGACATCGTGCTAATGCAGGTCTATAGATGTATTCTCCACGTTGTGTATTGTCCGAGCAGACCTCTCGCCCTTGGCTGGAAGTGCGCAACCCAAGCAAGGGAAGAACGGCAAGACGTACTGGACCATCGTGTTCAGCATCGAGATTCATTTCGGCTTGACCGAGTTTAAAGCCAGAATCAAATGGGTCGATAACGTGCGTCCTTGTCTTCTTCCCGAATAACATAAACTCACGCAGGGCCTGATCCAGGGCAAGACAAGATAGTAAGTATCATGCTTCTAGACGATTTTGGAGCTTAACGTTCCCTGTTCAACAGCGGACCAGCATCCATTATCTACAATGAGAGCGGTCACCGTGCAGATGAGGATGGCTCGGACAATATGGAAGATGATGTTGCTACTGTGCTGTCCCGGGCACCGTCTGCTTCGGCCTCACCTTCAGCGTCGAGGGAATCCGTCGCCTCCGGGACCAGGAGCAGCAGAACTACGCCTCCTGAAGCTGCGAGCGCTAACGGGGCGTACTTAGGGGTGCCCCGCAGCACTCCGTCCCGGGGCACATTATCCCGCCACACTAGCCATGAACGTCAACCGTCAGTCTCACGTGCCCCGTCAAACCTTGGCCAGTTTGAGGTCGAAAGCGCCAGGCCTGTCCAGAAGGTCGATAGCGTAGGCAGTGAAGCAGCACGATCCATGGACAAAGGCAAGGCCAAAGAGACTCCAAGATCATCTCGTCGCTCCAGTCAGTCGACCTCGGCAAGTGGTGGTCTCAGTGCTACGCTGTCAGCTGTATGGGGAGCAGTCACTTCTTCACCTGTTATCGCAGAGTCGCCGCCCAAAGCTTCGCCGAGGCCTGCCGAGGCTGCTATCAACACCAACCTGTCACGGACGATCTCGCAATCAGCAGAGAAGACGGAGAGTCCTGTTTTGCCCCCAGGATCAGCTGCCCGTACCGCATTCTTTGCATCTCTCCCTGGTGGTTTCCCCTCTAACGAGCCGCATTCCACGTTATTTGCCTCCGCTCCTCATACTCCCAAAGATCAGGGACCTATCGTAACCTTCAGTGATGTGCCTACTGAGCCGCCGAAGGTCGAAGAAATGCCACCCATCGCAGAGGCGTCGTACGAGCCTCCTGCTACCGCTTCGGCCGCCAGGACACCAAGCATCAGGTCGTCTAAGCCGCCAGCCTCGGTGCAACGTACTCCCAGCGCTGACAACACGCATCTGAGCCCTAACGTCGGGAAGTCACCGAAGCCCCCGGCGTCGGCACAGCGGACTCCGACGAACGATAAGAAGGACTTCAGCCCAGCGTCAGGAAAGTCTCCCAAGCCGCCAGCGTCGGCTCACCGGACTCCCGCCAATGAGGGCGGAGATTTAGCGGCATCAGCGGCTTCATCACCTGGTCAAGGGGGTTCGGCGTCCCCGTGGAAGAAGGCTTCCACTCCGAAATCTACGGCCAGTCCGAGAGCCCAAGAGGTGCAAGCATCCGCGACAGCGACATCTTCGCCTAAGCCGGCTGCGGAGGTCACGCCGACTAGGGATGAGAACGCATCTGACCCTGCTCCACCTGGTGCTCTCGAGACAAGCGTCAGTGCGCCAGAGCCTGCGGCAGCTGCTCCCACAAGTGCCGAAGTTGTAGCAGCTGAGAGCAACGTCGAACTGGGTCTGACTGAATCTGTGCCGCTTGATAGCGAGGCCAAGAAGGACGCACTTGACAATGAGTTCTCGTCCTTGCTAGACACCGCAACTGGGAGTTCCGGGCTGCTCGATGCCGTCCTTGGGTCAAGTACCGAGAAGAAAGAGGAAGAGACTTCCGGCGGCCTTCTCGGTGGCTGGGGAGGAGGCTGGGGCAATAAGGCAAAAGGCGGCGACGCTAGAGGGTGGGGAACCGGACTTGGTAGCTGGGGTAGCTCTGGGACTGGTGCTGCTACTGGTGGGTGGGGCAGTGGTGCCGCCGCCGCCGCCGCCGCACCCGGGGGTGGTACGGGCGGTGGATGGGGAACCGGGACATCTGGTTGGGGCCTGGGCGGTTGGAGTTCGTCTAACAAGGCAGAAGAATCTACAATTACCGCGACGCCGAAACCGTCGGACACAGTCCTTCCGCCAGAAGGTGGTAGTGCGAACCCTGAAGAGAACAAACCGGTAGAAGAAGCGAACGCAGGCGGGTCCACGGACGTGCTTGCTCCCTCCGAGGATGCGAAGCCTGCTGAACCTTCCGCTTCAGAAGAGCAGCCGAAACCTGAAGGAGACGCTGCTCCTGCGGACGGCGAAGCTCCTGCTGAAACCAGTGGGCTCGAGGTACCCTCCGCTCCAGATCTGTCGAGGTCAACATCTGCTACGACAGAGACTGCTGCAACTGGAGAGGGAGGCGAAGAAGAAGAAAAGGAGAAGGACACCGGTAATACTGGCGGTGGTGCAGGGAAGAAGGGAAAGAAGGGCAAAGGTGGCGGCGGCGGCGGCGGAAAGGGCAAGAAAGGCAAGAAGTAATGTCGCATCGATGGTGTGATTCACAAATCGGCAAGGGATTGGTACGGGTTTCGCGTGTATCTTTAGTTTTCAACTTAATCCCCGTATCTTCCACGAGGTTGCTAGCTCTAGGATGGATTGTCATCGTTCGTGCTTTTGTATTTGTAGTGGCTGTCGCATGCTCTCGTATATGCTTAGACACCATGCTGTATCAAATATATGCCAATGCGATATACATGCACGTATACGCTTGCTTAGACTGCACTGGCCATGCGGTGCTGCGAGCGACCGCAGAATATTCACGTACTTGCAGGTCATTCCGTGTTCGATTCGTGGCTTCCAACCCCCGCGTTTCTTCTGGACCGATTCTGAGAGATTTGACCCCTTACTAGTAGGTCTGAACCAGTACTAGTATACTGTATCAGGGCGTCCATGACCGTGGGCCGGAGGCGTGCGGGTAATGCCGGGACTACCTTCCAGACAGGTATCTTTTGCCATATATATAGAGCTCTTGTACTAACTGTTGTGGCACCGGCGATGTGCTGCTGGTTTGGCAGGATTAGAAAACCTGACCACCTACACCAGAATTGTTTCTGTGGTTGCACTTACTGCACAGGCACGTCTTCTATGGCCACATTAGTCATGTCTGGGCAGGGCCCGAGGACCGGCGGATGGTTACATGTCATCGACCCATGAAATTCTGCTGAACAGATACGTGACTTAAGTACTCCGCCCTATAGCTGTTCAGAAAATAGATATAAATAATCATCCCCGCTCCCCCCTTGCACTCCTCCAGCGGTTGCTTGATAGGAACTATCTAGCAAGTGCCTCCGCTCAAGCCAACCTGGAACCCGTCTCCCGCCCACCGACCGGAGTGGTCACCGTTGCCAGACCAGCACGTACTGAGAATATCCTCAGCAATGCTCTTCAGCGTAGCGCCATCCGTCTGCCCGCCGAGGGCGTCGACGCCCGTCGAGCGGGTGTTGGCGGTCATCGTGACTGTGCCCTGCGTGCCGTCTTCGTTGAGGAACGCGACCTGGCAGCAGGCGGAGCCGCCACCCTGGCTGTGGCTGAGGCAGCTCGAGCCGAAGCCGAAGTCTGTGTCGCGGCCGGGGACGCCGAAGTCCTGGAGGTTCGTGTTGAGCTGGTTGATGATGTCTTGCGCGAATGCTTGGGGGATACCCTTGTCGCCCTGGTCGCAGAAGACGCGGCCGTCCCCGGGAGCGGGGGCCGCTGCGACGAGGGAAGCGAGGGCGGAGACGGTGAGGGCGATAATCGTGGAACGCATTGTGATTATTATGAGTGGCTGCAATGCTGTATCAGTTGTCTGCTCAAGCGGGAGTAAAGCTTGTGACTCACAAGGTGTAGTAAAGAGTGAGCGGTAATTAGATGAGTAGTCGTAGAAAGTGCAAAGAAGTCGATGAGTCGTGTGGAGGAACCGGTCCTGGGATTAACAGCAAGAAACAGCAGGGCTTTTATAGTGGTCCGGACGCCCTGGGAGTGGACATCGATACAGCCAAGGTAGCGTACCCATGGAACGCAAACACCTTTTCTCAGGCAAGAACCGCAAGGACAACTGGGTAACCGTACGAGCGCATCGTCAGGAGATATCTCCGTTGATGTGTTCAGCGCTTGTTAACTCCGTCTGTCTTAACCACATTTAAGCTATCTTCGGCGCGTAGGGGAGTATTTGCCTCCCTTGTGCTTTTAATGTTTCCTGCAAAGTTCAGTAACATCCAGGTCCTGGATAGAGTAACATTGAAGAAGATGCCGGCGCCAGTGACTGGTCCCGGTCGTGGCCGCCGTAAGCCTTGGTACAGAAAGATCAACTTCCAAGCCAAACAAGTCCTTGTAAAACTGTAACATGGTGAACCTAGATGGCGATTCCAAACACATTTCGGCATTGATTATTCCGGTGAGGGCGATGAAGATTATGATGCATATGTTATCGATGTGCACAGATATTGCTCGGGCGGTGGGCGCGAGAATGTACATCTATCGCTGGGGTCTGGTAACGTACCCACGTAGAAAAAAAAAATCCCAGCGAAGTTATGGACATGCAAGGGGGCTATATCTATGGACTGGAATGGAGCGCGTTGAAGGTGAGTCACAGCTTGAATAGAGAGCGTGACTCTTGACTTATGTGACAGGCACAATGTACATTTATAGTATGTCTTACCTTATCGGGAATGCCTGTGGCACCAGGCCATCCCACAAGACAACAAGAGGATTCGCTGCTAGTCCATGCATACACCCTTAGGGCGCGTTGTGACATGAATATGTTTCTCTGAATGAAGGAGAAAGAAGAAAGACACCGTACCAGCTGACAGAACGCCAACATCACCCATCACGCGCTCGCGCCCTTATCAGTAGATTTCTCCGGTAGAGCGCGCACCGCAGTCGAGCAGGAACATTGAAGAAGCTGATCACTGGCAGAGCATTTGGATCGATCATCTCCCCGTCGAGCCCGAGCGCAACGTTTCAGATTGGTGAGGGATTAACCTGTGAGTCTAGTAATCTTCAGGTCTGATCCAAGTTACGAGGTACAAGGACGACTCGGCTAGACGATACAAAAGTGACCCAATCCTGATCCATTCGTAGCCAGTTCGGCCCAAATACTAGTACCGGTAAAGTAGCATTCGTTTGGAAGGCGTACCTGGAGCTCTTTGCGTCTTCATGCTAAACGTGCAAGTAAGAATAACCAGCTAGCTTGATCACCTTACTGAGAATCATATTGATACATTGAATTTGCATCTTCTCGCGTGCGCTGTTCAGTGCAACGCGTCTACGCGATCGACGATTTTAGCAACAGATAATATGGGGAGGGGGGGGGGCAAGCCCAGCCGCCTACCTCCTTCCCCCTACTTCGCGTACTGCTCTATTGCCACGCCCTCCCCATGAGCACTCAGCTGCTCCCTCAGACTCTGCTCCATGGTCTTCAACGGCCTCCCAACAATCTCGCCCAGCAGCGGATCGACGATCGCCGTCTCGCCCCTCTTCATGGCCTCGAACGTCGTCGCCCATTTCCTCAAGAAGTCTTCGGTGCCCCTGACGTTCTGCCCGCTGGGGTCGAGGTGCTTCTGGACGTATTCATCGATGGAGACTATGTTGAGCTTAATCTCCCGTCCGAGGATGTTCGAGATGAGCGTGGACAACTGCGCGAGGGTGAGTAGGTTGGCCTGCGGGCCGGAGAAGAGGATGGTTTGGTTGTCGAAACGGGAGTCGGAGGGAGGGAGTGCGAGCAGTCGAGCGGTTGCTTCGCCCAGGTCTTCACGGCATGCCCAGGCTATGGGGCCGTCTCCTGGGACGAACACTTCGTTGTCTTTCGACGGGTCGAAGAAACCTTAACCAACTTCAGTGGAAGAAGTGTCATGCGCAACTGAACATCGTACCAAAGTAGAGCGGGTAACTTTCGTTGTATATCCCTTCCCTAATGATCGTATACTTCAACCCGCTCTTCTTCAAGTACGCCTCCGTGTCCAAATGGGCCTGCATTACAGCCGCACAGCTCTCTGGCTTCGTCCCATACCCAAACGCCAGGCTCGTATAATACACATGCCTCACCCCCGCCCGCTTCGCCGCATCGATCGCGTTGACGTGGTTGCGCACGCGTAGCTCGTGCGCGATGGACGGGTACGAGACGATGAGCACCTTGTCCGCGCCGGCAAACGCGGCGTCGAGGGTCTCCGGCGCGCCGTAGTCGCCCCGGCGGACGTGGATGCCGCTGGCCTGGAGGTGCTCCGGGAGGCCCGCCGGGTTGTGCAGCGAGACGGTGATTTCGGAGGGGGGGACGAGCGTGAGGAGGTACTTGAGGACTTGGGAGCCGAGCCCGCCGGTTGCGCCGGTGACGACGATCATCCTGGATGGAGGTGAGCGATGGATGGATTGGTGAGGACGGGGGTGAAGAATGGAGACATCGATGACGAGGATTGAGCCGCGTTATCCATTCTACAGCGAGGTGGATCTAATCTTATCAGCAAATGTCCCACGATTGTGGCACACAGTCGGTGGCTGTGCTCATCTAGCCTGAGTGTGGGTTGTGGCGTCAGGGTCTGGTCTGCCACACTCGCCCTCGTCCGCCACCTCTAATGAATTACATCGTGCATGAACTCAGCTTCATCAGTGCTGCGTCGGACAGAGAAACAGCAGGGGCGGGAATGTAACCGCCCAACGCCACGGTGGGTCCACCGGATGTGTCGATCACGCATCCGCGCGGAAGCAAGTAGCAGGCTCGCATGAAATCATACTCTATGCTATCATCCCTAGGCCATTCCTGCACGGGCCTATGATCGTCACCACTCGGGGTACCTTGGCACACATTCCTGATGCCGCCCCTTGTCGCACAAGTTGATGTCCTCACGTTCCCCGCCCGGCTCTCATCTCGTTCCCCATTATCCCGCTCGCCTTTGATTTAACTGCACTTCATCCAAACTTCTACTACCCATTCTAGGGACCGTCTAGTAAATGCCTGGTATACCTCCGGGCTTATTGGTCCTTCTTCTGGGTAACTCCGTCATAACGAAGTATAACGCCAGTAAGTCCAAGCTCTCCGTATGCGTTGTCCTGTGACGTTTTATGTATTCTCACCTTTTATTTAGTTGCTGCGGCAACATGGCTAGTATGGGATTTCTTTATCTCTATCGAAGACGAGGTCGAACTTATATGGAAGTAAGAACTCGTCTGATATTTTTTCTTGGACCTTCACATAACGATCTATGACTTGCTTCAGGTCACGGAATTCCTTACCCAAATACCTCTATTTTTTCTCTCGGTACTTCGGCATGTTCATGCAAGTCTTCCTCGCTGCCGGTGCGCAGCCCTTGTAGTACGCGCCACATCTTCATTTTATATCTGCCTTTCACTAACGACTGTCGGGTATCAGCTGTAAAGAGTGGTTGGTGTTTGAAGCGATGTGCGATCTTCTTTCTATCTTATTGTTTGGACGCAGCAATGCTGAAAGCGATGCCGATCTCTACAGTACCTTCGCGCTGACCGTTACAGCCGTCGAGATATCCATGATCCTGCGCATCCAGGCGTTGTACGGCGGCAGCCGCACCGTCCTCGTCCTCTTACTCTCAGTTCTGGCTGGTGTGTCGCCTACCGTTTTGTCTCGCCTTTGTCGACCACGCTCACCCACGCGATTTCACTTCTAGTTGAAATACTCGTACGTCCCTTCCCTCCAGCTCGCACTTCACGTTTATCCACACTTTATGTCTTGCCAGTGTTTCAGCATCATTACTGTCATCGGATACAGGGCCGCGACGCCCTCCCTCCGTCCCTTCCCGGAGCAGTGGCCCATCAAAGGGTGCATCATGACAAAAATCCCGAAGATCTTCGAGCTATGCTGGTACGTATGCACCTCGCCGTGTCATTTTTGGTTACTAACGAGCAGAAGGTTACCGACCCTGATCTGCGAGTCCCTCTTGTTCTCTCTGACGGCGTACAAGTGCCTCGCCTCCGGACCGCGGTTCCGGTCTGGGTTCCACACCCCGACGCATGTCAAGTTCTTCAGGGATGGGATCGTCTATTATGCACTGTGCGTGTTGCATGCACCTCTCCCGTCCATTTGTATGACGGATGCTGACAAGCTATTTCGCTCCTCAGGACATTCGGTAAGCATGCCACCTGGTGGTCTTAACGAGTACATATCCTGAAGGATAGTGGTGCTACTAGTGGCCCTGTTGTTCTATACCGTGTCGTGGCATATCTCGAGGACGAGGCTTGCTAGTGCCGCTTTGATGCAAGTCTCTACCGATTGATGCCCGTACGTTTCTCATTGACTTACTGTTCACGCTAGATGGATGGGATCCGCAGTTTCATACTCAGTGCGTACATCCTCCTCCATTCACTTCGTACTCCCACTTACTTCTGCGTGACCTCCACGATTCTATCACACTCCGCTATTCTATCATATTCCGCTATACCGCACAATTCACGCACTCAGGGTTCCCACCTCCTGCTCGGCCTCCGCAAAGTCGTCGCGCATCGCAGAGCATCCGCAGCAGACGTGGCTGTCGACGCAGGGCTTGCATATTTTGGTTCGGCAGACGCGGAGTCTGGCGTGTGCGCAAGGCGAAGAAGACCGTCCAAATCCGATACTAGCGAGGAGGGAATTGCAGGGGCCCCGCAGTTGGAGAGAAAATCCAGCTCTACTGTGGATGGAGCAAATGTGCGTCTATCGGAGGATCTTATAGAGCAAGTAGATCGTTTTCCGCCTGACTCGAATTGAATAATTTTGGAAACAAACGAGCTTTCGACTTCAGTATCGGCATTATATGTCAACTACGGTGTTCATTGAGTCGCCGGAATCCTTCTAAATTGACCGTATGCATGTAGGACCCCTGATAATAGGTATCAAGGCTTTACTTTAAATCCTGAGAATCCGACCTTTTTGTTCGCGCCAAATTCCCGGATTTGGTGCCGTTTTGTCCGCGAAAAATGTGGCCTGAGCGGATTTTGGCCGAAAATGTCCGCGATTCTGATCAGGGCTCTGCTTACAAGACCTTTGTCCGCGCTGTAGGATAAGGCATTAAAATGTATCAATTTTGCTCTTCTAGTAATGTATATCTATAGCACCACTCTATTCACCGTCAGAAATCATGTCCACACCGCTCGCCGCCTTGCGTTTGCGGCGGAATTTTGCCAGTTCTTCCACTGCGGGAGCCAACTCCGCCATCTCCGATTCGAGATGGAACTCGTTAAATAGAAACAGTCATGTTTCTAGTATGTGAAATACAATAACTTAATAAATGCTGGATAGACTTAGTCTACTATGAGATGGGATAGGGACCCACAATGGCCACATCCGTCGTATAGAGAAAAAGTTGAAAACACATGCCTGGAGGAGAATCGAACCTAGTATCCAGGAATCAACCAATCATACATGGGTCAAGCGGTAACCCCTGGACCACGAGACTATAGATGTCCGCACAAGCATAAGGCATCGATAGCGCATGGTATATATGTCCGCGAAAAAAATCAGACGTGCACCCGTTTTTGGGCCTTTCTGTCCGCGAAAAATAAGGCCCGGTGAGGTCTAATTTGGCTTGATTTGTCCGCGTTTCCACAAAGCCTTGATACCTATTATCAGGGGTCCTATGCATGTGTGGCGGTCGAGGCCACATTGTGGCGTGCGAACCTTTGTGGAAGGAGTTCTTCGAAGAAGTGGCTGTGCAGCTTCGAGAGGTACCGGCCAGATCCCGATCGACGATCGCAGGTTCAACTGGAACATCCTCCTATGCTTGTGCCAACCTCACGCCCATGCACATGTGCGGGGCCCCGATGGGCCTGGCGGCAACCCTCCTGCGCTCAAGTAAACGAAAGCAGGCCTTTCGCGTAAGGCGAACGGTCGAAATACCGCTAGGGTCTTGTGAATCATCCCCTTTTCTCCCAAAATTTCACCATTAAAATTAGTACTTCTGGTGAGTCAATTGCGTCCATCTGACGAGCAGTCTGGACGCCTTATCTTCGAATGTCATTAGCAAACCACTATTTTCGGCCGCTTGAATAGATACAATCCTGTCATCGCGTGTGGTTTCGAACAAGAGACTCTGCGCTACTGTATGTCTCAGACTGGCCGCGCTGTCGATGACCCGGGTGTACCGTCCGAGCGCACCGATCGCTGCCGTCTTAATTAAACTGCAGGCGGGACCGAGCCGTGCAGCCACCCTTGCCGCGACGTGGATGTGCTGCCGCGAGTGTATTGCAGGGGCGTGACTCTCCCTCTGCTGTCTGCCGCTATCCTCCTTCCGCGCGTGTCCGTGTCGGGGCACCGGTGAGGATATGGGGTAGGAGAGACAGGCAGTGTCCTCAATCTCCTTACCTCCAGCAAATTGTCTGTCGCATCAGTGCTCTAGCCCAGTCTGCTCCGCGCAGCAGCCATGTCAAGCATGGCACTACCTCCTCAGGCCTTTATCAAAGTTCTCGACAACGCGTGGATAACAAAATTCAACGCTGGTGAGCCTCGTTTGTCTGTAGACCCTCTTGCGCTTGTTGAAACCAACGGAATCGATTCCTTGAAGTTGCTGCCACTGCCTGGCTTTTATACGATTATTTCATATCATTGAACGATGAAATCGAGCTCATTTGGAAGTACGTCTTAGCTTGACCCTTAATCTGCCGTATATCATAGCTCACTTTCACGAATGTCTTTCGTTTGGTTGTCCAGATCCCGCACGTCCGTACCCAAGCTCCTGTACTTCATAGCTCGCTATTTCGGCCTCTTCATGCAAATCTTCTTCGCTACTGGTGCCGTGCCGATGTAGTACGTGCACCAACTTGTTCTACGTTCGTCCACTGTTCATGTTGGCTCGCCTGATATTAGCTGTTTATCCTGGCTCATTTTTGAATCCGCGTGAGTATCCCCATCTTTCTTACTCTGTGGTCGAGTGTTCATCTCACCGCTAGTTCGTTTGTGACTTTGGTGTGCGCGGTGGAGATCTCTATGATCCTCCGAGTGCAAGCGCTCTACGGCGGCAACCGCATCGTCCTCATGATTCTAATGTTGCTCCTCTTCGGTAAGTCCCGATACACCCTGTCCGGTCTCAGTTCACCGACTCCTCACCGTCCCAGGGGAGGCGATTGTACGTACACAGTCCAGCTTTTTCACAACACAGTCTAACGCTGTGGTAGACTTTTGGTGTCGTCGCAGCAATGGGGTTCGTTGTCGCTATCCCTGGTCTCATACCCTTTCCTGCGGGTTCACCGATTCGAGGGTGTGTCATGTCCGCCGATACAACGTTTTTCATGCAATGCTGGTAGGTGTCATCGTTTGTCTACCGCGAGTACCATTTTCGCATCTATGATATTTAGGGTTCCAACTCTGATATTCGAGTTCATCCTGTTCGCGTTGATGGCCTATAAGTGCCTGAGAAACGCGTACGGTAGAAAAACGCCCCTTCATGTGAAGTTCTTCAAGGACGGTACCGTGTATTTCGCCTTGTAAGTGGTGTCTTCCATTAGGTTAATTTGTTGAGGCATTAACGGATATTGCCTAGGATGTTTGGTTCGTCCTCCGCTAGGTCATGGCGGGTCATATATTAATCTTCAGTGTAGTTGCGCTTCTGTTCTATACGATCTCCTGGCACATTCCCGGATTGAGATTGACCGGCGGCGCTCTGGTGTATGTTCTTCTCACGCGAACGCGTCTCTTCTATATCACGGACTCATTGCGTGTCCACAGACGCTGGCTGGGCTCCGTCATCTCATATTCTGTGCGTATGACTCTTCCTATACCATTGCTTTCCCTTTTTATCGTCCGCGGCGTATCGTTCTGGTGCATCAGCCGTCGACTAACTGCGACTTTGTCTTTTAGGGTGCACATCTTTTATTGAGTATCAGAAGACTCGTCAGAGACCGGATGCAAGCAAACCAGCTTGAGGAGATGGCGGACATGGCAGTAGACTCGGGTCTCGCCAGGGTCGACTCCACATCATCCGCGATGTACCCTGTGTCCGAGACCTGGAGTCAAAGCACTAAAGTCGGCGCTCGCGGGAGCGGCTCAGAGGCCTCGATGAGCGACACCGCCCAGGCTAGTCCAGTGTCCGAGTACCTCCCGTGGCCCAAGATCATGCCCGAAGTGCCAGAGGAGAGTCGAACGACGTCTCCCGAATTCTCGCTTAGCGACGTTCAGAGTTCCCGGACGGAGAGATGGTGCTCCCAGGATACGGGATACCATACTCCATTCGTCGGCTATGGCAATGGCAGACCAGAGCTGATGCGCGATAACTCGCACGTCTGTCAGGGAGGCATCGACGAGGTGCCGGCGTCCAGCACCCCTGTCAGCAGGTGGAGGACATGGTGGGGTGGGGAGGACGCACATGAAGAGGACGCACAAGAAGGAAGTAGTCGTGTTAGGAGGAGAAGCATTGCACCCGAGCAGGGCCCCTGTGACTTGCACGATATCGAACTAGATGATTGGGATATGCGGTAATCACAACCTCCAGTCGCTACTACGAATGTATATACTCTGCACATATGTACTTGTACCATCATGCAATGTATTATCGCGAATGCGTCGCGTGTCGCTGTGTGGGTTTTTAGTTTATCTTGAGGTCGTCTGGTTTAGGCGCCATCGCTGAGAGCAGCTAGGGTGGCAATCACCCCACCGTCGGCAGTCTCAATCAGTTTGTGTATTGGCGGCAGATATCCTGTCTCGAAATAAACCTACCGGAAGATCGTCAAGTTCACCATCCTCGAGAGCCTCAAGATACAAGTTCATTAACATACGCCCGCAACTAACATGCCTCCGAGCAAGTGGATGACCATGATCCAAATAAAATACATTGACCTGTGCCAATGAAGAAGATACAAAATAGACCTCGTTACCGTCCTGGACGTCTCGTTTGAGTCAGCACTCGGAATCGTAAAACCTATCTAGCAAGTGCCTCCGCTCAACCCAACCTGGAATCCAGCTCCCGCCCACCGACCCGAGTGATCACCATTGCCGGACCAGCAGGTGTTCAGGATGTCGGTAGCCAGGCTCTTCAGAGTGGCCCCGTCCGTCTTGCCACCGAGCGCGTCGGCGCCTGTCGACTTGGTGTTGGCCGTCATCGTAACCGTGCCGACGTTGCCGTTCGTATTCAAGTACGCAACCTGGCAGCAGTAAGAGCCGCCGCCCTGCCAGTGGCTGTGGCTGAGGCAGCTCGACCCGAAGCCAAAGTCCCCGTCCCTGCCGGGGATGCCGAAATCCTTCTGGTTCGTGTTGATGTTGAAGTCAAAGGACCGGAGCGCAACAGCAGCGAGGGCTGTGGTGAACAAGCGCTGTCGGCCTCATTTCCAGTTTGCGAATATCTTTGCTGAGGAGCGAGGCTCTACGGCCAGACCTTGTTGCCCGAATAACGCGAAGCATTTCTGTTTCATTCACAATCCGGCAGGGCCACAACG
>NW_006920421.1:882127-884315 GCF_000344685.1 Gloeophyllum trabeum ATCC 11539 | reverse complement strand
TATCTAGCAAGTGCCTCCGCTCAACCCAACCTGGAATCCAGCTCCCGCCCACCGACCCGAGTGATCACCATTGCCGGACCAGCAGGTGTTCAGGATGTCGGTAGCCAGGCTCTTCAGAGTGGCCCCGTCCGTCTTGCCACCGAGCGCGTCGGCGCCTGTCGACTTGGTGTTGGCCGTCATCGTAACCGTGCCGACGTTGCCGTTCGTATTCAAGTACGCAACCTGGCAGCAGTAAGAGCCGCCGCCCTGCCAGTGGCTGTGGCTGAGGCAGCTCGACCCGAAGCCAAAGTCCCCGTCCCTGCCGGGGATGCCGAAATCCTTCTGGTTCGTGTTGATGTTGAAGTCAAAGGACCGGAGCGCAACAGCAGCGAGGGCTGTGGTGAACAAGCGCTGTCGGCCTCATTTCCAGTTTGCGAATATCTTTGCTGAGGAGCGAGGCTCTACGGCCAGACCTTGTTGCCCGAATAACGCGAAGCATTTCTGTTTCATTCACAATCCGGCAGGGCCACAACGCAAAGCGAGGGCAGCAAGGAGACAGGATCAGACACAAGTCCACGGGGGGAAGAGTCAGGTCGTAAGATAATGCGGAGATTGACGCTGGGCTATACACTGTATACAGTGCTGCGCCAGAGGACATCGTGTGAGCAGATTTCTAGTATGCCAGTAGGGTAAGACGAAAGTCGACCAGTTATTTCCCTCATTCCCGCGAGATCATTGTCCACTCCTAGTATGAGTGTAGCTACCAGATACATGGGCGGCTAGATGAGGTTCAAACTTCAGACATAGTACTACGTGACGCTACAGCTGGGATGAGGCCTAAATGTGTCTTGCCCTATACGGTAACTGTTGTGGCATTGCTCATGACGACCTGGCACTTGAAGTTGAAGCTGAATTCATTCATCTGAGGCGCAGCATCCAAGCCTTCAAGTTCTTGTCCGAAGCTCGACGGAGGCGACGCTCGTCCGACATTACAGTTCGTCCTGAGAGGTCCTACCTCCAACTGGAATGAAACCAAAGGCTGCTTTGTTCGCCGGGTGCGAGGACCGCCCCTCCCTGCATCCTTGGCGCAGTTGCTTCAATTTGGCATGGGGACTGTCCGCTTCAAACAAGGCCGCGACTGTGAAGGTCACGAACGTAGTTAGTATCATACGTATATCCCCGAATCAACTCCTTCACACATCCAAACAACCTTGGACCGATCCCACCGTGCATTACGCTTCCTTTCAACGAAATCTTAGTCGTAAGGCGTACAAACTGAACCCATCGTACATGCAGCTCGTGAATCTGAAGACCCTCCGTTGATGCGCTGCCCCCCCCCCCCCTCGGCCCCAAATATTCACGAAGGGAGAAGCGATCTTCATGTACCTCAACTCGAGGACAACTAGATCATTCCAGATCATTAAATTGAATGGTTGATGCCCAGTCGGAGGTATCACTTTTCGGAAACCGGTCAGAGGCACCCAGCCATGAACAATGCGGACGTCTAGGTTCCAGCAGTATTGACCCTGCTGCTGGAATCATTCTGGACTGGACCATTTATCGCTTGTAGGGCACCCAGGGACAGTATAAAAGGACCTGTCATGCCTTCGACGCATACCCACGCAACTTGAAGAGTCATCAGCTCAGTCGCAAATAACTCTCAGCTGCTCTACAATACCGTATTGTAAGACTTTGCATTGTGATCCCTGCTCTCGTGTCATTCGCTAACACGCTTCCCTAGTTAAATATGCTCAGCCTGCGTTCTAGAATCCTTGCGGTCGCCTTCTCGGCACTCGTGCCGCTCGTCGCAGCCAGCCCTGCTGTGAGCCCCGGTGATGGTCGCGTGTACTGCGACCAGGGAGACAAGGGCGTCCCAAGAGCGTTTGCGCAGGACATAATCAACAACATCAACACGAACCAGAAGGATTTCGGCATCCCCGGCAGGGACGGGGACTTTGGCTTCGGGTCGAGCTGCCTCAGCCACAGCCAGGGCGGCGGCTCTTACTGCTGCCAGGTTGCGTACTTGAATACGAACGGCAACGTCGGCACGGTTACGATGACGGCCAACACCAAGTCGACAGGCGCCGACGCGCTCGGTGGCAAGACGGACGGGGCCACTCTGAAGAGCCTGGCTACCGACATCCTGAACACCTGCTGGTCCGGCAATGGTGATCACTCGGGTCGGTGGGCGGGAGCTGGATTCCAGGTT
>NW_006920421.1:847822-882107 GCF_000344685.1 Gloeophyllum trabeum ATCC 11539 | reverse complement strand
TTCCAGATCATTAAATTGAATGGTTGATGCCCAGTCGGAGGTATCACTTTTCGGAAACCGGTCAGAGGCACCCAGCCATGAACAATGCGGACGTCTAGGTTCCAGCAGTATTGACCCTGCTGCTGGAATCATTCTGGACTGGACCATTTATCGCTTGTAGGGCACCCAGGGACAGTATAAAAGGACCTGTCATGCCTTCGACGCATACCCACGCAACTTGAAGAGTCATCAGCTCAGTCGCAAATAACTCTCAGCTGCTCTACAATACCGTATTGTAAGACTTTGCATTGTGATCCCTGCTCTCGTGTCATTCGCTAACACGCTTCCCTAGTTAAATATGCTCAGCCTGCGTTCTAGAATCCTTGCGGTCGCCTTCTCGGCACTCGTGCCGCTCGTCGCAGCCAGCCCTGCTGTGAGCCCCGGTGATGGTCGCGTGTACTGCGACCAGGGAGACAAGGGCGTCCCAAGAGCGTTTGCGCAGGACATAATCAACAACATCAACACGAACCAGAAGGATTTCGGCATCCCCGGCAGGGACGGGGACTTTGGCTTCGGGTCGAGCTGCCTCAGCCACAGCCAGGGCGGCGGCTCTTACTGCTGCCAGGTTGCGTACTTGAATACGAACGGCAACGTCGGCACGGTTACGATGACGGCCAACACCAAGTCGACAGGCGCCGACGCGCTCGGTGGCAAGACGGACGGGGCCACTCTGAAGAGCCTGGCTACCGACATCCTGAACACCTGCTGGTCCGGCAATGGTGATCACTCGGGTCGGTGGGCGGGAGCTGGATTCCAGGTTGGGTTGAGCGGAGGCACTTGCTAGATAGGTTCTACTATCCTGAACGCGTCGTTGGCCGCATAGCTAAGATGATGGGAGGGGAGAAGGCGTGACCTATTCTATTTGCTCTCCTCTGATTGATGAGTTCATTGGATATCTGCCGCTGACCTGCCCTGCGTTTGACTCTGTCCAGACTGAATGTAGTTTAGGTAGGTGGGCACATCAATGGTCGGCCATCAGCTTCGACTCACAACCTAAGGCTTGAAGGCTTACCTGTTTCGAGAGCAAATTCACCATTACACATCGCTAACAGAAGACTCTATTAATCGGCACCAATGACTTCCAAAGCGGAGTGGCGACAAGCGCTTCTGCAGCCTATCACGGGTCATCCGCATTCGTCCAGCCAGGCCGAGAAAACTTGGAGTAGGTGGGATGCATTATCTTGCAAGAGCTTGGTAGTCCGTAGATTCATGGGAACTGAGATCGTGTGATAGGGCTGTAACGTTCTTGCGAGCTATCACCATATATTCGGATCTTTCGTAGTATTGCAAAAGTCAGCCGGATTCATGACCCAGCACCCCACAGTGGCAATCTTTCAGGTTCGACGAGAAGCGAAATGTATACGCATTGCTTTATATGACTACTGGGTCAGTTCAAGCTCTCCGCAAGTACTGAATTCGCCGGCGTCCACGATCAACGTACATGTCTCCTCGGCAGAGTGACGCGTCCTCTACTGTACGTTCGGCTCACGAAAAGTTAGTCCGAAATCCAAGATTGTGGGCTGCGACATCAGGAGGTGCCCTATTCAGGACCCATTACTTGAACCTAATCAACTGCGCCTGGATATAAATACCATGGGCGGATGGCCACAGTCCACAGTTCCCTATACCTCCCTCACTATTTTGTCTCGAGACCACCATCGCCATGGTCAGTCTAACAGCCAAGCTCGGAGGAACAGCTTCACAGATTACTGTGGGGAAGATCGGAGTAAGTGGACTGTCCTTCTTGTCGACTCGGGGGCGCCTAACAGCTGAATCCGATAAGCATGGCCTGATGAACATGACGTACGTGAATTATACCTCTAATATCATGCTACGAATCTAAGGCTCGACTTCCAGGTGGAAGGAGGTCCCGACGCCCGATGAAGAATGCTTTGAAGCCATCAAGGCCGGTGTCGATTCGCTCCCGGAAGGAGCGAGAATGCTTTTGAACAGTGGTCAGTATGCCGCTATGTCTCAGCCATCTGCGCTGATATGGAGTGTTCCTTCCTTTCCTTAGGTGAATTCTACGGGCCCAACTATGGCACGGCAAACCTGGAACTCCTATCAAGGTTCTACGAGAAATACCCGGACTATGCCGATAAAACGTTCTTGTCTGTAAAGGTGCAATGCTCCCAATGTCGGATGTGATTCCGGGAGAGTGGGCCGTAACTGATATACCCGTTTTAGGGCGGCATTCGCCCTGATAAATCAGGACTGAAAGGGAGGTAAATAGAGCCGTGCCTAAAGCGTCGGGAAACCCATTCTGACCTCGAATTTTGCAGCTTGGAGGCCCTGCGGGCCAGCGTCGACAACATCAACAATACCCTCCGAGGCAAGAAGAAGCTTGACCTTTTTGAAATGGCTCGGGTCGACAAGAATATGCCGATTGAGGAGGCTGTTAAGAACATGGCCATCCTGGTCAAGGAGGGCCTGTTTGACCATATCGGCATGTCGGAATGTAAAGCTGAGACACTGCGGCGGGGCAATTCCGTGAGCCGCAATACGGGTTTCAAGGGGTGGCATCGTTGCGGTGACTGATATGTTCTGAAGGTCCACCCTATAACGGCTGTTGAAATCGAAGTTAGTCCTTGGTCTTACGAAGACGAGACCAAGAAAGGTGAGCAAATGTCGGGGAAGTTACCGGCTTGGATCTGATTAGCTTTCTGCAGTCATCGCAACCGCTCAAGAACTCAATATCACTGTGGCCGCTTACTCGTGGGGAAATCAGCTGTATTTTTTGCGTTTACTGACTGTAGAACGTAGGCCCGTGGGAAGGGGATTTTTGACTGGTCAAATCAAGAGTCTTGACGATGTCCCGCGTATGTTATTTGAACTGGACTTGGGTAGTCACTCTGACGGGGAATGGCCCAGAGGGTGACCCGCGGCGGCATTTGGCTCGATTCCAGCCTGAGGTATGTAGTAGGAGCTCAACGACGCCGCTGAGTACGGAAATAGGGCTGATGGGCATGCAAACGTACAGAACTTCCAGCATAACCTTGCACTCCTGCACGACTGGATGGCTTATGCCGAACAGAAGCAAGTGACTCCGGCTCTTTTGGCCCTCTAATCAGTAATACTAAGCCGAAATAATCACAGGAATAAAAAGCGTGTTCTGGAGAACTTGGCCTCTGTGAATGTTAATCTGTCCGAACAGGACATGGCGGATATTGGCAAGATAATCACGTCGCACGAAATCAAAGGTGGAAGATACCGTGACGGCGATGAGGAAATCCAAAACTTGTGGGGGTAATAGGTCAAGCTCATTGACTCGGATGGGGTAGCTTTCCCTCTGCAGTTGTATAATTTCGCCGACAGCGGCGAGCTGTGAGCTATTACCAGAGACGTGGTTCACTGCAGCACTGCGTGTTGGGGTTATCTCACGGCCAGCCGTTAAAATGCTGGAAACTGGATGGCTCATTGAATTCCGGCCATTTTTCGGACTGTCACTTCCTGGTCAGGCAAATGGACAGCTATTAGCTATCATTTACATTTTGGCCAGCCAACATACTGTCTGAAATATGCAGTGATAACTTTACGGCCATTGCAACAGTCAACATAATGACCATGTATTGTCTGGACGGAATCTCATGGCCAATATGTGTTGCCGAAAAGTGGACAAACAGCCACATTTTGGCTGGCGGGCAACTCTGACCTAAAAGTGGCCGGAAAGTGGACAATCAGTCATGTAACGGCTGGCCATTATTTTTCAGGACACGCAGTTCTGGCATGTACTGTACTTTTAGCAACCTTCCTAGCAGAGCTTGTCTGATCTCTGATACCGGTCTCCCGGGGCAAACTGGATTATTGCCTGCTTTGATATAAGGCTGTAGGACAGTCGCCATACTGATGCGCCTGGCTTGTATGCCCATAGTCGAAGACTCGGAGAGCCGGTTATCGACCTCGTCCCGAGTCTCTGGCGATGGTCCACCTGAGACACCTTGGGTGTCAATGGGACAACGCGGGACCGCAATGGTCCAATCAGGCATCGTGGCGCCAATCAAAAACACTGCATTTGTTCAGGTGGTATCTCCGTGAGGCCCATGCCTTCGAGCTTCTGAAGCAACTGATGCAGTACACTATCAATTGCATATTACTCAGAGACTCTTTGGGCGGTCCTGAGGTCAGCGGTACACGTGCTTGAAGAGGACTCTCGCACATCTCTCACCTCTACCTTGCAGGCATCCCCGGCGCACGCTGGTTCGTAGCGAAGCCGTCCCAGGAAGCTCGCAAATCGGTCGGGTTTTGTCCAGTTAAGCCGAGGTACAAGGTCATCGTGGTACAGGGACCATTTTGGTCAGGACCTCAGTATAGGAAATAACCCTGAAGATGCGACCCTTATTCTATCTTGCCCGCCGGCGTACAGCTGCAGCTGTACTCGCATCTGGAGGTATACTTGGGACTGTAGCTTACACACGAAATGATTCAGCTCAGAGTTTCGCTGTGGACCCGGCAAAGAGGGAGTTCACTACTTCCTCTAAGTTCCCTGTGCCCCTGGGATATAAAGGGCCGATATGGACAATCCGGAATGACTACCCAGAGGATGTGCCGTCGGAAAAGGTGGATGCCCCCTGGCAAGATATTGATTTCAAGAAGCATCCGGAACGTTTCTGCGAGGCAATCAAGAGGTATTGCATGGAAGGGAACAAGGAAGTCGACTTCAACGTCCAGCACAATAAGGCTCGCCATATTGGTTCTCCATTTATATCTTAGTCTAACCTACTAACCTTCCTTACTGACAGAAACGAAATTGGTACCATGCGGCATGGCTGGTGAGTGGCTACTGAATAATCGCGTGCGATTGCCAATTGACTGTGTAGCATTATGCCCTCAATGGTAGGGAGCCGTTACATGGTCTGACCTTCGAGAGGCCGGTGTCGCCTTTCGAGCTTTCCCCGAAACAGAAACGTCCACTTCAAGGTATACAGTACACACAGACTACACGACTACGACCCCCCTGACTCACGTTTAATAGCGTGGACGTGCGGGTACTATAATGAGCGTGGTGCAACAGTCTTTGGTAAGATTTGGAAGGACGGTACAAGGCCGCGATGGGACGAACATGTCAAATTTCCCAATGGTACACTAGTCTTCAAGATCCTCATGGTCGACCAAAAGGACGACAACGAAGCGCCCATTCTGAAGGGCGCGCCTCAATGGGATGCAGTCAGTACATTCGGTCGCTCGATCTCACCTCTAACCTATACTTACACGCCAGGATCGAAGGTTATAGTCAAGGAAAGGGATAACTACGATGACCCGAATACATGGTCGGATCGGAACGACTACGTCTCTAAGATCCGACTTCTCCAAATGGATTACGCCGTGGCAGACGACCGGTCGCCAATCGGGTGGATATGGGGATCCTTCATGTACGACGGAAGGCGTAAAGACAAGGATGTAAGTCCAGCGTAATCGGATGAGCGGCGGGAACAGCTCACTCGGCATCTAGCCTTGGGAACGCCTGACGCCTTTGGGTCTCCAATGGGGGAATGATCCTCAGCTTGACCAGCAAGCCTACGAGAGCGGAGAAAGAGTCAGAGAGTCGTGGGTGAATCCAGCCGCCAACGATCTTCTCGAGGTGCTGCACAGTAGCCGACCCATGTGGGGTTGGAACGGACGTTTGAATGGTAGGCGCTATAATCCCAACACATGGCCTTGAGCGTTGATGAGGTGTTTTCCTTTAATGGCAGGCCCCGCCGATAACTTCATCTCAGCATGTGCTTCCTGTCACTCTACAGCTGTTCGCTCCCGCGCCCTTCCTCTACTCACACAGGAGACTGTCATCCGCACCAAGCGTGGTACGTACGTCCCCGCGGGATGTAAGGACGGCGTGACCCGGGGCTGCGACGCGGCTGCCATGGAATTCTTCCGGAACATACCAGCTGGAAAACCATACAGGGCGGGTCAGATATCCGCGGACTACAGTCTACAGTTGATGATGGGATGGATGAATTACCAGCAGTGGTTGAGAGATAACAAGCAGGAGGGATGGGGAGAGCGAACTTGGAGAGGGTTGACTGGACGGCAGGACATATATGTGACGCGGCTAGCGAGGATGGGCGCATCCCCTACGCATGTAGACGAGTGAACCTTTTTCGATAGTATCTCCAGCGTCGGCTCTCTTCAGGCTTGAATACAAGACAGGATTTCGGCAAAGTCCGAGTGTGTTGTAACCGCCAGTACTATGTGCGGTGTCCGCTTGGGTCGGCACGCGGACTCGTCTGCCCCATAGTATATTCGCGACGATTTAGATGCAGGTAAGATCTTACACCGAACCATAATCAAGGAGGAACCATGCCGAGAGAACCGCCGCGGGGTGTGCGATGGGGCACCAACCAGGAAGAAATCCATGCCAAGAGATTGCGGGGTGAATTATCCTGCGCGGAGTGCAAGCGGTGGGTCTAAACATAGCTTAACTTTGGACCTTGTGCGGCCTGATACATGATATATGGCGTCTATCAAGGTCGAAGCTCAAGTGCGACAAGCAGATACCTTGCGGGTCGTGTAAGCGCAGAGGATGCGAGAAGATATGTCCCAATGGTCAGTATATGTCGAGATCATCCGGGTAGGACGTCTTATAATTATATTATACTCAGGTGCATTGGCCGGCAGCCAAGGCTCAAAGTATGGTGACGCCTTCGCTCCAATATTCATATTCTAACACGACTGGTGTAGACATCTTTTCGCTGACACAGAAGAGTTGCGCAAGGCAATCGCGGAAATGTCGCATCGAATTCATCTGCTCGAGGATGCCCTGGAGACCCTGCACGCGAGTCAAGCAAGCACTAGGCATCCATTGCTCACCGACAATTTGAAGGCTATCAAATATTTGCCCGAGAAGCGTAACCTCCCCCAAGAGCAGCCCCCGAGCAATGATGAGATAACACCTATATCGGATGCTCTTGGTACATTGTCTGTTACTGACACAGGCGACGTCAAGTATTACGGCCAGTCAGCCGGGTCAGAAGTACGTATTAGTCTGCTAAGATCTATCGTGGCGTGAGGCTCAACCCTGGTAGCGTATACTAAGCGTGAATTCTGTTGTCTCTTGTGTCTCCTGTCCATCCATCCTCAGCATGTCTGACAGGTGACTGCTGGCTGGGAGCCCTTTGACGACGATACCATCGCCGGTTTCTTGCCTCCGAGTACATGCACGGCCCTACACGACCTCGTATGGGACAGCCTTCCTTCTCAGATGCGTGCGTCTCTCCCCTGCTGGCTTTGCGGACGACACAAATTACCTCATTTTTAATCATAAGGGGCATGGTCCCTCTGCGAGGCGTATTTCGAGAATGGCCAATTTTTTATCCCCTCAATAATGCGTGAGGAGGCCGTGGATATACTGGTGCCGATCTACAGACGCTTAGCTCAAGAAGGCAAGCCACCGTATCCCCCAACTAGTGGTCACAACACCTGGGCCCACAAGCTCAGCCTCTTGTATATGGTTCTCGCCATCGGCGCTCTCATGGACTTTACGTTGCCACCGAATAATCCAGAAGCTGCAAAATATTCTCAGCTGGGTAGAGCTGCGCTTTCCCTACGCTCTGTGGCAGAAAACCCCCAGATTGAGACTATTCAGACTCTCGCGCTCCTCGGTGGCTATCGCCATATGGCAGGTGGCAAAGCCTGCATTGATAGTGCCTGGTCCTACGCGTCTTTCAGCATCAAGCTAGCCCAAAGTGTAAGCATTTCTCTCTTCAATCGATGGTGTATTAGCCTTACGTCCGCTAATTAGGTCGGCCTTCGTAAGACGGGGCAGAGCGGATATCAATGTTGTACTAACCATGTGTCCTTTGTCAGACCGTGACTGCGCCCTGTGGGGTCTGGATACCAAGACGGTACAGCGGCGTAGGCTGACTTTCTGGTCGATGGCGGCAACGGAGATCTTCTTCGTGTGTAATCGCGTACTGAACATACCAAGTCTAGACATTAACCATCATTTAGGCTTTACATACAGGACGCCCGCCTTCGTGCTCGTTGTCATATGTAGACTGTGAGTTCCCTATCTACGACGGGCAAAATAGCACCAAAGACGAAGCAGCAACTCAACTGTGTGCGTACTGAATGACCCCGTTCCTGTCGTGAGAGATCTACTGAGCCAGCAAATAGTTAAACTGTGGCACTTCCGCTCTCTCAAGGAATGGATAATTCCAGCTTGCCAACATATGATGGCCGTCCCAGGTCCAAATTACCAGAGTTTGCTTGCACTCGAAAGAAAAATGTTGCAAGAGACTCCTCCCAGCTTCGAGTTCTTGACTGACCCAGACACATCGGGACGGCCATCTAGGGAAGCACGAAGCTATATAATGTCCCTGCTGCGGGTAAATAGTTAAGCGAATTTCTCACTTGCCATGCGATGCTCTCTCACCACTATTAACAGCCATGATGTACATTCATCGCAGCTTCTTGTGCGTATCAGTGAAATAAGCGTGGTTGATGCGATGTTGATTTTCTCGACTGCAGTGCGCAAGCAATCCTCGATAAGCCAGACAATCCGTTCCTAAGCCCATATGCGCATTCGTATCTTACAGCTTATCGCTGTGCTTCGACCCAACTCTCAGTCAGCTTACATTTCTATAACAAATGCCCACTATTCTTCCAACGCCTAACACCGTTCTGGACGAATGCTTTCACGGCCGCCGTGAGTTAGTCGAGAGCTGGCTCCCTTGCTCCGTTGAACAGATGCCTTTTAGCTCATCGTGGGCTTCGTCGTCTCGCGGACGCCTCATGTGTGGCTTGCCAAGACTGCTTTTGTCGATTTTGGCAACGCTATGGCCTTTTTCGAGTCTGTCGCATCTAAGAATGCTCGCGCGTGCAAATCGCTGGTATGTGCGTATTAGTCTTGTCTTGATTGATGGTGATAACAGAGTCCATAAAGATGATTCTCCGCAAGCTGAAAGACAAAGCCTACAGCACATACTCGCAATCTCAGGAGCGGATTCATCTCACGGATGATCTAGCTGTATTCGGCGGGCGGGCTTCCGTGATACCTGTCCAAACCCAACCCGACGTTCAACTCGACTTATCAGAGCAATATCCGTCCGCTCCTCTGGAGTTTGACGTCTCCCCCGTCGCAAGCGAGACAGGAACAGACGGTGATACTATGCCTCTCTTCCCCGAGATAGTATCTCTGCAACTCGACCCAACAGTGGGGGTGCAGCCGGAGCTGCAGGCTCAAGGGACATGGCTTTCAGAACAAGAGGATCTCGCCCCCGGCCTGTACCCCATTGAGAACGTCGCCGCACAGATGTCTGTGCCGGACGGTTTTGCGGATGATATAGGTTCCGCAGACGGTCTGCCTGAATACGGTCAGTCTGCCGGGGAAGGCGTAATGGAAGGACAGTGGGCTAGTCTGCTGCGGGATGCGGGACTACTCGAGCCGTCTCAAGGTTACTATACCAACTTCTAATGCTCAGAACGAGGGGTGTTTTCGGGAGGCGGTAAGGCTTGCGCCTATATGATGTCCTTGAGGACACGGATATGGTCAAGAGGTACGACGACGTACGACGTACCGAAGAACGAATTCGGATGCTAATGGCTTGGGAACTGGTAGTGAAGTCATTCGGTGGAAGGAGCGCATGCCCACCGCTCACATGTCACAGGTAATACACGCAGGAGCCCGGCCAATTAGTTACATAATTATGGATCTACAGAGGGCGCCAGTCACAATACACGGACGATTTCGCCAGAGACGAGGCAAGTGATCACAGATACTCCTTCACAAACTCCTTCTTCAGCATTCGCTTCATCTCGCCGCAAGTTGCGCACTTTCTCGGCTCAGTTTCCCAGACTTCCTCGGGATAGTCGTAGTAGCGCCGGTCGGGCTCGGGGTGCATATCGCCTGCGTACATCGCTCCGGTACGTCCATTCCCGTGGTACCACTTGGGGTCGCGTACGCAGTAGTAGTCGCCAAAGTTAGAGCTCGGGCAGTAGCAGGTCCCTGTAAGTTCGGGAGAGGATGACCCCTTGTCAGTTTTGTGGCTCACGAATGAGATAGCGTCCCACTTACCTCTGTTATTCGAACAAGAACAGCTTTCACAGGTCATATACCCGCAGTCAGGACATTCCTGGTCACAGGGATAGTCTCTATTGAATTTGACGTTGCACCCAGTGCACCGGCCTGGAGCAGGCCGCTTCTGCGCCTCGCGTTTGTCGTGTTCATCGTTAATTTTGTTCAGCATTTGCTGTATTTTGCACCCTTTCTTATGTGCCTTCCAGTCTGATTGCTGGCAGGAGGGCCTGACGCGATAAAAACGCGGAAAAACACGTAAAAACGCGTTCAATGTAGGTTGACAGCACGACGAACGATTCTGACGTACGAGCAATACCAAACGTTCTGGCAGCCTGAGCAGCGAGCTGCAGCGTCCTTTCCGCAAACTTCGCAGTCCATTATTACTAAGTAGGGCCGTGGGTGATGGTCGACGATAAGGTGCGTCTATCTAAAGCAAAGCTGGGATGGATGTGATCTACTGAATGCAATCCTCCCAACAAAGTTGAGGACGCGCATTACGTAACGGGACCCCGCGCGGCGTGAAGCGTCCACTCCGCAGGGCAGCGTCGGCTCAGCGGGTTAGTTGTATACCCTACCAATATATATTAAACAATGACGCGACAATTATTGTCCTTGTAGTTCAGTTGGTAGACTGCATGTCACCTTGCAGAGGCGCAATGCATGAAGTTGGGAGTTCGAGTCTGGATATGGGCAGTTTCAGTACACTTTTTTTCCGATGGGTTTTCAGTTGTAAGATGTGTACATCGCTCGTGAATCAAAACTCATTACACCAATGTCGAGCTGATGGTAAGCACCACGGGTTGAAATCCTGAAATGTTTTTTATAGGAACTATTTGCATGCACTGTATCTTTGATTCCTATAAAAAGTAACTGTGATTTACACCTCCGCCCAGAGTTATAAGACCGACTTGATGCTTTCCCCTCCGTCTGGTGCTCCCCCCTTTCACCCCAACGAAATTGTCATTCTCAGTAAATATCACATAAAATACAATACTTTGTGTCCGCCCAGGACCGCCCTACGTACTTTACATCAGGCTCCTAGATCTAGAACCATCCACCCTCATCCTCTCTGGAGACTGTGGGAATGCACCATGGGCGCTACGCAGACTTGGCGCACAGCCGCCTGTGCAGTCACTTCACGATGGCCTCGACCTTCCTTTTACGGGCCGCGCGTCCTCAACTTTGTTGGGAGGATTGCATTTACAGCCGTTTGCAGATCGATAGACCACCAATTCAGAAAATCGTGTATAGTCGGAGTGGGTCGGAGTGGGTGCCAGGGACATCGGAAGAAGGTGGGGAAGTCCAAATGGTCTGGTTTCCGTCTCTCGGGGACTTACAATTGCTTGTCCAACGTGGTCCGACTGTAAATGATTTTTGAAAAGTGGGCCCATCAATCTGCAAACGGCTGTAGTATGTGATCTGCAGCCTCGTGTGGTACAAGGCGTGTCACTAATATTCCCGCTACCGTAGGTAGTGGGTCTTGGACCCCCCGGCCGTTCGCAGGTTTCCTGCGATCGTTTCAAGATCTACGCGATTTATTTGACACTATTTGGCGCTTAACCGTATATGGTGAACGGCAAGAGCGGGACAGGGCTTTGGACCAATCAAAGGTGGGGTCCTTACAGTCGTTTGCATAAGAAACTGAATATCACGTTTCCGCGCGCGTTGTTTGTCCGCGCCAAATATGCCCTTTTCGGGTATCGGCAAACGCGCGGCAAAGGGCTTACCGGAGGGCAGAGTGTTCCTCAAAACACTGTAGACATACTGGAATGACTGATTATACTAAGTACAGCTATATATTATACATTGCATGCAATTTACGAAGCCCTTTGATTCCCCTCCAGACATCTACAAGTCCTTACCTAGCCAATGAGCCCCGCGAGAGGCCGTCTGAAGTTACCCGAAAAGGGCATATTTGGCACGGACAAACAGCGCGCGCAGAAACGTGATGTTCAGTTTCTTATGCAAACGACTGTAAAGGACCCCGATAGTTATGCCACGTGTCATTTCTCTTCCCCTTTATAGCCCAGGTGGCGGATGATTGTCAGACAGAACTGACCTTGCTGGGGGCCTTGGACCTTGCGGTCTCAAGGTGAAATCAGAATACTCCGATGTCAGTTGTTTTTCATATGTAACTTGTATTCTCGAAACCTGAGGGAGGGATACGGTAGCGGGCTCTGCCGTGCTCGCACGGCCCTACCGCCTTATTAATTAAGCCACGTGCTGAGTGCTGAGCGCTGAGCATGGCATGCACGTCTACAAACGTAGACTAGAACGTAGAAACCTGAGAAGGTTTGTATTGGAACGCTACATAAGCAGTCGTCATGATCACCTCAAGATTACAACTGGTCTATTTCTCTTTCCCCTGTGTGGCCTTGATCCTCGAACTTCGAGAGAGATGGTGATTTATTACAGAACAGTCTTAGCCAGCGAAATCAGCGCGGATGAACTCAAAGAATGTGCAGACTTGTTCAGCTCTCATTACGGCGTGTGGGGTGAGGGAGCGACAACTGTCTCGCCGTTCCTGAAACCCCGTACGTCGAACTAAGTTCTCTGGCTCTATGACGAGCCATCCGCAACTGACCTGGAAAATTCATTTCAGAAGCGAGGGTCAAGATGACTACGCACAAGCTAGCATCAGAATGCTTTGGAGAATCCTCCAGAACTGTAATTTCCACCTGCAAGATCGACGATGCGCTGGTTGGACACGCGATTGCTGTCGTTTGGGACTATGACGGAGGTAAGGGCACGTGGGCTCGAGTTTACCTGCTCAATCCACAGCTATCTACTCCGCCTAGGCCGTACAGGCTGGATTGCCCAGCTAGTAGTCCATGAATCTTTCCGGCGCCGCTGGATCGCAACATCACTCCTGCAGGCGTTGAAGGAGCATCCTCTGTTCAAGACGATTAACGTTATCGGCCTCGTTTCGTCTCATCCAGCGTCATGTAACGCTCTTGTCAAATACGCAAGTGCGTTTTGTTGCTTTTGCGTGCTTTAGAAGGCTGTGCCTCACATACCAATCTCAGATATCCGTATAGAGGATATCGACCTGGACTTCATCCGAGCCAACGCAGAGAGAGTTCTTCGAAGCACGCCAATTGGCTACCTCAAGGCATCACTGGTAGGGGGACTATTTGGAACGTCCGGTGATATGGACGCAGTCTCCTGCCTGTTCACGAAATATTTCGTCGATCATCGCGAGCCCAGGGAAGTGCTCCAGTCTTATAAGAACGCAGGTAGATGGCCTCTCGGGGACCTTCCACCCGGACACGAATTCTTGGTGCTAGTCCCCGTTGTTTCTAGTCTCTAGGCTGTCTACCGCCAAATGATTGAATATATCTTGCAGTTTACCATTCATGCAACCGCATCAAAAGAGGCAGGTACGATAGATGTGGCTGTGTAATTAGAACGCGTGGGACATTGATCGTAGTGGCGTCACCGCCCCATCAGGCAAAACGACTGCCACTGCCTTCAGCATTGCTCTCAATTCTGAGCTTTGCACTGTCGCTCAGCAACACCCGCTCGCGTCATCGTCAACGATAACGACGAAGACAATATGTCGAAAGAAACCATCGGGACTCTCGTCGTGGTCGTCCTTAAGGCTCGAAACCTCCGCGATAAGCACTCCTTTTACAAGCAGGACCCCTATGCAGCGGTATCTTTGAACGGGGTAACGAGGAGGACGAAAGCAGATATCAAGGGTGGTCAGCACCCTGTTTGGGACGAGGAACTTCGATTTCCTGTTTTCAAGGAATCGACAAACCTGTACAGAGACCTCAAAGTGGAATGTTGGTCGAAGGAACCGAAGGCAGATGACATGATCGGACAGGGCAAGATCAACATCGAAGAGACTCTGACGACAGGAGAATTTGACGGTACGTCTTCCTGATATTTTCCGTGATGCCCTGATGCCAACTCCTACGCCTCATTGCTGTAGACTGGATCCAAATGTATGAACCTTCTGGACAAGCCCGCGGGGAGGTCTATCTTGAGATGACCTTTTACGCCGCTGGGCCTCCGCCAGTGCGAAGACCGTCCAAAATGGCTCCAAAAGACCGTCTATGGCGGCCTCAGCAACCCAGTCCGCCAGCAAGCACCCCTGCTGATAAGCGTCGTTCACTGTCTCCATCTCGACCCCCAGCACAGCTCCAGCCTCACCAGCCGCCCTCATCATCCAGTGCTGAGACGCACTCTCATTCGAGCTCACTCTCAGCTTCCCCAGCGTTTCCCGTAACATCTCCTGACGGGAAGCACCTTGTTCCACCCGGCCCCTCTTCTCGCTCTCCGTCGCGATCGCCTCCCAAAGACGTGAACGCACCTCTCCCGCCTGTTCCTGACCAGCTCAGACCGACCGCACGACCCCCAGTACAAAATGTACCTTCAATACTTCGCCCAGGCGGTCCGGACGTCCACCATAGCCATAGCTCCAGTCATAAATCCGGCTCACCATCCCCTCCAGTTCCACCTGACGACCCCATCAATGCCAGATACCCATCCCCCTCCGCCGGAGCTGGGCTCGCTGCGTCGGTAGCAGCCTCCGCCTATCCTCCAGCACCAGATCTATACTTCACCACGCCAGCGCAACAACCTGCCGCAGCACCGGACCCATACTTCACCACGCCAGTCCAGCATGCGCAGTCTGCCGCAAGCTCGTACGGTTTCCCAATGCCTCACACGAGTCCGCCCGTCGCTCCGGCCTACTCCGGTCAATACGTCCCGCGGCCAGCCGAACCGCCTGAGCCTGCGCTCCCGGACCCCTACCTTGAAGTGCGCTACCACACTCCCCTGCCTCTCCCACCGGATTCGCAACCGCACCCGGCGGCGTTGTCGAATGTCACCCGCGATGAGTCTTATTTGCCAACGCCGAGGGCCTCAGACCAGCGTGCCCAGCGGCCAATCAATGAGCTGGAGCTCAGGGCGAAGGAGCTGGCGCGACTAGAGGTGGAGGCGGAACAGAAGAGAAGAAGGGAGGAGGAACGGCTTGCGGAGGAAATGGCACGATTGGAGCTGGAGGAAGAGGAAAAGAGACGAAGACAGGAAGAGGAGGACGAGGCGCTCGCCAAGGCGTTGGATCGGGAATTGAATGCCAGTACTGCGGAGGAAACGAGGGGAAGGACAGGTATGCCTGGTGCTTGGTGAAATACTATGGGTGTACAATCTCAACGCGGGACTGAAGTCAATGGACAGGAGTAATGCGCGACATACTTATTTAGGACTATTCACAACAGCAGCTGCTCATATGATTACGACTTAATAGAGAGAACTGACTACTGCTGCAGTTGCCTGCCGTTGGCGTTCCTTCGCCACTCTCGCAACGTCTGTTGGAGATATCAACCGACGACCTTTTGAATGACCGGCTACTTACATGATTCAAGAAGTCGGCTACTTCAGCTTTCGTGTCTTGTCGTCTCTTGGTTCCCGACAGTGGATTTCAATCGTGAGCTCCTCCGGGCCAGGTAATATGCCATTGTCGCGCGGCTCTCGCGTATAACGAGACAGTAGCACCAAGAACTCTTCTGGAGGAGCGCGTACAGTTACAATCGTCAATGTTTTGAGAGTGGGTACTGCGGTCAGGAAGTCTGCGAAATCCCGGACATGCTCTCCCGGCAGCGCCGGGTAGTCATAGAAAAGATGCTGGAAGGCCACTTCCTGGAGACCTGCCGCACTCTTGAGCAACCCTGACCATTGCGCATACGAACCGATACCGCCACCGTGACTTGCAGGCCTAAGGCGAAGGTTTTGCAAGCGAGGTGCCCGAAGGTATGATACTAGATGCCCTATAACATGCTTGGATTCGGTAGGGAGGAAGTAGAACGAGATGGATTCCAGTTTCGGAAGGGTGATACGGCTCTGTTCGGTTTGGTGCGCGTCCCTAACTGCTACGTCCGTATGAGCATTAGGCTGACAATAACGCTCTTGTCAACGCTCTCCTCTGCTATAAATGTGTGCGGCTTTAGGGCCCCCTCCTGCAGCCCTGCACTCCTTTCTACACAAATTGCGAGTCAGCATAGTTCCTCGTCGAGCGTCCCACTGCTTGAATAAGGCGCCTTGGATTTGGAATGTGGCGTTTGAACTTGGATGTGGCGTGGCGGAACAACACCACGAATAGGCGCGTGAGAGACGCGGATTTTGTAGGCAGAGGCATAAATTATCCTCAGTAGAGCCTGAACAAAGGGATATATCAGGCCGCGGAGCGCGTCTTTGCCGCCGCCTCAACTTGAAGAAGCCAAATGCTAGCACGTGGAGAGCACCGCCACATCAATGGTGTTCCTCGAACTTCCGTTAGCTTGTCAATCGCAGCTGCTGTCAATCGAGCTGGTCGGGGTCTATGTCATGGATCTCGCGATCGGTGCGCATCTCATCGTCAGCCACCGCTGGCCGGCAGCACCGTGGCGTATTAAGCAAGAGTCGTTTGGCCAACATTCCATTCACCGTTCCATACCACGGCGAGATGCCCCAACCTAATCAGAAGATGAAAGTTTTGATAGTCGGAGGGGGCGCTTCGGGTAACGCTGCTTTCATATTCCATGAATAATGTTCTTAGCAATCGTCTAGGAATGTCGGCTGCTCTCGCCTTCGCTCAGCATCCAGACCGTTTCGAGGTCAAGCTGTACGAGCGCTCGGCGAGCCCAGGAGGAATGGCGACGTCCGAAGCCATTGATTCCAAGAAGTACGGGGCCTCGTACATCAACGACGGCGTGCAGGGCGGGAGCCCGCAGTTCGCCAACACGTTCGCAATATTCGAGAAACTGGGGTTCAAGGGCTCCGAGGTCGGCTTCCAAATCAGCTTCGGCAGAGATCCCCAGGAAGAGTTCTGGTCGAACGTGTTCCCGAGCGAAGTCATTGACAAGTAGGTGGGTTTTCAGCGGCCGAAGCAACATCCTGAACTTGCCCATCAGGTTCGGACCGGATATCAAGAAATTTGGCAAGGTTCTCAAGATCATTAAGGCGATGGAGCCCGTCTTCGCCTTTGTACCAGTTAACAAGATGCTCCCTATGTTTGGCTTTTCGAAGGTAGCTTCATACCGCAGGTTTGCACTCATAACGTCTCTCAGTTCGTATATCCAGGACTTCGGCGACCGGATTGTCTACCCATTGGTTGCCCTGTTTTTCGGTACGGGCAACCAGACGCCGTACATCTCGTCGGCCATCCTAGAACGGGTTTTCATGGACCCGAGCATGAAACTCGTGAGCCCGTGCCATTCCCCGCGCAATAGCACTTTAACGAGTAAACCTGAATACAGTTCGAGTACTCCCCCACTTCGTTCCTCGCCTCCATCCCCGAAATGCGCGCCTTCCCACGCCTCTCCCTCGTCTACGACGCCTGGAAGAAGGAAGTCGAGGAAACCTCGCGCGGGAGCGTCTCCGTCGTCACCTGCCGCGAGGTCACGAAGGTCAAGCGGACGAAGAAGTGCGTCACTGTGTGGAGCCGCCCGACGCGGGGTACGAATAACGACCAGGAGGTCGAGGGTCCCGGCGAGGAAACGGTGGAAGAGTTCGACCAGCTCATTTTGGCGGTCGACGCAGACGCAGCGTTGAATATTCTCAATACGGACGCGCGGTGGCTGGAAAAGAAGGTGTTGGGGAACGTCAAAGTAGGTTGTTTTCTTTTCAACTCGCCGTGCTTGTTTTCTGACCGTGGGTTATGCAGTATCTGTGGGATATCACGATAACCCATAACGACCTCGACTACATGAAGAAGGTAACTCAATTTTCCCATGTCGCATCATCGTCCACTGACAAGTCATCACTCAGTACTACCGCCTGGAGTATGACCCGTCTCTGCGTTCGAAGAAACGCGTGGAAGCGCAGGACGAGGAAGCGATGAAGCAGTTCGAGTTCGCTGAGAAGAACTTCAGGCCGCTCTACTACGTCCGGTCGTACCCCTCCGACAAGACGAAAATAGAGATGAGCTTCGACTTGACGAACTATCAGCCCCAGGTACGTGTGTACACATAACAGACATTGGGCATTATCATGATGAGACAATTCACTTTACTGATACATTATATTGTGCAGTTCAAAGGCGAATCTGCCTACGGCCCGGATGGCACCGGCTGGCACGACGAACGCACGACCTCCCCGGGCGAGGAAGATACCCACGCCGGGCGCAAGGTGCCCGGGGAAGAGTACCCCCCATTAGAGGAACACGTCTTCCAAACGATCTTCCTCGACAAGGACGGAAGCGAGGAGCTCTGGAGCCGGGTCGACATTGACAAGGACAAGGTGATCCTGGAGAAGTGGTGGAAACAGCAGAGCCACCGGTGGCAGCACTACGCGGGGACGGTCCCGTGGATGATGTGGATTAATGGACGGAATAGGACGCACTATGCCGGGGCGTGGACGATCCTGAGTGAGTGACGAGTGATTGTTGGATGCAACGGCTGGTTTTTGATGGGACCTATGTTCGGGTGCGGTCATTGATATTGATTGACTGACTGACTGTGGGCCGTTTGTTAGACATGCATGAGATCGCCGTCGTGTCAGGATTTGCGGCTGCGTACAGGTTGGGGGCCGAGTAAGCTGACTGGTGATGTACAGCTGGTTGATTGTTAATTGCTGACCGTTGCTGCTGCTGCAGGTATCCGTTCAAAGATAGCGAAGAATGCAAGAGGCTATTTTCGCTTTACTTGGGTGCGAGTCATGGCGTACGCATGGTATGTGAGCTTTCCCCCTCGCGCTCGCGCTTAGTTCGCTGAAGTTGTTTATGCCTGCAGAGGTCTGAAGACCGGAAAGGATTTTTCAAGTAGTCCACGCAGCCGTATTAGTGGGATGTGGTAAGGAGGCCTCTGTAAGAGCATGGAGAGCCGGGCCTGTATGTTACATAATAAATAATCCGGGTAGACTGTAGTACAGATCCAAAGCTACACATGCGCACAAACAGAACACGGCTTGCGGTTCCATAGAATGGAAAATCACGCCGCCCGGGGCATGGATATCTCAGGCGGCGCCTGCTCCGTCTCCTGCGTCACCCGCACCTGCATGGGCACCGCATAGGTCTGATTGCGCGGCGGCCGGTAACCCCTCTCGAGATCGTCGTTCGCGACCTTCGTGTCGTCGTCGCCGTCGTTCAGCTGGTACGACTCCGTGCCGACGCCGCTGCCCACGCTGACGATGTGCAAGAACGACGTCGGCGGGTGCTCCTCGATCGTCGTCTGGCTGCCGAAGCGTGCCTTGGGCGGCGTGCTGGGCACCTTGAGCGCGCTCTGCACGCCGGCGCTGGAGCCGACACCGCTGCCCACCTGCGTGCGCGAGCCAACATATCCCGTGCTCGTCGGCTGCGTGGCGATGACGAAGACGTTGTTCACGAGGCGCGTGGTCATGATGGACGTGAGCGCAATGTGCATGGGTATGACGCTCGACGCGATGGCGGGGTTCGGGACGGCTTCGAGGAAGACGATGTCGATGATGCCGACAACGACGGAGATGAAGAAGTAGAGAACACCGTCGCGCAGGAGGAGGGTCTGCATGGGCGAACGGAATTGGCTGTATTGGCGGCGGTTGGCGACTGCGGGTCATGTTAGCTGGCGAATGGTGTGTGCTTGGCGGCACTTACGCAGTTTCATGATGGTGAAGATGAAGACGACCGCGTCGTACACGGCGTTTGCAATGAAGGAGGCACTGTGAGGGGGCGTCAGCGGCTTGCTGTGGTCATGGCACCAGAAATTCCTTACGGCGTGTATTTCTCGCTCCGGGTTATCGTGCAGCCTCCGGTAGGGAGGTTGCCCGCGCTTTGGGCAAACGGTGCGGTGAGCGACGTGCCAAACAGTACTATCCACAGGAACGCAAGTGTGTAAGTGACAGTCTTGTTCTTATTCCAAATCGCCAGCCTGGATTAAATGGCGTCGTCAGGATTCCTCCTTCGGTATACGAGAAGCGCGGAGACTTACACTCGATAGAAGTAAATCAAGGAGACGGACGGCAATACGCCGACTCCCCCAACGGTCAGCGCAACCAGGCCGGCGGCGTGACATGACTTGGGGTGGCCAATGCGTATGAGGGTTTCAGCGATGACTACCGCAAATGCGCCGTATCGCTGGATGAAATAGGCCCAAATGACTGGACGCCTGTACCACCGGGGTGTCCGCAAGTAGTTGAAGTCCTGCCAGAGGTGAAGTGCGATCTCCCAGCTGACGAGTACTACCGCGGTAAGCGCGATGTAGTCGAAGTCAAGGCGCTGCTGGGGGGTGGGTGGGGCGGGAGCCATGACTTCTGCCGACGTGAATCCTCGAGGTTCGGGGGGTAGCAGGGAGAGACGGGTCTGCCTGCACCCCACCGGGCGCGGCAGGATGACTTTAAGTCTATGCAGCAAACATAACACCGATGTCTGTCTGGCGCCAACTTTGATGTACGGTGTCCTGCCAGGTGATGCACATAGATCTATCGCGATGCCATAGACATTCCAAACATTTGTCAACGGACTATGATGCTGTGCGATCTAGTGCCGAGGGAAAACGCGGTGCGTGTGCGGGCTTATCAATATTGCAAGCGGTCATATCAAGGTAAGTACTTGGCTCTGGCGTGTCCGGAGGTCAGCAAAAGGTACAATACAATGAACCATGATGCAGACGAACTCTATCAAAGGATGATTGTCAGTGGATTGGATACGCACCCAAGGCAGCAAAAGGACTCTCATGAAGCCGGGCGAGCCGGACAAGAGTCGGGACTAAGTAGCTATGATCTGATCTCTTGATTAGCTCCAGTCAGCGCAGTCACGAGCACCGGCGATGCGGTAGACTAGGGTAGAGTTGGGTACGTAGACACGAACATTATTGGGCAGTTTGCGTCAGGAAATAGATTAACCAAACTGGGCTCCGCTCTGCACATCTTCTCCATGTCCGAGGCCACGTGCGTCGCTCTCGGTTACCTCGGGGGGCGCAGACATGCTATCGAGTCGCGATACCGTATCAGTCCTTCCATAGCGACTGCCCTCTTTTGCGCCCGGATCGACTCGGGACGTGTTTGATCATCATCACTCTTTCTACAGTGCCAAATATTCACTCGGGACCGACGGCCTAACACGTTCGCCGAACAGACTCGGGAATCGTACAGTAAGAAACGGTCCTGCTTTTTATCCATACCACGCTGTTGATGAAACACTGATTATCATTGTATAGTCAAAATGCGGAGTGGTGCTAAGGCACGCCGGACGCCGCACTCGTGCAATTTCACTTCTATGGAGGAATCGGCATGATGTTCAGGCCAGTGGGGGCGCTAGGCCCGCCCAGAGATGCACCTTGCACAGCACTAGCGAAATGTCCCCGATGGGCCACAAACCAGATGAAACTTAAGTAGCCAATGACCCTAAGTCCGAATTGCCACAATTCTTGCGTGCTCGTCGCCTGCAATGTCTGATCTTCCTTTCAACGCTACCGTACTTGTCATTGGCGGAGGTCCAGCAGGAGCCTATGCTTCCGCTATCCTCGCGCAGGAAGGTATCGATGTGGTCTGCTGCGAGGCGACACAGTTCCCTCGGTACCACATTGGCGAGAGTCTGCTTGCCTCCGTAAAGGCATTCTTGAGCCTTGTTGATGCTGTCGAGAAAATCGACGCCCACGGTTTCCACCCGAAGGTGCCGATATATATATTTGTTCAACGTGACTTGGACTAATAATTACTTGCTCCCGCTAGCCTGGATCCGCTATTAAATTCCGCCCTGATAGGCCTGAAGCTTATACGGACTTCATTGCCGTCAATCCGAAAAACGGCGCTTGGAACGTAGTAAGCACTAGTGTCTCCACCACCTGGCTAGCACGCTTGTACTGACTACAACTTATCTGAAACGCAGACCCGCTCAGAGTTCGATGAAATCCTCCTCAACCACGCAGCTGAGAAAGGCGCCAAGGTTTTCCAACAAACCCGCATCGAGAGCGTAGCCTTCACCGACGGGCGTCCCGTCTCCGCGCAATGGAAACGCGGGGATGAGACAGGCACCATCTCCTTCAACTACCTAATTGACTGCAGCGGCCGACAGGGCGTCCTCTCGAGCAAGTACCTCAAGAACCGGCACCACAACGCCACGCTCCGGAACGTCGCGACGTGGGGGTACTGGACCGGCAAGCGCGGCGTCTACGGCCAGGGTACCACCCGGGAGGGCGCCATATTTCTCGAGGGCCTCATCAACGGGTCGCCGGGATGGGTATGGTATATCCCCCTCGCTGACAAGGTGTCCGTCGGTGTCGTCATGCACGAAACCGACAACATCCGGTTGCGGAAAGAGCACGGCAGCGTGCGCCAGCATTACCTTCGTTCGCTAGAACGCGCACCTGGTGTTTGCGACCTGTTGAAGGACTCACAGCTCCAAGGGGATGTGCAGAGCGCGTCGGATTATTCGTACTCCGCGACTTCGTATGCCGGCGAGGGCTGGCGCCTTGCGGGAGACGCGGCGTCGTTTATCGACCCGTTCTTCTCGTCTGGTGTTCATCTCGCCTTCAATGGTGGGTTGTCGGCCGCCATATCGGTGCTAGCGTCGCTGCGCGGGGACGTGCCCGAGCAGAGAGCCGCGGCGTACCACGATAAGAAAGTCTCATTGGCTTACACGAGGTATGCCCGATCATCACGGATTAATGTTATTTCGTAATAGTGCTGACATGGCGCACGCAGGTTCCTCCTGGTCGTGCTCTCTGCTTACAAGCAGCTGCGCTACCAGGATATGGACGTCCTCTGCGACGTCGACACGGGCAACTTCAATGCGGCGTTCGACATCTTGCGGCCCGTCATCCAAGGCACGGGTGATGTCGCGGCGTCGCAGACGCGCGCGGCGACGGAGGAGACGCTAAGCAGGACGATGGACTTCATCGCGAGCGTGCTCACGACCTCTACCGCTGAGATCATGTCGGCGAAGGAGAGCGGGTACATCCCCGCGCACCTGCTCGAGCGCGAGGGCGAGGTACTCGGCCCGGACCAGATCGCGAAGCTCGTCAGCGACACGGGTGCGGACGAGGCGACGGAGAAGGCGCTGCGCAGCATCAACGCGCGGAAGCCGCTGCAGTTGTACGACCCGTCGAGCAACTTTGAGAAGGAGGAGGTGCTGGGGATGGTCGCACACCTCCAGCGAGGGAATGTTGGACTTCGTGACATCGGTTCTCTGCCTGTCTCGGTTGCTTGTTAACCTTGACATTGAGATGGCTTATTCATGTAGTTAGATTTTTTTCAATAGAGGCTAGTTACTCCTCCCAATCCCTTGTGTCGTTCTTGGACGGTTGATACCATGTATTACTTGTTTGTAGTTTATTGGACTTTTCATACAAACATCATTGAATCTGACTGTTGACTGCCATCCCAGATGCTTCCGTCATTCAGCTGAATGCATAGCTCGTGATAAATTGCAAACGTATGGACATGAGTCGCAACTCGCTCATGACATGGATGTACATTACACCGTATCTGTCTCATTCATACATTCTGACTGTATGAAACATACTAGGACGGGAACAATCGCAGAACGCAGGCTCGCGCGTGCCGGTCATTCGATAGACGCATTCGTGAGCTAGCGCCTCATTTCGTTAGATTGTAGGAACCGAGCAATCACGCAGTGATGCGAAGGTACACTGATACTATACAGCAGAGATTCTATTCCGCAGAACAGAATGAACCAAATCATGATCAATCAAGGTACTTATCAAAATACTCCATCATACACTCGGTCGATCTCTTCTTTGAAGAGTGCATACGTCTTCGGTCGTAGGGGCGTGCCTTTATCAGCCAGTGGTATCGTTTTCACTACTTGCTGCTCTTCCGTAGAAGGTGAATCATCGAGAGGAACGACTCCCTTCGGTGTCAGGACGATGACACACGTGCGAGCGATACGAGCGTTTCGCGGGGCAACGGCATTTGCTACCTGCACGGCACTCCAGATTTGCTCTCTCAGTCCGTTATCCAGCTCGACAAATGAGCCGGACACGCGGGGTGCAATCAGCACGCCTAGGAATGGTCGGGCATGACCAAAGATAACGGCGTGTTGAATGATCGGCGACTATATGCCCATGACATCAATAATCCCCTTTGTGGCATTTTCATACTGTGATGGTACTCACCGCTTCAATCTGCAATTCCATTGGACGTGGATTCCAATTTTGTCCGGAGCTCAGCAGGAGCACGTCGTCGCTACGTCCGCAGTGTCGCCATGTGTTGGATCCAGGTTCCGGATATTCTTGGAACAAGTCATGCGTGCTTAAATGACCTGTCTCCGGGTCCGACCCAGGAAACTTGCCGGACAGTTCCGACGAATGTAAGATCAGTTCATAGACACCTGAGGAGGGATGTCCGAATGGCTCAAAATGATGGTCAACGTTCCAACAGACTCGCATAGCCTGCCAGTTGGGGTCGCCGCGAGGTCGATTCGAGTGAAGCTAGGCACAACACAGTTAATCAGAAGGGGGCACTCCATGAATCTAAGAATCACGGCACTCACAAGGGAGCCGCCTTCGGTACTCCCAACGCCTTCAACAAGGTGTACTCCCTGATTGACGATCCAATCACCGTTCTCACGGGGCATGGGGGCGCCTGCCACAAGGACTCGCTTAAGTGTTTTGAGTAAATCAATGCCACCTTCACTTCGGGCTAGTCCCACGACCGAGCTGGACACGCCAAAGAATTCGGTCGCTCCGACGCGCAGCGCGTACTTCCGTAAAGTCTGCGCACCAGGGAACAAGCCGTTGTTATCATCAGCTGGCAGAGGCGGGATAGCGAAGGTATGCCCTCTGTAGAGGGCGTTCAGCAGTCCGCCGATGAGGCCAAACATCTTTGTACCATGATTGGCGTGAGTTCCTGACGTATCACGGACCAATGACATACATGGAAGATGGGCGGTTGCCCCACTGCGACATCTCCGCGAGTGTGAAGGTTGTCGACCCACCAGGTACCGCCTTGCAAAGAACGCAGGAGTAGCCTATTAGACAGGGGGACGGGCTTGGGAAAGGCGGTGGAGCCTGACGTCTACAAAACAAAGTCCATTAGTTCATCGACCGGACTGTCTTACATTGTATCTTAGAAACTGACGTGTTGCATAATCGCAGTGTCATCTCCCGAGATAGTGCCAAAGGGCAGGGAGGGAAAGGGATTCTCTGCCTTCTCGACATCTGAAGGCGGGTCTTGCAGTTCGTTCTTCTCGACTGCGAAAATTGGAATTCCAGAATCGCCGCTACACTGTAACGTGGTCCATATCCTCTCATATAATCCGTTCTCCTTGGCTGCTACGATTGCAGAGACATTGCCGACCTTCACCAAATGACGAACAGCTTCGTCCGAGTTGCGGATGGAGATGCAGAATGGCACAGCCCCCAAACGCAATAGCGCGAACATAACCGCAGCCAGAGTGTATCCGGATGGGAAGAACACGCCCACGACGGCTCGCGGGCGGATGACTGAGGCTTGCTCGTCCAAAGTCCATTTCCGGGCAAGGCGACTGACATGACCGTCGAAAATACCGTATGTAATAGGTTGCGCGTCCGTGTCTATGCTATCGCGCTCGGGACGCAGCAAAAAGCGTTGGTTAGGCTCCGAATGCGCGCGAGAGGCAAGGACAGAGTCCAGCGTAATGGGACGTTCGGGATCGACAGTCATCGCCTGAAGTGATTGCTAGTTGGGATCGTGAAAAGCTGGTGCAGTTAAAGAAGGGCGACTATCAGGCAAAGCTATCCTTGGCTACACCTTGGAGGTAAATCCTGATGAAATAACTGGAATAACGAATAAGCTGTAACGCACTGGGGTTACACTGAAATCACTGTCATCTCCATCCGAAACCGGAGGTACTGTATCACCTGGAGCATGGTCATGACTGGGCGCCCATGATCGCCTCGGCGCCCGTCTCTGCGAATGCAGAACGATAGGGCCCACAAGTGCAAGATAGCAGGTCCGTCAGAGAACGCATGTGCCAACAGTTGAGGGAAAGAGATCACTGGATGCATTCAATGCTGAAAATAGCCTAGGGCAGTCAAAGGCACTGCCATCATCGCCCGTGGAGGTATCGGTTTGAAATTCCAGACTTTCCAGTCTCAATTTCGTGTCGGACCGATCGCGCTCATATCGGAAACCGGGCCTTGTTCTCGGACTGATGATCAGGGCGCTCTAATCGCCGCAGACATCCCTTATCTGCAGAAACCTGTGCCAGAGAGAAGCTGATCATGATCAATGAATTGATCTCCGAGCAGGCCATAGCTTCGAGTGCGACAAACAGATCCAAATGACCGCCCTTGTCATGGACTATGAACAGGCGCCAGAGGTCGTTCTAAATGTTCAAACTCCTTCGCCCCCTCCGCAGTCGCCCCAGGACACCCACAATGGCCTCATCTGCGCACTCAGTCACCACCAAGACGGTCACTTCAAAGGCCGACGGGATCAAGATCTACGCGGAAGCCATAGGAGATCCCAGCAAGCAAGCCATCGTCTATATCCACGGAGTGAGTCTATCCGTTACACAACCATCGCCTGGGCTTAAGATGCGTCTGAACAGAATTCCACGTCGTCCGGAGTGGTACGAGTGATCCTCCTTACTGCATGTAGCTCACTCAGGAACTTGGTGAAATGTAGTGGGACTACCAGTTTTTCGACGAAGAGCTGTTGAAGCATTTCTACCAAATCAGATTCGACCTCAGAGGTCACGGCCTCAGCGAAACAGTGAGACCTACCTTGTATCTCCGCCAGTGAAACAGCTGTGCTTACAGTCCCACACAGCCCGACGTCGAGTCCGAAAGCCCTTTCGACAACGACAAGCAGGGCAGTGATGTCGCAGCGGTCTTGGAGGGCTTCTCCGTCACCAAGCCCATCTTTGTCGGGTGGTCATACGGCGCACTGATCCCCGGAGACTATGTGAGCGTGCACGGGTTCGACAATGTGAAGGGGATCGTGGTGGTGGACGGATTGACTGGACCACCGTAAGCACCAGAGGGTCCCCAAACAAGCACATGCTGGAAGCTGAGCCCTCCTTCAGGCCTGATGTACACAAGTTCTTCACCGGCGGACCATATCCCGGTTTTACCGACAACGGGGATGCGACGAAGATGCATCAGGCGTATGGCCTCTTCATCCGTGCTTTGACCTATCAGTGAGTCCCTCCCGGTGTATCCTATATGATCCAGACGCTCTGACACTGTTTCAGGCCGCTGCCTCGTGAATGGCAACTCAAGCTTCGTGGTATGCTCACCGAGACTGCAACGGCCACGCGGCAGTGGATCTTCAAGCGCAAGAAGAACTGGGGTCCGTACATGGAAGGCGCTTCCAAGGCTGTCCCGAAACTCGTGATCTTCGGTAAGCAAGACGGGATGAACAGTCTTGACTACATCGATTACATTAAGGTCAGTCATGTCTAAGAACTCGCTTCTTATGACCACTCACTCGTCGGCCCAGACCAAATGGGAGCCGTCCCTGCTCACGGTCAGTCTCATCGACGACGCCGGCCATGCATCGTTCCTGGAGAAGCCAAAGGAATTCAATACCGCCCTGTTGCAGTGGGCTGCGAAGGTGGCTCAGGCATGAGGATCATGGACTACGTACTACGCAGCTTGGGACTATTGCAATCAGTATTCATTCAGAGTTCTGATGTAGCAGGGAGATATCATGTACCATATATGCATCAACACAAGCCAGGTTCCCCTTTAGTCGCGCCGGAATGTCTCTAGAATATTATCCACGTGGAGCGCAGTCTCCAACCGGCCAAAAGCCTCCTGCATATACTCGGTGCTTCTGGAGAAAGTGACGCGGAACCACCCGGGTCTCGGGACGTTGTCGGGGGACCCAGGCCGCAGTGCGACTCCGTGCTTCAGAAAATGAGCGGACAACCTTTTCTCCAAGGCACACCCGTCTTCGGCCACAAACTTGTTCTCGGGTAGGACTCGCATGAGAAATTCGCCGAAGTAGAGCATCAGGAAATGGCCTGCGTGCACAGGTAAGGGATAAGCACCAGAGAGGATTGCATTCAAATACTCACCAGCATCGGCTTGAAGCCATGCAATGCCATGCCGCTTGCACCGCGCCTCGAGACGCCTTTTTGCGTCTTCCAGTCGTAAACTATTTTCATCCACAAACCATCGAGGTATGTGGCCCAGACCACCCAGTGTGCCTTCCCCGGAGCCCACAATGTCACGGAACCGTGAATCTAGAAGGCTTTGTGGGGAGAGGAAAGCAACGAAGAAGGCGTCGGCTAATGATGATATACGGAAGGACATCGAGAAGGACGTCAAAGCATCTTTCAGGGCTTCGTTGGCGGGTATCACCGCGAACGCCACCCTGATCCGTATATGGTCAGCTTTCCGCGGACACCGAGCAGCACAGTGAGCTGACCTGGCCTGACTGAGGCAAAAATCTTTCGACACGCTCCATAATACCACGACGCGCTCCGGTTTGAGGATCGTGTCAGTACCGGGGACCAGGGACAGTACTGACGTGAAAGCTGGGGTAACGTGAGTCCGGCCGCACGAAATGAGTGTGCCATGGCAAGGGGATAGGACTCACGAACACAGGTATCGGGGTGTACCGATAGTGCGAACACCTCGTCAGAGAGGAGGAAGAGTTCGTTCTGAGTGCATCATACCTTGTCATTAGCAGGGTGGCAAGAAGACGGAGGAAACTCACCCTTTCGCAGAAATCAGCAAGCCGGCAAAGATAGTCCCGGGAATAACACTGTCCGAGTGGGTTCTGCGGGTTAGTGAGCAGAAGTGCTCTGGGGCGTTTCTGTTGTCTCAACAGCTCGTCTATATGTCGCTGCCATGCTAGTTCGGTAGACTCCGACCACACCATGAGAGACTCTATCTCTTTGATAGCGGCATCAGCCGGGATAAAACTGCCTGCCTGCTCGGCAGATTGATTTGCGGAGGCAGGGAGAGGAGACAGCTTGACGTCCGCCTTTCCAATAATTGTTGCGAACATGAACCAAAATGGGACAGGAACGAGCACTACATCTCCTGGGTCTGTGATGACGCGAACGACCTGTTCAAGGAGGAGAGTACAGCCCGCGCCTCCGACGACCTGCTCGGGGGTGAGCGGCTTGTTAGGTTTGAAGCATTCGTTGAACAGTGCTGCAGAACACGAGAGGAGCGCCTCTGAACATGATGGAAGCTGAGCACCCTTTGTGCCGGGCCAATTCATAACTTCTCTGCCCGCTAAATCTGCAAGAAACTACTATCACATCATGAGCAGCACATTCAGTTTCGGCTGATAACTACAAAGTGCTTACATCACTAAGTTCTCGCCACATCAGGGTATTTTCTGATCCCTGAATGATTCCCAAGCTGAGTACTCTAGACATCTAATATTGAGGATGGAATGTGCATACATCTAGTTGGATGGTTCCTTCCGGATAGTCGGGCCTCCACTCGTCGCGAATTCCACGGAAGAAAGCATGCATTGGACCTCCGGGGGAAACAAACTTCGCGCGCTGGTCGCCGCGATACGAAAGAGCCATGGCGTTACCACTCGCTGTCTATGGTGGAGGGCGAGGCACAAAACGTCCGATAGAAGACTTTAAAAACGCGACGCTGTGTTGACACTGCTATTAGTATCAAACCCATGGGCCGGCGGCACAGTCGATTTGCATCATCCTGTTTACCTACTGAGTTTCTACCTACTGCATAGTAGTATTCGCCGACATTGATTATCAGCGTATGCTTCCCCACTACGACGATTCCGTGCTAAGACATACTATGCATTGCGTTTTACGTACATACAGATGCTCGGTTACAAATGCCTATGGCATATAAACTTGAGGGGTATATTCACAAATCACTTGTGCTCCGTGAAGCTTCTGCCAGTGGACTCGTTGGTATCAGAGGTCGCCTTCCAGGCAGCGAAGTAAGTGGCCATGCCGTCTACGAGGCCGGGCTTCCTTGGCTGCCAGCCCAGAAGAGCCCGTGCAAGGTAGGGACGGAGTAGTGCCGTGCTAGACAGTGCTTGGTAGTATGCTGATGATGAAACATGAGATTATCATTCCATGGGGCGGTAGACCAGGGACTTACGGTTGTCGGCAGGAAGCCATTCAGGTCCCTTCGCGCCGCTCACCTCGACCAACTTGTTCAGCACGTCCTCCTGGCTCTCCGTGAAGTCATTAGCAGCATCGAAGATCTTACCCCCGACAAGTTGCGAGTTCTCAGCAACCCGGACGTACAGGTCTGCAAGATCGTCACAGTGGATCAAGGCATACCGGCCGCCAGGGGTACCAGGCCAGGCAACTTTGCCCTCGGCGGCACCCTTAAAGAGAGGAGCCAGAAGAGACCCGGATCGGCCGTAGAGCAGGGCAGGGCGGATGACGATGCCATTCACGTTCGGGTCGCTGATGACGCGGTTCTCCTGCTCAACTCGCCATGCGACGAGGGGCATCGGCTTTGTGGTGGGGGTGGTGTCGGTGACAACCTCAGAGCGACTGTCGCCGTGCACCCAGGTGCCTGAAGAGTATATGTAGGACAATTTGGGGGCAACGGACGGACGGTGCGCCTTCGCAGCCTGGCTAACAGCAGACAGCATGGCATTTGAGAGCGTCTTGATTTCCATTCCTCCAACAGCGTCGACTACGACATCCATGTTCGCAACGTGATTGACCCATGTATCAGGCTTCGACACCTCAGCGACAATGGGGATAACTGTAGCGTACTTCAGCAGGATTCCAAAAGAAGGCTGTTTGGGACAACGTACTTTCTTCGGCAGCGAGCTGCTTAGCTTTCATAGCGGATCTGGTAACACCGTAGACAGAATGTCCGGCGCGAACAAGAGCCTGCGCAACGGGCAATCCAATGAAGCCAGAAGCACTATAGTACCATGAACATGTATTCAACAGATCTGGGACGAACCAAGACACTCACCCTAGCACCAAGACCTTCATCTCGCTTTAGTATGGTCTGATTGCCCGCGTCTAGGCCGGTGGGGGTAAATGTCGCTGAGGGGAATTGCGTTACAGAAACCTGAGTACCTCGAGGCTACTTATATTACGGTCACCATCCCACATCCACCAAGATTCCCTGGTTCCATGACCCAGGTGAGACCGACAATGTCACGGTCGGTGTTTCGGTGGGTTACACGCGTATAATCAGTATAGCGTGGCTCCCCGGAAGCGCGTGGATTTCGCGCGCACGCCCCCTCTCCTGAGCACAAATAATAGACATATCGCGCTGAATATGGGCAAAATATGCTCAAAAGTAAGGCGAGAACACAAGCTAGAGGGCGAAAGGTTGGCCTTCAGTGTGCCTGCCACTGACGAATTTGAGACGTCACACAGTCACTGAACGTGGCAAACTCGTGGAAGACACGCGTAGTTTCTCACGATTCTCCCGAACTTCGCACCCTCTTGCCTTCCGACTTCTGTCCGAAAATAATGTGTCAATGACGACTCGTATCACACCGACCTTTTGGGGCCATATAAGTGTACTTCAACTTTACCTCTGCATTGGTATAGCTCTCGCCGGATAGTCGAAGCTCGAGTGTAGGCTGCTCTCGTATACAGCCAGTGGCGAAGACCCGAACAAAGTCAAGGTCCACGTGGTGAACTTGCTAAAATTCATGCGCAACCTTCATCCTAGACCCCACCATGGATAGGTGCCTCAGTCGATCTTATTGTTGAGTTGCAGACGATGCTAGTCCTGCAGTGTTCGGTTGTGCCACGTAGCGCGTCATGAATTCTATCCGCGCGGAAGGGACATCACTGTTACGATTTCAGCCGCGCCCTCTGCCATTGGTCGATTGCTATCCGGACGTTGCTTTTCCCCTCCATCGCGGAATTACACTGTCGCATCCGGCCGGCTTCACGATCCCCCACGTACCGGATAGCCCTTATTGGCACAGGGACGACGTCCCGGCCCTGTCAGACAGCCTACACGGTTGCTGTAGGGACCACCGCGCCAGAGAACGCCGTCCAGTTCCCCGTCACCGTTGCCTCTCGATCAGAGCTTCGTCTTCAGTGTACGCTGCTCTCCACTATCATGTCGCATGTCTCGCAATCCAGGCTCGCGGAAGATGGTAAACGGACTGCGCCCTGGAGCGATCGCAAAGCAAGACATCCTGCCATCGACTTTCCTCATCCCTGGAAGCGGTGTGCTGTGGACTATAAAGCCGTCTTGGCAAGGGCGGAAAGTATTCAACATAATCCCCTTGGCTCTTCAACATGCGCTTCACGATCGCACTCGGCTTACCAGCTCTATTTACCCTTGGCGGTGCTCTGTCTGTTCCCTCCGACTTCGCAGCCACCAAACTTAAACGCCAGACACCGAGCAATACGACAACGACGAAATCCGTCGTGGCTCACCATATCGTCGGCAACACGTACCCGTACACCGTATCAAATTGGGCCAGCGACATTGCTCTAGCGTCTGCACACGGTATCGATGGATTTGCACTCAACATCGGGCCAGATTCATGGCAATCTGCTCGAGTCGCAGACGCGTACGTTGATTCGTCTGCTCAGCCACTTAGCTATCCTCACAATCCTCAGTTATACGGCAGCGAAGAATGCTGGACCTAGTTTCAAGCTATTTATATCATTCGACATGAGGTGCATAGAAAAAATAGTCACATGCTATATTCCCAAATTGACTTTCCTCAGTGTTTTACCTTGCACGACGGCGGCAAACGCTGCTGCCTTGCGCAACTACATAACGACTTACGCCAATCATCCCAACCAGCTGAAGTACAACGGGGGTGTGTTCGCATCCACGTTCGCCGGCGAATCTTGCACTTTTGGCCAGTCTTCCGTTGCCCTTGGGTGGCAGACGCAGTTCGTGCAGATGCTCAACGGGAATAATACGGTCTACTTTGTCCCCTCGTTCTTCATCGATCCCGCGACGTTTAAGAATTACAATAATTCGTTCAACGGACAGTTTAACGTATGTTTCTGCTCGCATAATATTTCGCATGTGACTAACTTCTCAGCAGTGGAACTCGGGATGGCCTATCTCTCTCACAACATCTGTCGCAAACTCCCAACTCTCGTCGGCTGGAACCAGTCTCAACAACCTGAGCACCGCGGGGCAAAACATTCTCAAGGGCTACATCGGCTCCACCAGTATTGACACGAACTACGTCAACAACCTCAAGGCGATGCCGAGCAATGGAAAGAGTCGCGCGTATATGGCCGCAGTTAGCCCGTGGTTCTTTACTCATTATAGTCCTCAAACTTACAACAAGAATGTAAGCAACCATTTCATTGAGAGAGAAGTTTCCCTGACGCTTTGATTAGTTCGTCTATGATGGCGATTGGCATTTGTATCCTACGCGCTGGCAAAACCTTGTCTCGATCAGAAATCAGGTCGACCTGGTTCAGATTGTCACTTGGAATGACTACGGAGAGTCGCACTATATCGGCCCCATTGGGGGCGCTCAACCCAATAGTCAGGCTTGGGTAAATGGTTTTGACCACCAGGGCAAGTCGGTCTTGTTAGTCGTTGCAAGAGTAATCCATCTGAACTTTACCAGGTTGGCTCTACATGACTCAATACTTTGCGACCGCGTACAAGACCGGATCGTACCCTGCTATTACTAAGGACCAAATTTTCCTTTGGGCTCGCCCACACACTCGTAATGCTACATCGTCCGATTCCGTTGGGAAGCCCACCAACTACGAACTGGTATGTTTCCCTGTTATTGCCATGTACAAAATCTAATCCGCCGACAGGATCAGGACCAGTTATGGGCCGTTGTGTTCACCACAGCTGCCGCAAACGTTACCCTTTCTACATCTGCGGCGAAGAACCAGACATTTTCCGTGCCTGCGGGTCTGTCAAAACTCAACATGCCCCTTACTGTAGGCGGATATATGCAAGGCTCCATTATGCGGAATGGTAAATCTGTTGTTTCCTTGAAACCGTCCGGTTATACGTTTACCGCCACGCCGTCGAGTTATAATTATAATGCTTTTGTTGCTTACTCGACGTAGGCCAGTTCCGGATATTATGTATCGCTTATGATTGCTTAGTCTTGTTCTCATTCCATACCATTATACTGTGTAATTATGTATCACTAGCAATTTCTATACTATTTGTGATAATTTATCGTGATAGTCCACTAGAACACCGTCGCCAATGCACCGCCACAACCTAACGTTCATCTTCCGCTACGTCGTCTCCCCCCAATTTGCAGGTTCCTAACCTGCGCAGACGATTCCGAGAAAAACCATGTCTCAATTTGGCACAGGTGATGCACCGGAGACGCCGGTGAATCGTACACTAATATTCCAGCCGCTTGCAGATCGATAGACCATCAATTCAGAAAACCACGTATAGTCGGAGTGGGTCGGAGTGGGTTCCAGGGACGTCGGAA